>NC_137354.1:25320604-25807604 GCF_965287045.1 Carcharhinus amblyrhynchos
GTTCGAAAGATGTGTTGGTTAGTTGCATTGGCTGTGCTAAATTCTCCCTCAGTGTACCCAAACAGGTGCTGGACCGTGGCTAGGGGATTTTCATACTAACTTCATTGCTGTGTTAGTGCAAGTGTACAAGTTGATTTTTTTGCAATATTCGGGTAGTTACATGGTCACCATTCTGATTCAAGATTTTTACTGAATTTACTGATCTTTACAGGACACTTATGTTTTAAAATGTCTTCTCTAACTTAAGCGGAAATTCTGAAAAGGGGAATAGTGTAGCAGCAAGGCCATCCGCTCAGAGACATGTCCACGTGATCTGGTTGCCATGGAGAGAGAAAATCAAACAGGTATCTATTGAGGAGTTGGGTACCAGATTTAACACTTGCTCACAGCATTTCATGGAAAAATGACAGCTGTTATTTGAGATGCAGGGAATAGTTACTGTGATGAGGACGCAGATGAAGTTTTCTGTGTTAACAACCAAGCAGGATGGTCGTAAGAATTTAGCTTTGGGTTAAACAAAAAGGATTGAAAATTGGAAATTTTTCTTGGAAATGTAAGGAATGAAGAGTCACTGAGGTGTGCCTTGCCGGTATTAAGTGGATCCAGGAAGCCTGGAATGAGTGGAATGATTGTCAAAGGATACTGGAGGTTTCAATGTGATGACAGAGAGAAGTGAGGCTGTTGGAGAGCTGGATGTGACTGTGTGATGGTTCCTGTAATACTACATATCTGCCAGCTGCCTGGTGTATGGAGAAAAAGTTTTGTAAGATGTATTTCACTCTGATTAGCTTGTTAATGTGGAAGTACCGTTTGCTTAATTGGATCTATTAATGGCCTGCTGAATAATGTTTAATCCATATTAATTATAGTTTGTTTCTTACAGTAAAACTCATAAAGCTTGTAATTTTGTCCTTTGGTTCTTCCCATTGGTAGTTGAGAATTTTGTCTATTTTTAAAATCATCAGTATTGTAATAAATCTCCGAGGATGATTAGACCAGCCCTCGGCATCACTCTGCTATCACACAAATTCAGTTCAACAAAGCAATATAAAAGGGGAAGAAATCTGAAATAACAGCAAGGAAAGGGGTAAAAAATTGACAATAGGCTTACTGGCCTCTCCTCCACAACATGACACCCAACTAAAATTCATAGCATTGATAGGTGTGACAGAATTTAGAAAGAATAATTGAGATTATGTCACAACTTTTAAATTCTGGATATAAATTCACAACACAAACTGTCTTCGTGAAGATAAATGGAGAGAATTGTCAAATGGGAATGGTTCATCCAGATTATTTACTTATCTCGGGCTGTGAATGAAATATTCAATATTGAGGGTAGAATTAGCCCTGCCTCAGATAAGACTTGCGATCAGAGAGAAAGCAAATCAACAGTAAGAGATGAAATGACTGAATCCTAGAAACCCAATTGTGCAAAAGGAGGCCATTCGGCCCATTGAGCCTGCACCAACTCTCCGAAGGAACATCCAACACAGGTCCACCCACAGCAACCCCCGCCTGTAACTCTGGCTATTTACTGTGGTCAATCTACTTAACCTGCACATCTTTGGACACTAAGAGACAATTTAGCATGGCCAATCCACCTAACCTGCATGTCTTCAGACCAGAGGTGGAACCTGGAGTCCCCAGGGGAAACCCACACAGACAACGGGAGAACATGCAGACTCCACACAGATAGTCACCCAAGCCGGGAATCGAACCCGGGTGATGGAGGTGAGGCAGCAGCGCTAACCACTTGCGAACTGGAGAATGAAGTGAATATCAGGTGAAGAGCAGACATTGTCACTCGGTCTTCCTCGCAACACTGAATGACTTCACGAAAGGTATTTCCTCACCAGTCTGGAATCTAATAAGCCTCAGGCACAGGACTTCTTTGTTCCTGAACAATAGGTGCAGCTGATGCCCTGTTCTCAGCAGCGGGGAGCAGTGAATCATATCCTTACTGTCACTAAGAAACTGATTGCAAAAAGCGAATCTGCAGATTTATCTGTCTGCAGAAAGGCAAAGGTTGCAAGGGTAGATTTATTTGATCTATGAGGAGTTAGAGGTTATGTGGGCAGGAATGGAGTTGAGACCATCATCTGATCAACATGATCTTAGGCTATAAAACCATAAGTGCAGAATTAGGCCACTCGGCCCATCGAGTCAGCTCCATCATTCAATCATGGTTGATTTTTTCTCATCTCCATTCTCCTGCCTTTTCCCCGTTACCCCTGATCCCCTTATAATCATGAACTTCTGTCTTAAAGACACTCAGTGACCCGGCCACCACAGACTTCTGAGTTCCACAGATTCCCCACTCTCTGGCTGAAGAAATTCCTCCTCATCTCTGTTTTAAAGGACCGTCCCTTTAGCCTGAGGTTGTGCCCTCTCTGGTTCTAGTTTTTCCTACTGGTGGAAACATCCTCTCCACATTTACTCTATCCAGGGTCTCGCAGTATCCTGTAAGTTTCAATAAGATCCCCCCCTCATCCTTCTAAACTCCAACAAATACAGACCCAGAATCCTCAAATATTCCCCATACGACAAGCTCTTCATTCCAGGGATCATTCTTGTGAACCTCCTCTGGACCCTTTCCAAGGCCAGTGTATCCTTCCTTAGATATGGAGTCCAAAACTGCTCATAATATTCCAAATGGGGTCTGACCAGAACCTTATACAGCCTCACAAGTACATCCCTGCTCTTGTATTCTAGCCCTTTCGACATGAATGCTAACATTTCATTTGTCTTCCTAACTGCTGACTGAACCTGCACATTAACCTTAGGAGAATCTTGAACAATGACCCCCAAGCCCCTTTGTGCTTCTGATTCCCTAAGCATTTCCCATTTAGAAAAGTCCACACCTCCATTCCTCCTTCCCAAGTGAATAATCTCACACTTTTCCACATTGTATTCCATCTGCCACTTCTTTGCCCACTCTCCTAACCTGTCCTAGTCCTTTTGCAGCCCCCCCAACACCACCCCCGCCCCAGCTTTCTCAATATTACCTGTCCCTCTTTGTATGATCTGCAAACTTAACAAGTGTGGTGTTGTGGAACAGTGACCACGACACCACACAACCCTCCCACCACACAACCCTCCCACCACACAACCCTCCCACCACACAACCCTGCCACAGCAACCTCTGCAAGACATGCCGGATCATCGACATGGATGACATCATCTCACGTGAGAATACCATCCACCAGGTACACGGTACGTACTCCTGCAACTCGGCCAACGTTGTCTACCTGATACGCTGCAGGAAAGGGTGTCCTGAGGCACAGTACACTACGACAACAGATGAATGAACAACGCTTGCCAAGTGGGGAACACTTCGGCCGTCATGGGCATTTAGCCCCTGATCTTCGGGTAAACATTCTCCAAGGCGGCCTTCACAACACACGACAGCGTAGAGTCGCTGAGCAGAGACTGATAGCCAAGTTTTGCACACATGAGGATGGTCTCAACCGGGATCTTGGGTTCATGTCGCACTATCTGTAACCCCCGTGACTTGCCTGGGCTTGAAAAATCTCACTAACTGTCCTGTCTGGAGACAATACACATCTCTTTAACCTGTGCTTAACCCTCTCTCCACTCACATTGTCTGTACCTTTAAGACTTGATTACCTGTAAAGACTCGCATTCCAATTATTATTTTGTAAATTGAGTTTGTGTCTTTATATACCCTGTTTGTGAACAGAACTCCCACTGACCCGATGAAGGAGCAGTGCTCCGAAAGCTAGTGGCTTTTGCTTCCAAATAAACCTGTTGGACTTTAACCTGGTGTTGTAAGACTTCTTATTCTGCCAGTCAGCCAATCCTCTATCCATGGACTCACCAACTTTAAGGGCATTCAAATGGTCAGTGGATAGGCATATGGATAATGTTGGAATAGTTTAGGTTAGAGGGTCATTAGATTGGTTCCACTGGTCGGCGCAACATCGAGGGCCGAAGGGCCTGTACTGCGCTGGAATGTTCTATGCTCTATGCCAGAATCTTACCTTTAACACCATGGGCACTTAACTTCTTTAACAATCTCCTTTGCGGCACATTGTGAAAGTCTCCTGGAAATCTAAATAAATCACATCCACTGGTTCTCCTTTATCTAACTTCCTTGTTACCTCCTCAAAGAACTCTAACAGATCTCTCCCCTTGACGAAGCTGTGCTGACTCAGTCCTATTTTATCATGCACTTCCAATACTTTGTAATCTCCTCTTTAATAATGGACTCCAAAATCTTGCCAACGGCCATAGTCAGGCTAACTGGCCTATAATTTCCCGCCTGCTCCCTCCCTCCCTTCTTAACCAGCAGTGTTACATTCACTACTTTCCCATCCTCTGGGATCCTCCCTGCCTCCAGTGATTCCTGAAAGATCATCACCAGTCCCTCCACAATTTCCTCAGCTCTTTTACAACCCTGGGGTGTAGCCCATCCGGTCCAAGTGATTTATCCACCTTCAGACCTTTCAGTTTCCCCAGAACCTTCTCCTTAGTGATGGCCACTGCACTCACCTGTGTCCCCTGACCCTCCTGGAGCTCTGGGATTCCACCGGTATCTTCCACCGTCAAGATTGATGCAAAGTAACTATTCAGTTCCTCTGCCGTTGCTTTGTTTCCGATTATTACATCTGCGGTCTCATTTTCCAGTGGCTACTTTTTCCTCTCTCTTACCTTTTATACATTGAAAAAACCCTTATTGAATGGGAGACTAGTCTCGAGGGGCCAAATGGCCTTCCCCTTTTCTGACTGTTGTTCACGGCACTGGGTGATTGGTCCGTTGATCTCTGTGGTGAGAATTTCTTTGGGTGCACAATTAACTATAACATCATTGATGGGGGATTCCCGGTGTGGAGTTAGTGATGTCATCAAGCTGTTGAAGCAGCCAATCATATGAAAGAATTCTCACAGACAGTTAATTAGAAAACAAGTACCACCAATCATCAGTGTTTAAATATTTTACATTGATTTGGACATAGATTTTCATAGAATCCCTAAAGAGCAGAAGGTGGCCATTCGGCCCAGCAACCTGCACCAACAACAACCCCACCCAGGTCCTACCCGCTCAACACCATGAAGTTACTCTGCTAATCTTCCTGACACTAAGGGGCAATTTAACATGACTAATCCGCCTAATCTGTTAATTTTTGAACTGTGGGAGGAAACCAGAGCACAGGAGGAAACCCATGCAGACACGGGGAGAATGTGCAAACTCCACACAGACAATGATCTGGGGCTGGAATTGAACCCGGGTCCCTGGCGCTGTGCGGTAGCAGTGCTAACCCACTGTGCTGCCCATGAGGCAATAATTAAAGAGTAGTAATTAATTAAAGGAATCTGACAGTTGTTAGTATCCAGCTGGAACTTCATGACTCTTTAAAAGTAAAGGCTCTCCTTTAAGAAAGGGATAATTTCTTCTCTCAGACGGTTATCAGTGTTTGGAATTCTCTTTCGCACACAGAGCAGTATAGAATTCCTACAGTGCAGAATTAGGCCATTTGGCCCATCCAATCTTATAAGAGGGAGAACCCTAACATATTAGTAAGATTTTTAAACCATTAGACATTAAGGCACTGACAGAACTACCAGTATTAAATTAAATGACTTTTAAAATAGGCTTATGAGCTAACAAAAGAATAGTTCACATGTATGAGATGCAGTGAGAGATTTAGACAAGTGATTATGATTTTAAAACACATATGCTGATATTTTGAATTTATTCATGTATTTTGTTCATTTTAGCCAAGGGCAATTTGCACGAGACATCATGATAAAAGGCATTGGGGAAAAGCCATATTCCAAGCGAATGTTTTGATCTTGAGAATATGCAAGATTCCTCAGCAGACATTTGGACGGAGAGAACATTTAGAAGACTCAGTCACATTTCATGAACAGGATTTATTCACTGCCCAGACAAGGTGGATGCATGCCTAGACGTGGAGTCATGTGTTAGTCTGGTTTGGCAATGATCTTGAAGGGAACCCATGGGAATGTTCATTTGAACTTTGGGCTCGTATCTGAGGTTACCAGGCAACACAGGAAGTGGGAGGTCAGCCAAGACAGGAGTTAGCTTCTGGATTCTACGGACTAATAAAATGCCTTTATGTCAGAGATAAGATGCAATTGGCTAAGGCATAAGTCAGGTATTATTGTTGATTTATGTATAATGAAGATGATTGATGTAAAGCTAATGAAAAGTGGGAGTAATTGATAAGAAAACCTATAATTGATCAGTTTTGAATCAGATTTCATCAGAGAGGTCTAACTGCTCTATCTCAGAGCTGCCCTGACCCTTTTCCTAGCTGCCTCTAATCTAAATAGAAGTTAAGTCTTTAAACAGAGAGACTGGCTTTGTGAGTCTTGTACGGTCTAAAGTTTAGGCAGCACCGGCTGCCTCAGAAACCCCATCAAGAGTGCACTGACTCTCCAAATCAGCATCTTATCCAGGCTCAATCTATCCATTTAGCATGGCCAATCCACCTAACCTGCACCTCTTGGGACACTAAGGGGCAATTTATCATGGCCAATTCATCTAATCTTCACATCGTGGGACACTAAGGAGCAATTTAGCATGGCCAATGTATCTAGCCTGCACACCTTGAGACGCCAAGGGGCAATTTAGCATGGTCATGTAGTTAACCTACATATCTTTGGATTGTGGGAGGAAACTGAAACATCCGGAGGAAATCCATGCTAACATTGGGGGGAGTTGGGGGGAGGTGGGGGGAACGTGCAGACTCTGCACAAACAGTGACTCAAGCTGGGAATCGAACCTGAGACCCTGGCACCGTGAGGCAGAAGTGCCAACCACTGTGCCACTGTGTTGCCAATGGGGCCATTGAGACTGGATCATCGAATATATACAAGACTGAGTTAGACCTTTGATGCACATAAGAGTCAAGGGCAGAGAGGAGCCTGGAGTCTACCCAAAATTATGATCATACTGAATGGTGCCATGATCGTACTGAATGGTGGAGCAGGTTTGAGGGGCTGAATGGCCTATTTCTGATCCAATTCCTCATGTTCCAACCAATAGCATTCCGTAGTTCAGAGTCACAGATATTAGTTTTCTAAGATAGCGTCACTTGTTTATATGATTAGAAAAAAGAGTCCAACAATAGATTTATATTTTTATATTCACTTAACACTGGTCTACAGAATAACAATCACACATAATACCTTCTACTTAAAGGTTAAAGGTCAGAGTCTTTCAGGTCACACAGGAAGGTCATTAATAAAGGTTAAAGTGCACAGTGGTGGACCTTAGTTTCAATATTAGTTTGATCATTACAGGAGACGTTAAACATTAATCAACAAGCGTCTCATCCCATGAAAAAGTCCAAACTACGTCATAACTTGTTTGTGAGATTGGAAGGGTATCGAGGCCAGCCTCAGAATTCAGCTCAATGTCACTCTCCAAATCCGGATTGCCCTCGAACCATCCACTGCCCTCCGTGTGGTCCGACCACATTCACATCCGGATTTCTCACCTTAGTTTCCTTCACCCCTTGTAAATTCCGAGGTACAAGGAAGCAGAGACACACCTGCCTGGGGGAAACTCACTGGGAGAGGGTCCCACACCAATGTCTGCTGCAGGAACCAGGGTGATCCAGGCTGGGGCGGACAAAATATTTCTCCTCGATTAGGCGGACACACTTTCTTGTGAGGAAGAGCAGGTTTTCCTCATGAACAGAATTCCTCTTCTCCCCAAGCACCAGATTCACAGATTAAAACATTCAACTTCCAAAAAAGGTACAAGTTTCAAAACACAGAACGTCATTGAAGATGTTCCAAACACTATTCTATTTTATAATTAAAAAGTTATCTAGCTGACAGTACAAACTGCAGTGGACTGGGTGCCTATCAGTGCACGCAGTGAAATGTGAGTTTGAACCTTCTCACGGATTAGTCACTGAACAATTCCGTTGCTGCTCTGGAGGATGGGGCTCAGTTTCAGTCGGCCAAGGCATTTTTCCTTTTCTCTGTTGTGTGTCCCAGTACGATAGGTCCCAGGGTTACAGTTCCCTCACCAGTTCCAATACACCAATCAAAACCCACAGTGCAGAAAGAGGCCATTCAGCCCATCAAGCCTGCACCGACTGTCCAAAACAAAACTCCACCCAGCCCCTCCTCCCCACCCAAACCCCATAACCCCATGGCTAATTAGCAAGGCTAATCCCCTTATCCTGTACATGATGGGACACTAATGGGCCATTTAGCATGGCCAATCCATTTAACCTGCACAGCTTTGGACACTAAGGGCTAATTTAGTGTAGCCAATCCACCGAACCTGTACACCTTAGGACTGTGGGGGGAAACTGGAGCACCTGGAGGAAACCCACGCAGACATGGGGAGAATGTGCAACCTCCAGACAATCGCCCAAACCAGGAATCGAACCCATGTTGAGGTGGCAGCAGTGCTAACCAGTGTGCCACCCTGACAGGGGTGTTTTTGCTGCTGATTTTGTGAGAATCCTTTCAACAGCATACCAGCCCTGGGATTGTGTGGGTATGCGTGAGTGTGAGTGTGTGCGTGCGTGCGAGTGGGTGAGTGAGTGAGTGGGTGGGTGAGTGAGTGGCTGGGTGGGTGAGTGGGTGAGTGGGTGAGTGGGTGAGTGAGTGAGTGAGTGAGTGAGTGAGTGGGTGAGTGAGTGGCTGAGTGGGTGAGTGGGTGAGTGAGTGAGTGAGTGAGTGAGTGGGTGAGTGAGTGGCTGGGTGGGTGAGTGGGTGAGTGAGTGAGTGAGTGGGTGAGTGAGTGAGTGGGTGAGTGAGTGGCTGGGTGGGTGAGTGAGTGAGTGAGTGAGTGAGTGAGTGAGTGAGTGAGTGAGTGGGTGAGTGAGTGAGTGAGTGGGTGAGTGAGTGGCTGGGTGGGTGAGTGGGTGAGTGAGTGAGTGAGTGGGTGAGTGAGTGGGTGAGTGAGTGGCTGGGTGGGTGAGTGGGTGAGTGAGTGAGTGAGTGGGTGAGTGAGTGGCTGGGTGGGTGAGTGAGTGAGTGAGTGAGTGAGTGAGTGAGTGAGTGGGTGGGTGGGTGGGTGAGTGAGTGAGTGAGTGGGTGGGTGGGTGGGTGGGTGGGTGAGTGAGTGAGTGGGTGAGTGAGTGGCTGGGTGGGTGAGTGAGTGAGTGAGTGAGTGGGTGGGTGAGTGAGTGAGTGAGTGGGTGAGTGAGTGAGTGAGTGAGTGGGTGAGTGAGTGGGTGAGTGAGTGAGTGGGTGGGTGGGTGAGTGAGTGAGTGGGTGGGTGGGTGAGTGAGTGAGTGAGTGGGTGGGTGAGTGAGTGGGTTAGGGGCTGTGTGTGTGGATGTGTGTGTGTGTGTGTGTGTGTGGGTGGGTAGGGGTGTGTGTGTGGGTGGGTGGGGGTGTGTGTGTGTGTGTGTGGGTGGGTGGGGGTGTGTGTGTGTGTGTGGATGTGTGTGTGTGTGTGTGTGTGTGTGTGTGGGTGGGTAGGGTGTGTGTGTGTGTGGGTGGGTGGGGGTGTGTGTGTGTGTGTGTGTGTGGATGTGTGTGTGTGTGTGTGTGTGTGGGTGGGGGTGTGTGTGTGTGTGTGGATGTGTGTGTGTGTGTGTGTGTGTGTGTGGGTGGGGGTGTGTGTGTGTGTGTGTGTGTGGAGGAGGGGTCATGGAGGGTGCTGGGGGGGGGGTTTGGGGAGAAGAGGGAGATATTTGCCACTTTGCAGGATTATTCAGATACAGGACATCTATTATTCAACACCATTTTAAACAGGAGTACGATTTTGAACAGGTTGTTGTCAGAGCTTACAGGAGCACACAGAGTGACTCATTTAAAAGCTCACCTCTGGGTGAGTTCCATCGTAACCCGACCCCCCCCCCCCGAAACACTCGACATCCCTGAAATCCCCTCCTCCCCCTCCAGCCCCCACTCCCTCCACCCACACCACCTCCACCACACCCCTTCCAAACCCCTCCTCCCTCCAAACTCCTCCTCCTTCCACCCTTCCCCCCTACCTCTCTCTCCACCCACACCCCTCCAAACCTCCCCCCCCTCCCCCCCCCCCCCCCACCCCACCGTGGGGCAATCATTCCCGTTTCACCTCTGGACATTTCACTGCCACTGAGGAGTTCGCTACTGGGACAATTCTCACCATTTGCCACAAAGCCTTCAAACAAGTACATCAATAATCTGATACCCAGCCAGATCACCCAGGGCTGTACCGTCAGGAAGAAATCTGCAGTAGACCCAGGGCACCAAGGCTGTGCTCACAATCCCTTTCCCTTCGATTCCCAATCTTTAAATGGTGTCTTCGAGTGAACGCCGGTGCCTGAAATACGACTATCGACCCCTAGGTGGCACAGGAGGAGCAGAAGTGACTTTTGCTGGGGCTTGGGCTGGAGCCCTGTAAAATAAAGAGCAGGTGCGTTAGTGCCCGCAGAGCTTATAGGAAACTGCTACTGGTGCTCACAGCCCCGCCTGGCACCCATTCACCCCTCGTGCCCATCATTGCCGACCCACTGGCTCCCAAACCCTGCAATATCTCCAGTCTCAAATTCTCCAATCTCGCCCACATCCCGTCGCCACTGCCAGCGAGAGCGGAGGATTTGGCGCTCAGCCAAAGCTTCATTCACTGCAGCGGGCCCGGAGAATCCCAGCCCCGGGGGGGGAGACTGGAGAATCCCAGCCCCGGGGGGGAGGCCGGAGAATCCCAGCCCCGGGGGGGGAGACTGGAGAATCCCAGCCCCGGGGGGGGAGACTGGAGAATCCCAGCCCCGGGGGGGGTGGGGGGGGGGGTGGTGGTGGGATCGGAGAATCCTGGCTGCCGGGGGAAGGTCGGAGGTTTATTTCCACGGGTCTCTGTAAATTCCTGAGTATTTCAGGCTTCTCTTGGAGACAGTTGTTTCTTTGAGAAAGTGAATAAATCACTGAATTAGGGAGATCCTTCAATATAAAAACAAGGAGCTGGAGGCCATTCGGCCCCTCGAGCCTGCTTCACCATTTAATAAGATCGTTGCTGATCTGATGATAATGTCAAATCTGCATCCCGTCTCCCCCCCCCCCGCACCCCCGGTGCCCCCGTGCTTACCGAGAATCTATCCAGATCATCCTTAAGAATATTCACGCTCTCTGCTCCCACCACCTTTCAGCAGGAGAGTTCCAGAGACTCACCACCCTCCCAGCGAAACAAAATCTCCTCGTCTCCATTTAAAACCCTTTCTTTAATCAGTGACTCCTGATTCGCAATTCTCCCACAACAGGAAACATTCTCTCCACATTTGCCCCGACAACAGCCCTCTTATACATCAGGATGGACTGTCACAGTCGGGCAGTGACTGTTAGATGGTGCGGTGACCGGGGGAACCCTGGATTTTCAGGAGAATTGGGAAGGATGTTTGGGAGTCCAGGGTGAGCTCCTGGTTTGCACATTGCGGTTACCTGGTGGGTGTGCGAGGCGGGATCCGAGGTGGCGGTAAGCTAGGTGGTCTGTGCCTGTTGATTGGTCTGTTCATCAGTCCCGAGTCAACCAGCTCAATATCCTTAAACAGGGAAAAGACAGTGTGACTATTTACAGAGAATGAGTCAAACAATGCTGCTGATAATATATTATACACATTTACATACTAAAGTGGGGAGTTCTACAGGGTTCTCCTGATTCTCCAGTCTAACATTGGCAGAGATCTTGCAGACACATCCCAGAAGGAAAAGAACAGGGAATAAGAATACCGGCCTGAACCGTTCCTTTTCATCCAGCTTGGAGATCAGGAGACTGACTGCGGAAATCCTGTCCCTCTGTTCCTGTGCTCCGAGCAAGTTGGCACACCCCCAGCTGCACTGCCCACACTGAACCAGGCTGTGTGGTCTCACGGTGCCAGTCTCTATATCGCTTTCAGCCTGGTTCACCTCACTTCACTTTCACCCGTTCCAGTGACCGCACAGGCAGAGAGAACTCAGATTCAGCACTCACGATCATGGAAGTGAAACCTATACCCCAAAACTCACCCCACACCCGCCCCAGCACCAACCCCAACCATTGACTGTGTGGATTCTGCTGGGAGATCAGTTCTCAGTTCCCCTCCTCCTCTCCCCACCTCCCCTGTCCCCCCGTCACTCTCCCCCCCACACACCTCTCTCCCCTTTTTCCCATCTCCCCTGTCCTCCTTGTCAATTTCCCCCTTCCCCTTTCCCCTCTCTCCCCACCTCCCCTTTTCCCCATCAATTTTCCCTCTCCCCACCACCCTCTCTCTCTATCTCCACTCTCCCTGCCCCCCTCTCTCCCTGGCCCCCACTCTCCCCCCCCCCTTTCCCCCTGCACGGTACATTGGGGAGACCATGCAGACGCTATAACAATGGATGAATGAACACCTCTCGACAATCACCAGGTAGGAGTACTCTCTTCCTGTCGGGAAACACTTCAGCGGTCAACAGCATTCGGCCTCTGATCTTTGGGTAAACACTCTCCATTCTTCACAACACACGACCACACAGAGTCGCTGAGCAGAGACTGATAGCCAAGTTCTGCACATATGAGGACGGCCTCAACCGGGATCTTGGGTTCATGTCACACAACTTGCCTGGACCTGCAAAATCTCACTAACTGTCCTGTCTGGAGACAATACCCATCTCTTTAACCTGTGCTTAACCCTCTCTCCACTCACATTGTCTGTACCTTTAAGGCTTGATTAGCTGTAGAGACTCGCATTCCAATCATTATCTTGTCATTGAGTTTGTGTCTATATCTGCCCTGTTTGTGAAGCAAATCTTCACTCACCTGATGAAGGAGCAGTGCTCCGAAAGCTCGTGCTACCAAATAAACCTGTTGGACTTTGACCTGGAGTTGTGAGAATTCTCACTCTGTTTAACCCAGTCCAATGCCGGCACCTCCACATCACTCTGAAAAGGACCCATTTATTTCCACTCTCTGCTTCCTGTCTGCCAACCAGTTCTCGATCCACGTCAATACATTACCCCTAATACCATCAGCTTTCATTTTGCTCACTAATCTCTTGTGTAGGTCTTTGTCAAAAGCTTTTGAAAGTCTAGATACCCAACATTCAGTGGTTCACCCTTGTCCATTCAACTGGTCACTTCCTCAAAGCTCCCAGAAGATTTGTCAAGCATGATTTCCCTTTAGTGAATCCATGCTGATTTGGACCAATCCTGTCACTACTTTCCAAATGCTCAGTTATTACACCCTTAATAATTGACTCCAGCATTTTCCCCACCCCCGATGTCAGGCGAACCTCTCGGTTTTCTCTTTTTTAAAAATGAGCTCACACTGGCTATCCTCCAATCCACTGGAACTCTTCCAGGGTCAATAGATTGCTGGAAAATGATCACCAATGCATCCACTATTCCTAGGGCCATTTCCCTGAATACTCTGGGATGCAGTGTGTCAGGCCCCGGGGACTTATCAGGTTTTAATCCCAACTGTCTCTGCCATTTCCCCCGTTACACCAGCCCATCTCTCCCCCTTCATCTTGTCCACGTGACCCACCTCCTATTCCCTTAATTCTGTTCACACCAGGCTGATGTCCATCCAACCTCCCGGTCTGATCCATATATTACACGATAATACTCAGCTTTCTGTTTCCTCAGGAACTCTCTCTCTCCCTGTGCTGACAGTACGGAAATAGTGCTGCTCTAATCAGAAATGACACCCTATCTGCCGGTTACAGATAAACCACCCCCTCAATTTACTCATCCTGTCTGCAAAATTCGCAACAATCTCAACCAATGCCTGTCCTTCACTGACCAGCTGGGATCAGCTCCACTCACCCACACCCATCCTAGTCTACACACAGACACTATCTCCGACAATGGCTTCTCCTCCTGATCTTACACTGTTACCTCTGGTGTCCCGCACCTCCACCCCCCTCCCCACCCCCCCACAAACCCGCAACCTCCTCCCTCCCCCCCCCCGCCCAAAACACCTCCCACTGCCACATGGGTTGGACTCTTCCTATATCCTGGTCCTTGGCAATATCTGGCCCAACTCGCTTCGCTGCTATTATTTTGTCACACTGCTCCAATACTCCAGGATCGATAAGAATGTTCTTCAGCAGAACACCGGGATACAGCACAGGAACAGGCCCTTCGACCCTCCAAGCCCGTGCCCATCACGATGCCCCAGCTAAACTAAAAAAAACCTCCTACCCTTACTGGTTCTGTATTCCTCTATTCCCTCCCTATTCATGTACCCACCCAGATGCCTGTTAGGTCAACCCACAGAACAGCGATTCAAGAAGGCAGATCTTTATCCACCTTCTCAAGGCCAGCTAAGGAAGGACAATAAATGGTGGCCAGCCAGCGACGCCCATGTCTCACAAAAGAATAAAGAAAAAAGTTGTTAATGTGTCTGCTTCCACCACCTCCTCAGGCAGCGTGTTCCAGGAACCCAACGCACTCTGTGTGAAAAACTTCCCCCACATTTCCCCCTCTCACCTTGAACCTGTGCCTTTAAGAACATAAGAACATAAGAAATAGGAGCAGGAGTCGGCCATCTAGCCCTTCGAGCCTGCCCCGCCATTCAATAAGATCATGGCTGATCTGTCGTGGCTCAGTTCCACTTTCCCGCCCTCTCCCCATAACCCTTAATCCCCTCTCTTATCAAAAACCCATCAACCCGCGTCTTAAAAATATTTAGCGAGGCAGCCTCCACCACTTCAACGGGCAGAGAATTCCAGAGATTCACCACCCTTTGAGTGAAGAAGTTCCTCCTCAACTCCGTTCTAAACCACCCCCCCTTTATCTTGAGGCTGTGCCCCCTAGTCCTACTGTCTTTTTTGAGCGGGAAGAGTCTTTCCACCTCTATCCTATCCATCCCATTCATCATCTTATACGTCTCAATGAGATCTCCCCTCATTCTTCTAAACTCTAACGAGTACAAGCCTCGTTTATTCAGCCTCTCCTCATAGCTCAACCCCCTCAACTCCGGCATCAGCCTAGTGAACCTCCTCTGCACTCCCTCCAAGGCCAAAATATCCTTGCGTAAGTACGGCGACCAAAACTGCACACAGTACTCCAGCTGCGGCCTCACCAATGCCCTATACAGCTGCAGCAAGACCTCCCTACTTTTATATTCAATCCCCCTCGCTATGAAGGCCAGCATCCCATTCGCCTTCCTGACCACCTGCTGCACCTGCAAGCTGGGTTTTTGCGACTCATGCACAAGGACCCCGAGGTCCCTCTGCACCGTCGCCTGCTGCAGTTTTTCGCCACGTAAGTAATAGTCCTTCCTACCATTCTTCCTACCAAAGTGGACCACCTCACACTTGCCAACATTAAATTCCATTTGCCAGTTCCTGACCCATTCGCCCAGCCTATCTAGATCCTTCTGTAGACTCTCCACACCCTCCGCACAATTTGCCTTTCCCCCAATCTTGGTGTAATTGACACTTCCACCCTGGGGAAAAGCCCCTGACTATCCCCCTTCTCTCTGCCTCTCATCATTCTGTAGACCTCCATTAGGTCCCCCCTCAGCCTCTGTCTTTCCAGTGAAAACAATTCTAATTTATTCAACCTCTCCTCATAGCCAACACCCTCGAGACCAGGCAACATCCTGGTGAACCTGCTTTGCGCCCTTTCCAAAGCTTCCGTGTCCTTCTGGTAGTGCGGTGACCAGAACTGCGCACAATACTCCATGGAAATTATTTGATTGAAACTATTTCCTCCCATCCCAAGCAGTCCCACTCTCCAGCCGCCGGCTCAGTCTCTCTCCTCGGTTACTGCCTGCGGCTGACGCAGACTGGGAGTGACCTTGTCATTGCACCGAGACAGGCCACACATCCGCTTCATCAGTGAGAGTGTTGACATCAGGCTCTGTAACGTCCCCTGTGACTTACCTCATTATCACCCTCCGCTCCACTGCTTAAACTCAAGACACTCCGAGTACTTGACCTACTGCTGAGGCTGCCTGAGGAGAGAGAACAGGAGGAAGGGTGATTTGGAAACAGGGGCAATTATTGGCACAGTTTTAGATAAAGAAAACCTCAAACCCACCTCTGCCAGAACAGCTCACGTAACAAACACTGAGCGGCAGCAACCGCCAGTCACAAACTGGATGAAGAGAGAAAATAATATTCTGCATCTTCTCCAGGGCTTAGACAAGGGAATTAAGGGTTATGGGGAGAAAGCAGGAAAGTGGAACTGATCCACTTCAGATCAGCCATGATCTTATTGAATGGCGGGGCAGGCTCGAAGGGCGAGATGGCCTACTCCTGCTCCTATTTCTTATGTTCTTAAGTTTAACTCCCTTTAGCCCTGGCATGGTTGCACAGCTGCTGTCTCACAATGCCAGGGACACAGGTTCGATTCCCCGCTTGGATCACTGTTTGTGTGGGGTCTGTACATTCTCCCCGTCTCTGCGTGGGTTTCCTCCGGGTGCTCCAGTTTCCTCCCACAGTCTGAAAGACGTGCTGGTTGGGGTGCACTGGCCGTGCTAAATTCTCCCTCAGTGTAACCCGAACAGGTATCAGAGTGCGGCGACTGGAGGATTTTCACAGTAACTCCATTGCAGTGTTAATGTAAACCTGCTTGTGACACTAATTATCAACTTTAATTATAACTTCTCTATCAGATTGCTGTTTATACATTAGGCAGTAGAATGAAATAATTCCATTGGAAAGAAGGTAGATTTGTGACAGGTTGCATCTCTGACTGAGCCTAACAGTGGGAGGGATAAAAATCAAAACCAACATTTCTTTCTGATGTTGAGTGTCCCACAAACTGATTAGGAAGGTCAAAGGTAAACTAGACCTCGCTCTTTTTGAGTCTAGTCGCTTCTATGCCCAATAACGCCAGAGAGGATTTTTCTGAGGATCCTTGGCCTTGTTGTGGGAGGTTTAAAGATACGAAAGGTGCTATATAAATGCAAGTTGGTTGATTTGTGCCCCTCCTTTGAGATGCGCGGCTTCTGCGAAAGTCCAAACCCTTCTGCCCGACCTGCTATCCCTTCCCTCCTTCAGTTTCACCTGCAGTTTGTAAAGTGCGGACAGATACAACGATGCTTCAATAAGTCAACATTCATTAACAAGGAGGATGGAGGGGTCACTCGGGAAGGAAAGAAAGTAGCAGGACTGAGAGAAAGAGCAGGGAAGCAGATTAATGCAACCGGGACTTTGTTCCTTGGGACGGAGGAGGATGAGGTGTGACCTTAGTGAGGTGTATAACATCACGAGGGGCACAGACGGAGTGAACGTACATCGGGTGGGATTTTTCAGCCCCGCTCGCCCCAAAACCGGAAAACCCCACCCAAGCTCGACGGACTTTGCACGCTCTGTGTCCCGCCCGCTACGATCCCCCTGCTGGGAGGGGTGGGAAAATTCCACCCATCGTCTCTTTCGGTTTAAGGTGTGGGGGGGGGAGGAAAAGATTTAAAAAGGACCCGAGGGGCAACTCCTTCACACAGAGCGGGGTGCGGGTCTGGAATGAGCTGCCAGAGAAAGTGATTGAGGCAGGCACAAGAGCAACATTTACAAAGCATTTGGATAAGTACATGGATGAGAAAGGATTAGAGGGATATCGGGATAAGGGTGGCACAGTGGGGTTAGCACTGCTGCTTCACAGCTCCAGGGACCTGGGTTCGATTCCCGGCTCGGGTCACTGTCTGTGTGGAGTTTGCACATTCTCCCCGTGTCTGCCAAATAAGGCCAGAACAGGCCTTCAGGTGGTCTGGTTTCCTCCCGCAGTCCAAAGATGTGTGGGTGGGGGGTGTGGGGGCACTGGGAACTGGGACTAGTTGGGAGGTCAGCATGGATTGGTCGGGCCGAAGGGCCTCTCTGCGTGCTGTATTGCTCTATAAGGAGCAGAGTAGCTTCCTCCTGTGTTCGATGATTCCACGGAAAGTAAGGAAGGGTTTGAAAACAAGGATAAGAAAATCAAAAAGAGTTTATGAGATAAGGGGAGCTGCCACCAAGCATGACGGGCCAAATGGCCGCCTCTGTGTTGTGGTGATATGCTCGGTTTAGCCCCTATCTCAGGGAGGATGGGTAAAGGGATTAGACCATGGTTAAGAGTCGGACGCACGACTATCTAGGGTTGTTTTCGTTGGGAAGAAGGCGGCTAAGAGGGGATCTTATTGAAACATATAAGATGATTAGAGGTTTGGATAGGGTGGATAGTGATAGCCTTTTTCCTCGGATGGAGAAAGCTAGCACGAGGGGGCATGACTTTAAATTAAGGGGGGGTAGCTACAGGACGGATGTCAGGGGTAGGTTCTTTACCCAGAGGGTGGTGAGGGATTGGAATGCCCTGCCTGCTGCAGTTGTAAATGCGTCTAGTTTGGGGGCGTTTAAGAGATCTCTGGATAGGTTTATGGACGAAAAGGGATTGGTATAGGCTAGTGGGTCATTGTTTTTGTAACTGGTCGGCGCAACATCGTGGGCCGAAGGGCCTGTTCTGCGCTGTAATGTTCTATGTTCTATGTTCTATGTTCTATGTCACAAAGATGGACATACTTGCTGTGCTGGACGTGCTTCCCGTTTTCCACATCCCCCGCTGTATCCCTTCTCGGAGTGGGCAAGGCGGGATGAATCTGGGATTATCTTCATAAACTCCAAACTCTGTACCATCTGGAATGTCGCTTGCTCGAGCAGGAAGTGTAATCTCCAACTCTGGTCAGCAATCATAACAGTTTACATTTTAAAACACTCGCTATGTCCTGCTGATCCTCTGTGGCAATGCTCTCAACTAAGAAATACTTTCTTTAATAAGGAGATCAACCGGATATTAACAGAATATTAACCCCTCGTCAGGTACATATAAACAGGCACAACTGGAGCATATCCTCGAGCCTGCTCCACCGTGCATCAAGGTCGTGACGGTGTCAATGGGTGCTATTCTGGTTGGCGGTTGGTGACTAGTGGAGTCCTGCAGGGATCGGTTCTGGGGCCTCAGCTATTTACCATTTATATAGATGATCTGGAGGAGGGGGCTGAGTGTAGGGTGACGAAATTTGCTGATGACACGAAGATGAGTGGAAAAGCAAATTGTGCGGAGGGTGTGGAAAGTCTGCAGAGGGATCTGGATAGGCTGAGTGAGTGGGCGAGGACCTGGCAGATGGAGTATAATGTTAGCAAGTGTGAGGTTATCCACTTTGGCAGGAATAATAGTAGGAGGGATTACTATTTAAAGGGCGAAAAGCTGCAGCATGCTACGGTGCAGAGGGACCTGGGGGTCCTTGTGCATGAGTCGCAAAAACCCAGTCTGCAGGTGCAGCAGGTGGTCAGGAAGGCGAATGGAATGTTGGCCTTTATAGCGAGGGGGATAGAATATAAAAGCAGGGAGGTCTTGCTGCAACTGTACAGGACACTGGTGAGGCCGCAGCTGGAGTACTGTGTGCAGTTTTGGTCACCGCAATTGCGCAAGGATATTTTGGCCTTGGAGGGAGTGCAGAGGAGGTTTACTAGGCTGATACCGGAGTTGAGGGGGTTGGACTATGAAGAGAGATTGAATAGACTGGGTCTGTACTCGTTGGAGTTTAGAAGGATGAGGGGGGGATCTTATAGAGACTTACAAGATAATGAAAGGGATGGATAGGGTAGAGGTAGAGAGATTCTTCCCGCTCAGAAAGGATAGCAGGACTAGAGGCACAGCCTCGAGATAAGGGGGGACAGTTTAGATCAGAGTTGAGGAGGAATTTCTTCACTCAAAGGGTGGTGAATCTCTGGAATTCTCTGCCCGTTGAAGTGGCGGAGGCTGCCTCGCTAAATATATTTAAGTCACGGGTAGATAGGTTTCTGATAGACAGGGGAATTAAGGGTTATGGGGAGAAAGCGGGAAAGTGGAACTGAACCACTTCAGATCAGCCATGATCTTATTGAATGGCGGGGCAGGCTCGAAGGGCTAGATGGCCTACTCCTGCTCCTATTTCTTATGTTCTTATGTTATGAGGGGAAAATAGAGTCTGAGGGAAAACTTACAAGTAACAAAAGTGGACTGTAAATGTTTCTATAAGTACGTGAAAAAAAGATCAGTGAAGACAAATGTAGGTCAGTTACAGTCCAAAACAGGGGAATTTATAATAGAGAACAAGGAAACTGCAGAGCAAATTAAACAACTACTTTAGTTATTCACAGAGACAGACACAAATAGCTTCCCAGAAAATGTGAAGGAATCAAGGGTCTAGTGAGGAGGAAATTAGTATTACTAAAAAAAACACTGGAGAAATGAATAGGACTGAAAGCCAATAATTCCCCAGGGCCTGATAGAACATAGAACATTCCAGCGCAGTACAGGCCCCTCGGCCCTCGATGTTGCGCTGACCAGTGAAATGAATCTAAAGCCCGTCTAACCTACACTTTTCCAATATCATCCATATGCCTATCCACTGACCATTTGAACGCCCTTAAAGTTGGCGAGTCCACAACTGCTGCAGGCAGGGCATTCCACGCCCTTACTACCCTCTGAGTAAAGAACCTTCCTCTGACATCCGTCCTATAATTACCACCCCTCAATTTAAAGCTATGTCCCCTCGTGTTAGCCATCACCATCCGAGGAAAAAGGCTCTCACTGTGCACCCTATCTAACCCCCTGATCATCTTGTACGCATCTATAAAATCACCTCTTAACCTTCTCTCCATCCCTCATCACCCTTTGAGCTGAGTGGCTTGCCGGGCCACTTCAGAGGTGAGCTTTGTCAGAGTTTGAGCTCTGATGAAGGGTCACCCAGGCATGAAACACTGGCTCTCTCCTCTCCCCACAGACACTGTCAGACCTGCTGAGATTTTCCAGCATTTTCTGTTTTTGTTTCAGCTTGCAGCATCCGCAGTATTCTGGTTTTGTCTGCCCCACCCAGGCTGTGCCACTGGGTCGGTAGGGAAATGAAATGCCCATTTCAAATAGCCTTGATCAACAGGTGTGGCTGGAACGCACCTTGGTTTTTTCCAGACCTTCCCTTGATGTTCTGCCTCCGGGTGATACTGTCTCGCAACCTCTTCAGGTTTTCCTGAACACAGAAAGACACTGTCAGATTTCTCAGGGTCCACCTGCTCTATCACTCTGTGTGATAGACAACACGCAATGAAGACAAAGTAAAGAGTTTATAGAGACAGTGACAATATCGTTATAATTTTATGGTCAGGTGAGGTTGTTACTTCACCCATAATATTTCTATTTATTCACTCGTGTGAAAGGCTTTTAAAACATTACAGCGCAGTACAGGCCCCTCAGCCCACGATGCTTGTCACTATCAAAGCTGGTATTAATTGCCCCCTCCTCACTGTCATTGAACCACCATCCCGATTACAACTGAATGGTTTGTTTGGTCATTTCAGAGACACGTGGAGAGTATTGCAGAGAGTCTGGAGTAATATGTAGGCTAGAGGAGGTAAAGACAGCTGATTCCCTACTGTAAAGGACAGTGGTGAACCAAATGAGCTTTTATAGTCTACCCAGAAGTTTCGTGGTCGCTATTACTTCAATTAGTTTTCTTATTCCAGATTTAATTTCATTAATTGAATTTAAATTCCCCAGCTGCTTTGCCTCATATCTCCAGGAAATGTATAAGGGTGGGCTCCAGTTATATCCTTCATCAACTGGCTTTTTGGAACATCATAATCCTGACTTTAGTGTCACCAATAAAGCAGATGAAGATGTTTAGCTGAGGACGTTTTGCTGAAGAACAGGAGTTGGGACATCTTGTTGAAGTTGTACAAGACATTGGTTCTGCCACATTTGGAATACTGTGTGATAACCCCCCCAATCTCCATGGGGATCACAGCAATCTCTCCCTCTGGGACTCGCTGAATACGAGTTCCTCCGGTAACAGGCAGTGACCTACCCGGCCGGACTTCATTACCTGAGCCTTTTAAAAACTGCAGTCCTAGGCCGGGATTAATGTGTGTACAGCACGAACGTGGCTTTATTTTGCAATCTGTAATAAACTATGTTCCTTTCCAGTGGGGCTTCCTGAGTCATTACACCTGCTTAAGATTAATATTGTATAAGATGTTGAGAGGAATAGATAGGGTGGATTCTCAGAGGCTATTACCCCAGGCTGAAATGGTCACTACGAGAGGACACAGGTTTAAGGTGCTGGGGAGTAGGGACAGAGGAGATGTCAGGGGTAAGTTTTTCACTCAGAGGGTGGTGAGTGAGTGGAATCGGCTGCCGTCGGTGGTGGTGGAGGCAAATTCAATAGGGTATTTTAAGAGACTTCTGGATGAGTACGTGGGACTTAATGGGATTGAGAGTTATAGGTAAGGGTAGGGATATCATCTGTGCAACTTGCGGGCCGAAGGACCTGTTTGTGCTATAGTTTTTCTATGTTCTATTGCAACTAAAGCAATGAGTGCTGTATTAAGGAAGCCTCCAGGATGAAATCTTGAGAATTGTATTTTTAAACATGAACTGTGTATTGTTAGTCTTCAACTGTTTACAGATTCCAGGTTATGAACTTGCAAGTAGCTGCTTCCAACTGTCACCAGCTGCTTCTAGAATGTTCTCTCTGAGTCTAGCACCATGTAACTCTATACATCATACCGGGGGTGAAACACCTTTATATCACAATGGCAGGTAGGCATACACAGCACTGTACAACAGGGCCCCTTCCAAAACTCGAGGCCCACAAACAACAAAGATTGGTTCTGCCATTCAGTGGTAACTTTACCATCTTAACATTGGAGGATCAATTCTCACCCGAGACATTTAAGAACGAGTGCAGGGGGAGTGCTGTCCTGTCTTTTGGGTGAGTCGTTAAACTGTGGCCTGCGTCCCCCCCCCACTCACTGGATGGAGCTAATTTGAAGAGGAACAGTTCTCCCCGACATCCCGATATCCTCAACCAACATCAACTCAACTGGGTATCTGCTTACGGCACCACCCCCCACCCCCACCCTGCCCCCAGCATCGATAACAAACCGAATGTCCAATTGGGTTGGATTGATGGGGTGGGGAGGAGCAAGCGGGGGGTGGTGGAGCGAAATGGATGAGTTTGGAGCGGGAAATACCTGCTGGAACCGGAAGGACTCCGACCTGCGTTTCTGGTTGAGTTGCCACTCCTTGAACTGCAGAAGAGCTTCATCCACGCTGATCATTCCTAACTTCACCTGTTCCTGCAAGGTGATGAGCTGGCGTTGGCCGGGGGTCTTCATCCCGGCAAACGGGTCGTAGTCGCTGGACGGAGCTCTGGAGAGCGCCTGCTTCGAGCGTGGAGGAATTACTGAAAAAAAATCCCCATCAAACACAAGCAAAGTCAGCCAGTGTTATCCAGTCCCTCTCTCTCACTCACACTTCCACAGCCCGTCCCTTGCTGCTCAGTTTTGCTCTCATTCTCTATCTCCAAGTGGCATCATTAACACTCTCCTTTGTCTAATATCCAGGACATCTGTCTCCAGCCCTCCTTTGCCCCGACCCATCCCGGTTCTACTCTATCCCACCTCCTTCGCTCCCTTTCTCACTATATGATTATTACATTTCTACATTGGGTAGCACAGTGGTTAGTGCTGCTGCCTCACAGCATCAGGGGCCTGGGTTCGATTCCCAGCTTGGGTCGCCGCCTGTGTGGGGTCAGCACATTCTCCCCATGTCCAAGCGGGTTTCCTCAAGGTGCTGCGGTTTCCTCCCACACTCCAAAGATGTGCAGGTTAGGTGCATTGGCCATGCTAAATTCTCCCTCAGTGTACCCAAACAGGCGCCAGAGTGTGGCAACGAGGGGATTTTCAAAGCAATTTCACGGCAGTTTTAATGTAAGCCGAATGTTAGAGGAATTGGCCTTGCAAAGATGTGCGGGTTAGGCAGATTGGCAACAGTAACTGCTGGGGGTTATTGGGATAGGGTGGAGGGAGAGGTCAGGATGGGACGCTCTTTCGGAGAGTCAGTGAAGACTCGATGGGCTGAATGGTCTCTTCCTGCACTGTAGGGATTCTATGGTTTTACCTTTTTTTTAGTTCTGTTGAAGGATTGTTTAGATCTAAGACATTAACTCTCTTTCTCTCCTCAGATGCTGCCAGACCTGCTGAGTTTATCCGGCATTTTCTGTTTTTATAAACCATCATCACACCAGCCGAAGTACAGAGATCCTGAAACTCTCGGATCTCTCCTGGGCCGTACAGTAAGCAACTGGAATCTTAGCCTCCAATTCCCATTTGTATGAGTCTGTTGCCAGGACACAAATGTGGTTCCCCCCCTTCAGGACTGTCCCATCAGGGAAAACTGTCGGCAAAACCAGCGAGACTCACCAAAGCAAGGAAATAAAATTTCAGGATGCGGGGGGGACTGAAATGAGGAGAAATTTCTTTGTTTAAAGGTTTGTGAACCTTTGGAATTTTCTTTCCCCAGAGAGCTGTGGCTGCTCCAACGCTGAATATATTTATGACGGGGGTGGGGGGGGACCGATTTCTGGTTTCTCAGAAAATCGAGAGACACGAGGGGTGGCAGTGGGAATGGAGTGGGAATCCAAGGATATCCGGGATGGTATTGAATGGTGGAGTAGGTTCGAGGGGCTGAATGGCCCACTCCTGCTCCTGTTTGTTATGATCTGCTGTTGATCTCTCTGCCTGAACAGTTTCTGGACAGATTTACAACTTACAATCAGCTGGGCCTGTGACAATCCCCGGATTGTCATTCGCTCTGACTCGGAGTTGTCAACTCCAGTCGGACACGTATCTGGAGATCCCGTTTCACTCCCTCCCACCTCCAATCGTCTCCCCCCCCCCCCACCCCCACCCCCACCCCACCCCCTGCCATTGGTCACATGACACATCCCCAGGACCAATCAGAAAGCACAAAAATCATCTAACTGGATGATGATTGGTCCAGCAATGATTGGTCCCCTTCTCCAATGTGACTTTATGATTAATTCATGTTCAAAGAAAATGACAAAGATCACGGATGGGATTTTCTCCTCCTGCCCGCCACGGGAATCATAGTGGGCGGGACAGGACCATACAAAACTCCACTGGCCTCAGGCAGGACTTTGCGGTCTTGGAGTGAGTGCAGCTGGAAAATCCCACCCCAAATACAACTTATCTTTATGTCCCTAAAAGCTTTTTGCCTTGGTAGCTTGAAGCAGGGTCTGGGAAATCCAGATAAAACCTAGACTATTAGCAGCCTCTGCGGGCTAATACAGCCCCTCAGGGTTCCTCATAACCTCACATTGTTGCTCAAGATTTAACAGGGCCTGGCACCATTCAGGACAAAGCAGCCAGCTTGATTGCTCCCCTGATCACAAACATTCACTCCCTCCGCCATTGACACACAGTGCCATCTACAAGATGCACTGCAGGAACTCACCAAGGTTCCTTAGGCAGCACCTTCCCCAAACCCAAAACCACCACCATCTAGAAGGAGAAGGGCAGCAGGTATTTGGGAACACCCCCCCACCTGGAGGTTCCCCTCCAAGTCATACACCATCCTGACTCGGAAATACTTCATTGTTCCTTCACTGTCACTGAGTCAAAATCCTGGAACTAACAGCACTGAGGGTGTACCTACACCTCAGGGGCTGCAGCAGTTCGAGAAGGCAGCTCACCACCACCTTCTCAAGGGGCAGTTAGGGGTGGGCAATAACGCCACTGGCACCCATATCTGGTGAATAAATTTAATAAACTGTGGAACTCGTTATGTCCTCCTGTCTTCCCTACCTCGTACAATCTAATAGTTTTAAACCCATGTTACTATCAGCAGTCCTGCCCCACCCCACCTTTCCTTCTGTTCCACGTGGCCTTTGCCCTTCATTGAAACTTCGGAATTAAGTAGGAAAGAAGCATCCCACTCAGAGGTGGGGGGAATAACAGGTTAAATACCTGGGCTGTAGCTTCCATATGGGTTAGTGCGTGACGCTGTAATGTAAACGTTCTCCACTCGCTTCTCCTGGCCGCTGAACACTGAAACAAATACAAGTGTAAACATTAACATTCTTTACAATGTTGCCCCCTTCCCAGGGTAAATCAGCAGTTTGAAATGGCCATTGCAGTGATTGAACAGATGCCCAGCCTCACATTTCAGTGCCAGCAGTCTATTGACCATGTGGTCACCATTGTCAAACCTAACCCATGTGCAGAGTTGTACAAATGACGACAAGAAACTACAAAGGGTTGTGAACAAAGCCCAGTCCATCACACAAACCAGCCTCCCACCCATTGACACTGTCTACACTTCCTGCTGCCTAAGAAAAGCAGGTAATCAAGGACCACATACAGACCCCGGGCATTCTCTCTTCCACCTTCTTCTGTGGGGAAAAAGATACAAAAGTCTGAGGTCACGTACCAGCTTCTTCCCTGCTGCTGTCAGACTTTTGAATGGATCTACCTCACATTAAGATGATCTTTTTTTACACCCCAGCTCTGACTGTAACACTACAGCCTGCACCATTTCCTTTCCTTCTCCCCCCTGTACTTTATGAATGGTATGCTTTGTCTGTATAGCGCACAAGAAACAAGACTTTTCAATGTGTGACGATATATGTAACAACAATAAATCAAATATCAAGAAATCAAAAATTTAACACAACTGCTCCACCAATCAAACAATCAAGTGACTGTCACCATTCCAAACAAGAGAAATGCAGCAGATACTCAGTGAATCAGAAAGGACCTGTTCAAGTTTCTGCAAATATCTTGAATTTGATTTCGCCCAACATCAGAAATGTTCTGGATAAAAATAAATTACTGCGGATGCTGGAAACTGAAACCAAGAGAGAAAACGCTGGAAAATCTCAGCAGGTCTGGCAGCATCTGTAAAGAGAGAAAAGAGCTGATGTTTCGAGTCCAGCTGACTTTTTGTCAAAGCTAAAAGGCATGGGAAGTGGGAGATATTTATACTGCAGGGGGAGGGAATGAAAGGTGAGTCAAAGTCACAGAAACCAGGGGGAAAAGACTAGTAATAGCTGTCCCCAGAGAGAATAAAGGGTGTGAATGGGCAAAGGCAGAGAAGCTGTAAGCAGTGACAGACAAAGATGTTGGCGGGTGGGGGGAGAAGAGAGAGAGAGAGGGGGGTAGGAGAGAGATAAAATTGAGAAATGTTCTTCAGCGAGTAACTCTGGACCTCTCTGTAATCATTGTTTTGGGCACATTATTAGCTCATTTTCACGTGAGTGTGCTACCTGAAGCTGAAACAAGACAGTTTCCAAAGGCAAGCGGCAGCCCACCTCCACCTTCTCAAGGGCAATTAGGGATGGCATTTAATAATTACAGGTCTCACAAGTTGCTGTGTAAGTGGTGTGTCTGCCTCCACAGCAGAAGAGAATCAGCTGACTCTAAAAGTGAGCGATCACCCCACAGGGTGGAGTCCTCTCGCAGGCAGAATAATCCAGCAGCCATGTAATTAACCCAACTCCAGCACAGCCTGGAACTGTAACTCCTCTCCCGAGGTTCTCTTATCAATATCTTTTATTCCTCACAAAGTCTGAGACCTCTTTACAACATTCAGAAGTGCCACTAAGCTCACTCGCGCCTTCTCAAGGGGGACAAGAGATGGGCAGTAAACGCTGGCTTGGTCAGAGATGCCCACATCCTGTAAATTAGAACCATAGAAAATTACAGCTCAGAAACAGGCCTTTTGGCCCTTCTTGTCTGTGCTGAACCATTTTTTGCCTAGTCCCACTGACCTGCGCTTGGACCTTATCCCTCCACACCCCTCTCGTCCATGTACCTGTCCAAGGTTTTCTTAAGTGTTAAAAGTGACCCCGCATTCACCACTTTATCCGGCAGCTCATTCCACACTCCCACCACTCTCTGTGTGAAGCCCCCCCTTAATATTCCCTTTAAACTTTTCCCCCGTCACCCTGAACCCATGCCCTTTGTTTTTTTTTCTCCCCTAGCCTCAGTGGAAAAAGCCTGCTTGCATTCACTCTATCTATACCCATCATAATCTGATACACCTCTATCAAATCTCCCCTCATTCTTCTAAGCTCCAGGGAATAAAGTCCTAACCTATTCAATCTCTCTCTGTAACTCAGTTTCTCAAGTCCCAGCAACATCCTTGTAAACCTTCTCTGCACTCTTTCAACCTTATTAATATCTTTCCTGTAATTAGGTGACCAAGACTGCGTAGAATACTCTAAATTCGGCCTCACCAATGTCTTATACAAACTCACCATAGCATTCCAACTCTTATACTCAATACTTTGATTTATAAAAGCCAGTGTTCCAAAAGCACTCTTTACGACCCTTTCTACCTGTGACGTCACTTTTAGTGAATTATGTATCTGTATTCCCAGATCCCTCTGTTCTACTGCACTCTTCAGAGTCCTACCATTTACCTTGTATATTCTAACTTGGTTTGTCCTTCCAAAGTGCAATACCTCACACTTAAATTCCACCTGTCATTTTTCAGCCCATTTTTCTAGCTGGTCCAAATCCCTCTGCAAGCTTTGAAAACCTTCCTCACCGTCCACTAAACCTTAATAAAGGAAAAAGTGGGGCGAATTGTTGTGCTCCTTCAAAGCGCTAGCATTGACGCGAATGACCTTCTTCCTCGTCCTTTCAATCTAGTGCCTCTGTTGTTAAAAATGTGAACTGTTCTCGAAGTGTGATGCAATATAAAAAGTGCAAGTTAAAAATAGTCACTGCTAAAATAGACATGACTTTATCACAGTACCTTGTGGGTAAGGGTCACTGATCTTACTCTTGAACACCTACGTCCCCGATGCGGTTCAGAACAAACCAAGCATCTTTCGGAAACAGGAAACTGAACCAATGTGTGATATTTCACGGAAGTGAAACTGCTACTCACAAATGAACGTAACAGCATTTGATAGATCCCTTCAGAATGAGAAAGGGAAGTAACTGCCCAGTCGCCTGGCCATGTTGCCGCACAGATGTAGACCTACATATTTTCCATTCAGATTCTTCGAAACATGAGAGAGGAAACTAGGAGAAAAAGTTTCCACTGGGCACAGATAGTCAGCAAAGTAACCAGGATGCCGGTGGCAAAAGCTGATTTCACAGCGTGAGCTGTGATGGGGAATCTGCTCCCAGAACAGCAGCAGATTCGAGGGGAATTTTCAAAAGGAATTGGATAAATAATGGAAGGAGAGAGTATTGCAGGGTCACAGGGAAAGAGGGGGACCTGGGACTGACTCTTCTCTATCAGTGAGCTGGCATAGGCACGAGGGGTTGAATAACTTCTACTGTGCGTAAGGTTCTGTATACACAGTGGGTTAGCACTGCTGCTTCACAGCTCCAGGGTCCGGGTTCGATTCCCGGCTCGGGTCACTGTCTGTCTGGAGTCTGCACATTCTCCTCGTGTCTGCGTGGGTTTCCTCCGGGTGCTCCGGTTTCCTCCCACAGTCCAAAGATGTGTGGGTTAGGTTGATTGGCCATGCTAAGAAATTGCCCCTTAGTGTCCAGGATAGTGGAGGTTAGAGGGATTAGTGGGTAAAATATGTCGGGATATGGGGGTAGGGCCTGGGTGGGATTGTGTTCGGTGCAGACTCGATGGGCCGAAGGGCCTCTTTCTGCACTGTCAGGTTTCTGCGATTCTATGAAAATAAATGATTAAGTGACTCGAGGAGTGGGACGGGATTGGCTCAGAGCCGAGTGGTATATCAGTCATTGGCACATATCTTGATCAGCTCTGCCAAGCAATACGTGAACTATGACAAACCCTAGGGACTGGCTTGGCGGCGCTGACAGCAGTTGGGTGATTTTTGGCAGCATTTAGTCCAATTAGGCAGACAGGGTGGCACAGTGGTTAGCACTGCTGCCTCACAGCGCCAGGGACCCGGGTTCACCTCCCAGCTTGGGTCATTGTCCGAGTGGAGTTTGCACCTTCTCCCCGTGTCTGCGTGGGTTTCCTCCCACAGTCTGAAAGCTGTGCTGCTTAGGGTGCATTGGCCGTGTTAAATTCTCTCTCAGTGTACCCGAACAGGCACTGGAGCGTGGCAACTTCACAGTAACTTCATTGCAGTGTTAATGTAAGCCTACCTGTGACACTAATAAATAAACTTTAAAGTTTAACAATTTATTTGTGAATTATGACATTAGCTGCCCATAAACTAACGATCCTAAAAGCACACTGAGGAATGAGCCAAAAACGAACTCTGGTCAATCGGAGAAAGTTTGAGGGAGTTGGGGCTCACGCTCTGTGTTACAGGTGACGTTCCGAGCCAAAGTCTTTTAGGTCTTGAAGGCTGATCAAGATGAACAGCTGAGAGGCTGAGAGGAGAATTAAAATAGTTCTCGGAGAAGTGAATTGAAATTTACAGTTCAAGAAGTAATTCAAATGGACTTTCTGAGCTTTTGGTGGGAAGAGAAGAATATTATTTCCGTAGGGACAGATTACAGAATGCTGCAGGACAGAGGGATCTGAATGTCTTTCAAATTAACAGCAGGTGGTTAGGAAAAGAAATGTAACATGGGCCTTTAGTCACAGGGGAATAGGTTGGCCTATACAGTCAGACCACAGCTGGAACACTGTATCCAGCTCAGTGTCAGTATATCCGTGAGGCCACAGCTGGAATACTGTATCCAGCTCGATGTCAGTCTATCCATGAGGCCACAGCTGGAATACTGTATCCAGCTCGGTGTCAGTCTATCAGTGAGGCCACAGCTGGAATACTGTATCCAGCTCGGTGTCAGTCTATCAGTGAGGCCACAGCTGGAATACTGTATCCAGCTCGGTGTCAGTCCATCAGTGAGGCCACAGCTGGAATACTGTATCCAGCTCGGTGTCAGTCCATCAGTGAGGCCACAGCTGGAATACTGTATCCAGCTCGGTGTCAGTCCATCAGTGAGGCCACAGCTGGAATACTGTATCCCGCTCGGTGTCAGTCTATCAGTGAGGCCACAGCTAGAATACTGTATCCCGCTCGGTATCAGTCTATCAGTGAGGCCACAGCTGGAATACTGTATCCAGCTCGGTATCAGTCTATCAGTGAGGCCACAGCTGGAATACTGTATCCCGCTCGGTGTCAGTCCATCAGTGAGGCCACAGCTGGAATACTGTATCCAGCTCGGTGTCAGTCTATCAGTGAGGCCACAGCTGGAATACTGTATCCAGCTCGGTGTCAGAGGCCACAGCTGGAATACTGTATCCAGCTCGGTGTCAATCTATCAGTGAGGCCACAGCTGGAATACTGTATCCAGCTCGGTGTCAGAGGCCACAGCTGGAATACTGTATCCAGCTCGGTGTCAGTCTATCAGTGAGGCCACAGCTGGAATACTGTATCCAGCTCGGTGTCAGTCCATCAGTGAGGCCACAGCTGGAATACTGTATCCAGCTCGGTGTCAGTCTATCAGTGAGGCCACAGCTGGAATACTGTATCCAGCTCGGTGTCAGTCTATCAGTGAGGCCACAGCTGGAATACTGTATCCCGCTCGGTGTCAGTCTATCAGTGAGGCCACAGCTAGAATACTGTATCCAGCTCGGTGTCAGTCTATCAGTGAGGCCACAGCTGGAATACTGTATCCCGCTCGGTGTCAGAGGCCACAGCTGGAATACTGTATCCAGCTCGGTGTCAATCTATCAGTGAGGCCACAGCTGGAATACTGTATCCAGCTCGGTGTCAGAGGCCACAGCTGGAATACTGTATCCAGCTCGGTATCAGTCTATCAGTGAGGCCACAGCTGGAATACTGTATCCAGCTCGGTGTCAGAGGCCACAGCTGGAATACTGTATCCAGCTCGGTGTCAATCTATCAGTGAGGCCACAGCTGGAATACTGTATCCAGCTCGGTGTCAGAGGCCACAGCTGGAATACTGTATCCAGCTCGGTGTCAGTCCATCAGTGAGGCCACAGCTGGAATACTGTATCCAGCTCGGTGTCAGTCTATCAGTGAGGCCACAGCTGGAATACTGTATCCCGCTCGGTGTCAGTCCATCAGTGAGGCCACAGCTGGAATACTGTATCCAGCTCGGTGTCAGTCCATCAGTGAGGCCACAGCTGGAATACTGTATCCCGCTCGGTGTCAGTCTATCAGTGAGGCCACAGCTAGAATACTGTATCCCGCTCGGTATCAGTCTATCAGTGAGGCCACAGCTGGAATACTGTATCCCGCTCGGTGTCAGTCCATCAGTGAGGCCACAGCTGGAATACTGTATCCCGCTCGGTGTCAGTCTATCAGTGAGGCCACAGCTAGAATACTGTATCCCGCTCGGTATCAGTCTATCAGTGAGGCCACAGCTGGAATACTGTATCCAGCTCGGTATCAGTCTATCAGTGAGGCCACAGCTGGAATACTGTATCCCGCTCGGTGTCAGTCTATCAGTGAGGCCACAGCTGGAATACTGTATCCAGCTCGGTGTCAGTCTATCAGTGAGGCCACAGCTGGAATACTGTATCCCGCTCGGTGTCAGTCCATCAGTGAGGCCACAGCTGGAATACTGTATCCAGCTCGGTGTCAGTCTATCAGTGAGGCCACAGCTGGAATACTGTATCCCGCTCGGTGTCAGTCTATCAGTGAGGCCACAGCTGGAATACTGTATCCAGCTCGGTATCAGTCTATCAGTGAGGCCACAGCTGGAATACTGTATCCAGCTCGGTGTCAGTCTATCAGTGAGGCCACAGCTGGAATACTGTATCCCGCTCGGTGTCAGTCTATCAGTGAGGCCACAGCTGGAATACTGTATCCAGCTCGGTGTCAGTCTATCAGTGAGGCCACAGCTGGAATACTGTATCCAGCTCGGTATCAGTCCATCAGTGAGGCCACAGCTGGAATACTGTATCCAGCTCGGTGTCAGTCTATCAGTGAGGCCACAGCTGGAATACTGTATCCCGCTCGGTGTCAGTCTATCAGTGAGGCCACAGCTGGAATACTGTATCCCGCTCGGTGTCAGTCTATCAGTGAGGCCACAGCTGGAATACTGTATCCAGCTCGGTATCAGTCCATCAGTGAGGCCACAGCTGGAATACTGTATCCAGCTCGGTGTCAGTCTATCAGTGAGGCCACAGCTGGAATACTGTATCCCGCTCGGTATCAGTCTATCAGTGAGGCCACAGCTGGAATACTGTATCCAGCTCGGTATCAGTATATCAGTGAGGCCACAGCTGGAATACTGTATCCCGCTCGGTATCAGTCTATCAGTGAGGCCACAGCTGGAATACTGTATCCAGCTCGGTATCAGTCTATCAGTGAGGCCACAGCTGGAATACTGTATCCAGCTCGGTATCAGTATATCAGTGAGGCCACAGCTGGAATACTGTATCCCGCTCGGTATCAGTCTATCAGTGAGGCCACAGCTGGAATACTGTATCCAGCTCGGTATCAGTCCATCAGTGAGGCTACAGCTGGAATACTGTATCCAGCTCGGTGTCAGAGGCCACAGCTGGAATACTGTATCCAGCTCGGTGTCAGTCTATCAGTGAGGCCACAGCTGGAATACTGTATCCCGCTCGGTATCAGTCTATCAGTGAGGCCACAGCTGGAATACTGTATCCAGCTCGGTATCAGTCTATCAGTGAGGCCACAGCTGGAATACTGTATCCAGCTCGGTATCAGTCTATCAGTGAGGCCACAGCTGGAATACTGTATCCAGCTCGGTATCAGTCTATCAGTGAGGCCACAGCTGGAATACTGTATCCAGCTCGGTGTCAGTCTATCAGTGAGGCCACAGCTGGAATACTGTATCCAGCTCGGTATCAGTCTATCAGTGAGGCCACAGCTGGAATACTGTATCCAGCTCGGTGTCAGAGGCCACAGCTGGAATACTGTATCCAGCTCGGTGTCAATCTATCAGTGAGGCCACAGCTGGAATACTGTATCCCGCTCGGTGTCAGTCTATCAGTCTATCCTTTGGCGGTTATATTGTTAAAGGCTGTTGGTGAGCACTGCATCACTGAGGAATGGACACATTTTGTGTTGTGATTTGTTTATTTTTGATGCAGTCCCCCTTTAAGGCTCTTATCATTTGTCCCCCGTTTGGTTAATTTAGCTAAATTGGTTTAGCCAAAATGGACACAACTGGGAGGGGAAGAGAAGGAGTTTGGGATCTGTTTTGAGACAAAACTGATTTAAGGTAAATGGCAATCTTCAGATTTATTCCTTTACCAAAGACGTGTAGGTCAGGTTGAATGGCCATTCTAAGTTGACCCTTGTGTCAGCGGAATTAGCAGGGTAAATGTGTAGGGTTACAGGAATAGGGTCTGGGTGGGATTATGGTCAGTACAGCTTCGATGGGCCAAATGGCCTCCTTCTGTACTGTAGGGATTCTATTTTAGGACTAATATTGGATTCAACATGGTGGCAGAGGGTGCAAATTAAACCTTGGTGATTGGTGGTTGTAATGGAAGGTTTTTGTCTCTATCTTCTGAAGGTATTCTGCTGCTGGCAATTTGCAATACAGGATGACACAAGATGCAAAATATCAGGCTCTGATTCTTCACCAATCATCTCAGAGGTGGAACTGTACATGTAATGGAAAAGTGAAGTTGAGTTGCCGATGGAGGTTACTCAATTACCCTGAAAGAAACAAGCTTTGGTATCATCATTACCGACAGAGGGTAACATTCAGAGTATTTTCCGAGTGGAATGAGATGGTTAATGAAGAGGGACTGCTCACTCTGCACCTTGAGCTCTGGGTCCAGTTCTGTTCTGGGGGAGGTGCTCAAGATGTGGCTGAACAGATGTTAAAAAATTCATACAGCTATTAGAAACAAAATCCTACTCCAAATAAAACTAGGAGGAAGAGAAGTGAACACAGATTTGATAAATCAAAGGTCATTTCAGGACTGGTGTGGGGAGAGTCCCCTTTCTGTAACCTACACTAGGAATGCAGATTGGAAACAATGCTGTCATTGAACAAATAATTTCACTCAGCCCTGGAACACCTGGATAACAAAAACACCGATGACGGGCTCCTATTTATTGACTACAGCTCAGCCTTCAACATTGTTATTCCCACAAAACTTATCTCCAAATTCCGCAGCCTGGATCCTGAACTCCCTAACTCACAGACCACAGTCTGCAAGGACAGGCAACAACACCTCCTCCACCATCATCCTCAACACCGGTGTCCCACAAAGCCTCTACGGTACTCTCTACATCCCTGTGTGGCCAAACTCCCCTCCAACTCGATTATCAATTTTGCTGATGACACCATCACAGTGGGTCAGATCTCAGACAATGACGAGACAGAGTACAGGAATGAGATCGAGGATCTGGTGTGACGACAATAATCTTTCCCTCAATGTCAACAAAACGAAAGAGATAGTCAAAGACTTTTTCAGGAAGCGTAAAGGAGAACAGGTCCCTGTCTCCATCAACGGGGACAAAGTAGAAATGGCCAAAAGCTTCAAGTTTTTCAGTGTCCAGATCACCAACATCCTGTTCTGGTCCCTCCATGTTGACACTATGGTTAAGAAAGCCCATCAACGCCTCCACTTTCTGAGAAGACGAAGGAAATTTGGTATGTCAGCTACCACTCCCACCAACTTTTACAGATGCCCCATAGAAAGCATTCTTTCTGGTTGTATCACAGCTCGGTCTGGGCTCCTGCTCTGCCCAAGACTGCAAGAAACTATAAAAGGTCGTGAATGTAGCCCAATCCATCACACAAACAAGCCTCCCATCCACAGACTCTGTCTACACTTCCTGCTGCCTCGGTAAAGCAGCCGGCATAACTAAGGACCCCACCGCCCCCACCGCCCCACGCTCCCCGGACATTCTCTCCTCCACCTTCTTCCGTCAGGAAAATGTTACAAAAGTCTGAGGTCACGTACCGACCGACTCAAGAACAGCTTCTTCCCTGCTGCTGTCAGACTTTTAGATAGACCTACCGTGTGTTGATCATTCTCTACACCCTTGCTGTGATTGTAACACCACTGTCTGCACTCCCTCCTTTCCTTCTCTATGAATGGTATGCTTTGTCTGTATAGCATGCAAAAAACAATACTTTTCACTGTATACTAAAACACATGACAATAATAAATCAAATCAAACTGGATGCAGTGGTGGGAGATAGTACAGGAATGTTCTAGATGGATTACAATGGGCTGCATGGCCCCAGTGTCCTTCACAAGCTGCTCCCTGACTTACCTTTAGATATGTAGGGTTTCATGTCATCAACATTACAAGCAGAGTGTGGCCGAGGAACAGGAAGAGGAGGCCTGTTCCCAACCTCTTGAGGATGGTCATCATTGATCACAGTGTCGTACAGATCCTCCTGTCTCTCTCCACAAGGAACATCACACTCCACAGATAGCTCATTATTTCCTGCAATAACAATACAAACTCCATGAAGCTTCAGAAGCCTTGGGCAAAACGCCCCACTTTGTTGAAAAAATGAACTAGCCGGTGTGGCTGCAAACCCGGAACGGTCCCAGGATTACCCAACGTGCTGGAGCATGTTTATATTTGGAGATAGTGAGCACAATTCGGTGTCCTTCATTATTGCAATGGCGAGGGATAGGGTCACACGGCAGGGCAAAGTTTATAATTGGGGCAGGGGTAATTTAATGCGATTAGGCAAGAGTTAGGGAGCATATGATGGGAGCAGAAACTGTCAGGTATGGGCACAAATGAAAAGTGGAGCTTGTTCAAGGAACAAACACTGCGTGTCCTTGATAGGTATGTCCCTGGCAGGCAGGGAGGGAACCATGGTTCACAAAGGAGGTTGAATGTCTTGTCAAGAGGAAGAAGGAGGCGTCTGTAAGGATGAGAAAACAAGGTTCAGTTGGGTCTTTTGAGGGTTATAAGGTAGCAAGGAATGAATTAAAAGAAAGGACTTAGGAGAGCTAGGAGGGGCCATGAGAAGTCCTTGGCGGGTCGGATAAAGGAAAACCCCAAGGCTTTTTACTCTTATATGTGAAATAAAAGAATGACCAGGGTGAGGTTAGGGCCAATCAAGGATAGTAGTGGGAACTTGTGTCAGAAGAGATGGGTGAGGCGTTGAATGAATACTTTTCTTCAGTGTTCACTGAGAGGGGTTGTGTTTTTGAGGATGAGTGAGTGATACAGGCTGATAGGATGGAGAAGGTAGAAGTTCTGAGGGAAGATGTATTAGCAATTTTGAAAAGCCTGAGGGTGGATAAGTCCCCTGGGCCAGATGGGATACATCCTAGGATACTCTGGGAGGCAAAGGATGAGATTGCAGAGCCTTTAGCTTTGACTTTGGGCCCTCACTGTCCACGGGGATTGTGCCAGAGGACTGGAGAGTGGCGAATGTTGTTCCTCTCTTCAAGAAAGGAAATAGGAATGACCCTGGTAATTATAGGCCAGTTAGTCTTACTTCGGTAAGTTAATGGAAAGGGTCCTGAGGGATAGGATTTATGACCATTTGGAAAGATGCAGCTAATCTGGGATAGTCAGCACGGATTCGTGAGGGATAAGTCTTACATCACAAATTTGATTGGATTCTTTGACAAGGCAACCAAGTGTGTAGACAAAGGTAGGGCACTTGATGTCATGCACATGGATTTTAGTAAGGCATCTGATAAGATTCCACAGACTCATAAAGAAGATAAGGATGTGTAGGGCAGAAGGAAATTTGGCCGATTGGATAAGTAACTGGCTGTCTCACAGAAGATGATGACACAAAGGTCCGTGGTGTTGTGGATGGTATGGAAGGATGTCAAAAGTTGCAGCAGGACATAAATAGGTTGCAGGACTGGGCAGAGAAGTGGCATATGGACTTCAACGCGGATAAATGTGTAGTCGTCCATTTTGGCAGAACCAATGGGATGAACGAGTACACTATCAAGGGCAGGAGTCTTAGTAGTGTTGAAGAGCAGAAGGATCTTGGAGTCCGGGTCCACAGGACTCTTAAATCAGCCTCGCAGGTGGAGGATGTGGTCAAGAAGGCGTATGGTGTACTGGCCTTCATTAATCGAGGGATTGAGTTTAGGAGTCGGGAGGTAATGCTGCAACTTTATAAGACCCTTGTCAGGCCTCATTTGGAGTACTGTGCGCAGTTCTGGTCGCCTCACTATAGGAAGGATGTGTAAGCTATTGAGAGGGTACAGAGGAGATTTACAAGGATGTTGCCTGGACTGGGAGGCATGCCTTATGAAGTTAGGTTGAGGGAGCTGGGACTCTTCTCCCTGGAGAGACGAAGGTTGAGAGGCGACCTGATAGAGGTTTATAAAATGTTGAGAGGAATAGATAGGGTGGATTCTCAGAGGCTATTTCCCCAGGTTGAAATAGTCGCTACGAGAGGACACAGATTTAAGGCGCAGGGAAGCAAGTACAGAAGTGATGTCAGGGGTAAGTTTTTCACTCAGAGGGTAGTGAGTGAATGGAATCGGCTGCCGTCAGTGGTGGTGGAGGCGAACTCGCTGGGGTCTTTTAAAAGACTCCTGAATGAGTATATGGGATTTAATGGGATTGGGGGTTATAGATAGGTCTATAGATTGGTAGGTGTTGATGTGATCGGCACAACTCGTGGGCCGAAGGGCCTGTTTGTGCTGTAGTGTTCTATGTTCTATGTTCTAAGACAGAGAGTGGTGGTGGAGGGAAAATTTTCAGACTGGAGGCCAGTTACCAGTGGTGTACCACAGGGGTCAGTGCTGGGTCCTCTGCTATTTGTAATTTTTATCAATGACTTGGAAAAGGGGGCTGAAGGGTGGGTTAGTAAATTTGCTGATGACACCAAGATTGGTGGAGTAGTGGATGAGGTGGAGGGCTCCTTTAGGCTGCAAAGAGACATTGATTGGATGCAGAGCTGGGCAGAAAAGTGGCAGATGGAGTTTAATCCTGATAAGTGTGAGGTGATTCATTTTGGTAGGACAAACTTGAACGCAGATTACAGGGCCAACGGCAGGGTTCTGAGGAATGTGGAGGAACAGAGAGATCTTGGGATTCATATCCACAGATCTCTGAAGGTTGCCACTCAAGTGGAAGAAGGCTATAGAGTGTTAGCGTTTATTAACAGGGGGTTTGAGTTTAGGAGCCGTGGGATTATGCTGCACCTATAGAGGACCTTGGTGAGACCACATTTGGAATATTGTGTTCAGTTCTGGTCACCTCACTATAAGAAGGATGTGGAAGCATTGGAGAGAGTGCAGAGGAGATTTACCAGGATGCTGCCTGGTTTGGAGGGTAGGTCTTACGAGGAAAGGTTGAGGGAGCTGGGGCTTTTCTCTTTAGAGCGGAGGAGGATGAGAGGCAACTTAATAGAGGTTTATAAGTTGATGAGGGGGATTGATAGAGTGGACGTGCAGAGACTATTTCCTCGGGTGGATGTAGCTGTTACTAGGGGGCATAACTATAAGATTGATGGTGGGAGATATAGGAGGGATGTCCGAGGTAGATTCTTTACTCAGAGTGGTTGGGGTGTGGAATACACTGCCTGCTGTGATAGTGGAGTCGGACACTTTGGGAACTTTCAAGCGGTTATTGGATAGGCACATGGAGCACTCCAGAATGATAGGGAGGGGATAGCTTGATCTTGGGTTTGGACATAGCTCAGCACAACACTGATGCCGAAGGGCCTGTACTGTGCTGTACTGTTCTATGTTCTATTTGGTGCTGTAGGGATAGAGAGAGAGAGCGAGAGAGAGGGGTCAGTCTAGGTTTCCAATTCTCGGTGGACAGTGAATGAGGCAGAACTGTCCGAGACTGTGAGGCCTTTCAAGGTCGAATTGCCACTTGACTTATCTGTGGGCAGTGTGGAGGTGGGCCAGCCAGTGAGGGGACATGAGTCAATGTAGTACCCGCTGTGAGTGTACAAAGAGGAAGGGAGGGAAAGAAAACAAACTCACCTTGGAGAAATTTCCTGAGTATGCTATCAGCGGTTGAATTGAAAGGATCCGGGGCCCGTGCAGCACTGTGTGCTGTTCCTATGAATTTAGACATTGGCTCATCTGGAAATAAAGTAAAATATTTCATCCTGCTGCAATATCAAACCCAAACCTCTGAACATGGATTCCAATCATCTTATTGTCTAAAACATTCACTAACACTTTAATATCGATTTCCTCTGAGATATTTAACCAGGGTAACTCGGGTCCTGATGGTTAATTGGTCAATTCCTGCCAATCGGACAATAGTGGCCAAGGAGCAAAACCTTATTCTCAACATGAGGGAGACACAGGCAGTGGACAGAGACCTCAGTCCCTGCTCACTCAGAGAGGCGGGGGGGAGGGTACGGGAGACACTGCTGGCTCAGAGTGGGGGGACACTGCTGTCTCAGGGAGGGGGGACACTGCTGTCTCAGGGAGGGGGGGACACTGCTGTCTCAGGGAGGGGGGACACTGCTCTCTCAGGGAGGGGGGACACTGCTGTCTCAGGGAGGGGGGACACTGCTCTCTCAGGGAGGGGGGACACTGCTGGCTCAGAGTGGGGGGACACTGCTGACTCAGGGAGGGGGGGACACTGCTGTCTCAGGGAGGGGGGACACTGCTGTCTCAGGGAGCGGGGACACTGCTCTCTCAGGGAGGGGGGACACTGCTGTCTCAGGGAGGGGGGGACACTGCTGTCTCAGGGAGGGGGGGACACTGCTGTCTCAGGGAGGGGGGACACTGCTCTCTCAGGGAGGGGGGACACTGCTGTCTCAGGGAGGGGGGACACTGCTCTCTCAGGGAGGGGGGACACTGCTGGCTCGGAGGGGAGAGACACTGCTCTCTCAGGGAGGGGGGACACTGCTGACTCAGGGAGGGGGGGACACTGCTGTCTCAGGGAGGGGGGACACTGCTCTCTCAGGGAGGGGGGGCATTGCTGTCTCGGGGGGGGGCTGCCGTCTTTGGGGGGCGGGGGGGTTGCAGTCTCGGGGAGGGTTGCTGTCTCGGGGGGAGCTCACTGCTGTCTCGGGCAAGGCAATGAATTCAGGAGGGTGGGGGTCTGCTGGTGTTCAGTTTGTGATGAATGGTTTTATTTATACATTGCAATGTGACATCACCTCTATCAGGGTTATAAAAAAAACATTTGTTTCCCTTCCCCACGTTTCACTGTGTCCTAGTCTCAGGTTCCTGAAGACCCACTGACTGACCAATCCCGGGGCCTCGGGTCGGGAATAACCCCAGGATCACAGGGCCGGGATTAACCCCGGGATCACAGGGCTGGGATTAACCCCGGGATCACAGGGCCGGGATTAACCCCGGGATCACAGGGTCGGGATTAACCCCGGGATCACAGTGCCGGGATTAACCCCGGGATCACAGGGCTGGGATTAACCCCGGGATCACAGGGCCGGGATTAACCCCGGGATCACAGGGCCGGGATTAACCCCGGGATCACAGGGCCGGGATTAACCCTGGGATCACAGGGCCAGGATTAACCCCGGGATTAACCCCGGGATCACAGGACCAGGATTAACCCCGGGATCACAGGGCCGGGATTAACCCCGGGATCACAGGGCCGGGATTAACCCCGGGATCACAGGGCCGGGATTAACCCCGGGATTAACCCCGGGATCACAGGGCCGGGATTAACCCCGGGATCACAGGGCCGGGATTAACCCTGGGATCACAGGGCTGGGATTAACCCCGGGATCACAGGGCCGGGATTAACCCCGGGATCACAGGGCCGGGATTAACCCTGGGATCACAGGGCCGGGATTAACCCCGGGATCACAGGGCCGGGATTAACCCTGGGATCACAGGGCCAGGATTAACCCCGGGATTAACCCCGGGATCACAGGACCAGGATTAACCCCGGGATCACAGGGCCGGGATTAACCCCGGGATCACAGGGCCGGGATTAACCCCGGGATCACAGGGCCGGGATTAACCCCGGGATCACAGGGCCGGGATTAACCCCGGGATCACAGGGCCGGGATTAACCCCGGGATCACAGGGCCGGGATTAACCCCGGGATCACAGGGCCGGGATTAACCCCGGGATCACAGGGCCGGGATTAACCCCGGGATCACAGGGCCGGGATTAACCCCGGGATTAACCCCGGGATCACAGGGCCGGGATTAACCCCGGGATCACAGGGCCGGGATTAACCCCGGGATCACAGGGCCGGGATTAACCCCGGGATCACAGGGCCGGGATTAACCCCGGGATCACAGGGCCGGGATTAACCCCGGGATCACAGGGCCGGGATTAACCCCGGGATCACAGGGCCGGGATTAACCCCGGGATCACAGGGCCGGGATTAACCCCGGGATCACAGGGCCGGGATTAACCCCGGGATTAACCCCGGGATCACAGGGCCGGGATTAACCCCGGGATCACAGGGCTGGGATTAACCCCGGGATCACAGGGCCGGGATTAACCCCGGGATCACTGGGCCGGGATTAACCCCGGGATCACAGGGCCGGGATTAACCCCGGGATTAACCCCGGGATCACAGGGCCGGGATTAACCCCGGGATCACAGGGCCGGGATTAACCCCGGGATCACAGGGCCGGGATTAACCCCGGGATCACAGGGCCGGGATTAACCCCGGGATTAACCCCGGGATCACAGGGCCGGGATTAACCCCGGGATCACAGGGCTGGGATTAACCCCGGGATCACAGGGCCGGGATTAACCCCGGGATCACTGGGCCGGGATTAACCCCGGGATCACAGGGCCGGGATTAACCCCGGGATTAACCCCGGGATCACAGGGCCGGGATTAACCCCGGGATCACAGGGCCGGGATTAACCCCGGGATCACAGGGCCGGGATTAACCCCGGGATCACAGGGCCGGGATTAACCCCGGGATCACAGGGCCGGGATTAACCCCGGGATCACAGGGCCGGGATTAACCCCGGGATCACAGGGCCGGGATTAACCCCGGGATCACAGGGCCGGGATTAACCCCGGGATCACAGGGCCGGGATTAACCCCGGGATCACAGGGCCGGGATTAACCCCGGGATCACAGGGCCGGGATTAACCCCGGGATCACAGGGCCGGGATTAACCCCGGGATCACAGGGCTGTCTGCCATTGGCTGCTACACCAGCTGATTGCTCCGACTTACATGTACTTTCCATAACACCTTGCGGCGGCAACATTTCCATCATTGACTCGTAGATATCCTCGTCACAGCCAGGGTTTAGGGTGCATTTCATCAGGATGTCTTTGGACACGATGGCCATGGATTCATACAAGTCCTCAGCTTCTTCCCCTTCAACATTCCCACACAGTTCCTCTTTCAGGTGAGTCTTTAACATGTCGGCTGTTTCCTGGAAAGAGAAACTCCAGCTATTAGGGCGAATCACCAAAGGATTTTCTGAAACAAAACTACTTGCCAGTCTGACCAGTCACAGTCCCCTGCGGGGGGTAGGGGGGGGTTGCGGGTGGTGGGTAGTGGTGGAGTGCTGTTGGGACAGTCCCTCGAGCTGCCCTCAGGACCCTGGCTCGGACCAGGTCTGTCTGCCCACTTCACAACAGCCTTGAGTATGTAACCTGTCTATGCTGATATACCTGTACAGGGGCAGGATTCCGGGGGTGAGGGGGGTGGGGGAGAGGGGGGTGGGAGAGGGGAGGGAGTGGGGTGCAGGGGGGTGATGCCACACAGTCGGGGCCAGCACGAGGAGTGTGAGATGCAGCCAGAGGGTCAATGCTGGGACAGCAGGCTCGATGGGCCAAATGGCCTCCTGCTGCACCATAGGGATTCTATGATTCTATGGAATGTGCAGTTATTTCACAACTGAGAGGGATTGTGTCAATGTTATTACAGGATCCTAAAATATACAGTGCATTTTCCCCATTGAGTCTGCACCAATAACAATCCCACCCAGGTCCTACCCCCCCAACCCCCACATATTTACCCTGCTAATCTCCCTGATTCTACGGAGCAATTTACCATGGCCAATCAACATAATCCGCATTTCTTTGGGCTGTGTGAGGAAATCGGAGCACCCGGAGGAAACCCACGCAGACACGGGGAGAATGTGCAAACTCCACACAGACAGTGACCTGAGGCTGGAATTGAACCTGGGGTACCTGTCACTGTGAGGCAGCAGTGCTAACCACTGCTCCACCACGCTGCTCTATACTATATTTGACATACTGCGTTATATATTATATATTATTATAGACCAGGCAGGTTTCCTGAGGTGAAGCTAAGATCTAATCGAGTTGCTTCAGGTGAGGAGTTTATACAGGGAGAGAGAGACTGGGGAATGGGGGTTTATAGAGAGAGAGAGAAAGCAAGAGAAAGTGTGTGGGGAATGTGGGAAGAGAGAGACTGGGGAGCCGGGTAGTAGTTAGCGTAAGAAATAGAGTTTGGGAATTACACAGTAATGCAGCTCAGAAACAGATCATTCTCCCAGTCTGTGTGAGCTGGTGTTTATATTCTAGATAAGCTTCCCTCTACACCTGTCTCTGCAGCCACTCATCCCCTGAAATTATCAAAACTGTTTTCCTGAATCATTTCCTGTGAAGTTCTACATTCTCACCACACTCTGAGTTCAGGCATTACTCTGGATTCCCCAACTGAGATTTATTAGTAACTAATGTATAGCAATGGCCTCTAGTTTAGAATTCTCCCACAACTGACAATGTTTACAACACAGGAACAGGCCATTTGGTCCATCGGTCTGTGCTAGCTTCCTGCATTAACCACTCAACTGGAGCCACTCCTCCATTCTCTCCCTGTTAATCTTTCCCTTCAGGTCATTATTCTTGTTAAAAGCCATGATTAGATTTCCTTCCATTGAGAATGAATTCAGGTTCAGGGTGAGATTTTCCTGTCACGCTTGCTCAAGTCTGGAAAATCCCAACCAAGGTCAACAGATCTTTGTATGGTCCAGTGAGAGCGGGGCTGAAACCCGAAGGGTGGAGTTCTCCAGCTCTTCCTGTCTGTGGGATCTTTTAAGTTTAACGTTCATTTATTAGTGTCACAAGTAGGCTTACAGTGAAAATCCCTGAGTCGCCATATTCTGGTGCCTGTTTGGGCACACGGAGGGAGAATTTTACACGCACCTAACCAGCACGGCTTTTGGACTGCGCGAGGAAACCGGAGCACCCAGAGGAAACCCATGCAGACATGGGTAGAATGTGCAAACTCCACACAGACACCGAGCGAAGCCAGGAATTGAACCGAGTCTCTGGTGCGGTGAGGCACAGAGCCACCCACTGTGGTCCCGCTGAAGATGGCAGTACAGCCAAGGAATATAAATCACCATCGACTGAGATCCTGCCAGTGGCGAGTCACCTTGGCCATGGGATAAACACAGTGGGGGGGGGAATGCTCGAGAATTCCAGCCTGGATCCCCTGAATGGGAGACAGGGGCGCTCATTCATTTCAATGTGAGATAAAGCTCCTATTGGCTCTAGTGAGTATGGGCGGTACGGTAGCACAGTGGGGTTAGCACTGCTGCTTCACAGCTCCAGGGTCCTGGGTTCGATTCCTGGCTCGGGGTCACTGTCTGTGTGGAGTTTGCACATTCTCCTCGTGTCTGCGTGGGTTTCCTCCGGGTGCTCTGGTTTCCTCCTACAGCCCAAAGATGTGCAGGTTAGGTTGATTGGCCGTGCTAAAATTGTCCCTTAGTGTCTTGAGATGTGTAGGTTAAATATGCAGAGATAGGGGGGTAGGGCCTGGGTGGGATTGTGGTCGGTGCAGACTCAAAGGGCCTGTTTCTGCACTGTAATGTTTCATGATTCTATGTTCTAATGGTGGATTGGTGCAAACTGCCCACAGAGAGCTGCGGCAGAGCAAAGCTCTTACACTCCGTGTTAAGCCTGGAATTTCCATTACTAATGCAGAATGACCATTAATGCCTCGTTCTAACCGTGCAAATCCCTGGCAATTTCTGGAGGACTTATATATTCTGAGACGATGAGAATTATGGAGCATGTCAAGCAACTTTATCTAACATCAAACTTTAACTAAAGGCAGTTTAACTCACATATCACAAACAAGATAAGAAAACAACATTCAGACTCGTGCAGCCCTGTAACTTCCTGTTATAATTTACACTTTTCAGCTGTGCTGCACTATCAACTTGCAGAAAGGAAACTTTGCTAACTTTGGAATGACAGACTGGATTCTTACGGAGATAATCCGGATTTCTCTCAATGATTTTTCTCTCCTCCAGTGTGAGGGAACTAACTGCCTGATTTTAAACAGTGGCACACAGCAGAAAGGGAAGGGTTAAGTTGTTGGAGGAGGGGCATTCATGTTAGCCTCATCAAACTTCCCTGAATTGGGGCACTGGGAAGTTGCTGCCTCACGTTGTTTTGGGCTGAAATTAAACGGCAAAGTCACGTCCCAAAGCAAGAACGAACATGCTGCTCCCACAAAGCCCCCATCCTCGGCCTCTGTCCCCTTCTCATCCTCCCAATTTCTCCCCACCATCTGTGACACCGGCAACCATCTCCGGGGCTCCGTGAACCCCATGGATGTGAGACACGGTTATTAGACCTCGCTAATGTTCACATTGGGGCTTTCGTTTCACTGGAACAAAATCCCCAAACAGTGAATCAAAATGATTTTGTTTATGTTTTAAAGCCATCTTTGCCCACACAACACACCGTTCTGGATATTAAATAGGAACAGGAGGAAGCCACTCAGTCCTTTGAGCCTGCTCTCTCATTCTTTTATATATGGGCTAATCTATACCTCAATCTTAATGACCATGAATGATCTTAATGTTATAGAACATCACAGCGCAGTACAGGCCCTTCAGCCCCCAGTGGAACCAATCTAATAACCCTCTAACCTAAACTAATCCATAGGTGAAGACAGCAAAATATCCCTTTGATGTCCTCACTTAACAAAAATCTATTGATTTCCATCTTAAATGCTTTGGAGTGGAAACCGGAGCGCCCGGAAGAAACCCACGCAGACACGGGGAGAATGTGCAAACCCCACACAGACAATGACCCAAGGCTGGGATTGAACCCAGGACCCTGCCACTGAAAGGCAGCAGCTCTAAGCTCTGTGCCACCATGCTTCCAATCTGCCAATTTGTAAGAGTGGGTGACCAGGTAAGGTCACCTCCAATTGCCTCCTTAATGGGTTTAATTGTTTGTGAGATTGTCAGTGGGTGTACGCGGGGGGAATCTTGCATACAAATGCCATGATTTCAGGGCACCTGCCCAATATCCTCTCGCCCGATTTTATACACTTCCGGATTGGTGCACATCCACTCGATAAATATCAAACTCTCCCTCTGTTCCTGAGTTTAGGAGCCCAGAGAAGGGAACTTTAAATCTTACTGTTATGGGTTGTGAGTTTAAAATACAGTCCGGAACAAATCCAGAAGTGTTTCTAAAAAGCCCAACTGATGTCCCTTTGGGAAAAGGAAGCTGGTTAACCTGCTCTAACCTATCCATAACTTCACTTCCATGGCAACCTGCTCTCAATTATCACCATCTTCAGCCAGCTAAGGGTTAACAATACCCACATCCCGAGAAAGACTATTTTAAGATCACTGTTCCTGGTTGGCCTGCCTTTGAGTGTTTTCCCAGATTCACTGACAGCTGGCAGAGGCATTATTCACAACCTGGGATTCAGGAATAATAACTCGAGGTGCTAATGCTGAGCCAGCACATGAAGGGGAGGGGGATGAGCTGGTCAGCCTAACATTGACCACGGGGATGTTACTGAAATCCACAGTGAGCGACAAAATAAAACTTTTATTTGGAATTCATTGAGAGGAGCAGAATGGATTTGTTAACCACATTAACTGTCTGACTAACGCCACTGAATTCTTTCAGGCGATAGAGAAGTTTGGTCTAGATGGTGCAGTAAATGCTGCAGGAATGGAATTCCAGAAGGGATTTGACAAAATGCCAATTATGATACTTATTATCGGGCAGCACGGTGGCACAATGATTAACACTGAGGCCTCACATGACCAGGGACCCGGGTTCAATTCCGGCCTCGAAAGTTTGTCTGTGTGGAGCTTGCACTTTCTCCCCGTGTCTGTGTGGGTTTCCTCCGGGTGCTCCGGTCTCCTCCCACAGTCCGAAAGATGTGAGGGTTAGGGGGATTGGCCTTGCTACATTGCCCCTTAGTGTCCAGCGATGTGTAGGTTAGGGTGACCGTCTGTATAGCGCGCAAGAAACAATACTTTTCAATGTATCCTAATACATTGTGACAATAATAAATCAAATCAAATCAAAATGTGTTTGAAAGGACACAGAGGAGGGTCTCCCAGGATGTCATCAAGGATGAGGAACTTCAGTTATGAGGAAAAGTTGGAATTATTCTCCTTGGGGCAGAAAAGCTTAAGTGGAGACGACAATCCAGGCGAATGAATGCCAAGCTTTGACACCACCAAATAAACCTGCCATCACCTTTACCAGGTTGGAGGGTTGGGAGGGTAGGAGGGGGGGAGGGGTGCGATAAGGGGGCTGTCCCAGCTTGGGCATCCTGTGCCGATTGGAAGTACCCCCAAGGTTCCCCTTCAGCCCCACCATCCAGTCAATCCCTGTCCTGCCCCTCACTCCTCTCTCAGCCTGCCAGCCTGGCCCCAGTGAGACCCTGGGCTCACCTCTAAGTTCAGACTTCATAGTTCCTCCCCTCTGGGGGGCTGCCTGCAGTCCCAGTGGTGGCCAACGCTCCTGGTGGCGCTGTTGTGTCAAGAGAGCTGCCGGTCATTTGATTGGTCATCAGCTCTAAAAGGAGGGGTTTCCTCCCAGCGGAGACAGGCCAATCAGCCAAGTGCGGATGGGCTTGTCCCCCAGATCTTCGAGTGGTGGGGGAAGGTGGGGGGAGGGTGGGGGTCGAATCCATTTCCCCTCACATGAAATTCAATGTCATCAATAATTCAACAAGGTAGTTGGACAGGAGTTTGGGAACACACAGGATTATAGGCAAAAGGACAGATATGGGGCTAAGCGTAACGTCTCTTTCAAAGTCCCAGTACCAGTAGAACAGTCTCCCTCTGTGCTCTAAGCGATTGCTTCTCTGATTCAAAACAACACAAGGTGTTGTCAGGAGAGCTTTGGGCCTTTACTCGAGTGCACAATCTCGACAGAAAGTCTTGGTCAGCGCCTGAACCCAGGTGGTCGGAGACTGCCTGACCCCTGACCTGTGCTCTTTATTCAGGGGAAGCCCACTCAGCTTCTGTGAGGGTGGAGGGGGAGGGGGGGGAACGCGGATCACAGAGCAGCCTGTCTCCGCATTGGCCTGGGGTAAACACAGTAAGAAGTCTCACATCACCAGGTTTATCTGGTAGTAAAGGCCACTAGCTTTCGGAACGCTGCTTCTTTGTCAGGTGAGTGGGGAGTTCTGACCACAAACAGGGCGTATAAAGGCACACACAGTTTACAGCGTTACTACCACAGCTGAGTCCTTACCACGTACTCGTCCATGAACTGCCGGAGGTCTCTGTAGCCGTTCTTCTCTGCCAAGTTGTTGGGATAGTCGCCCTGTCTGTTGGCCACACTGTAAGCCTGCAATGCCCCCGGGCACTGCAACAAGAGGGCAGTCAGGTTTTTCAAACCGTACCTGGCTGCAAAGTGGAGCAACGTTGGGAGTTCTTCATCGCGCTGAGCTGTGTGAATATCAAACTCTTCATCAATACACTGGCTCAGCTATAAACCCAGGGATTTACTCTGCACCCAAACTACAATAATAATCCTCATTTATACCATCGTCTCCATATTCCCATTCTCCACAAACAACTCCACCATTCCGGACTCCACCCATTCCCCAGTGGATCACCCCATTCTGCACTGACTTCCCTCGGCTCCACTGGGATGTTACAATTGACTCCCCCACCCTGGGGGTCTTAGCAGGTAAAAATGGTCACCACTCCCTCCGATCCCAACAGCTTTCCATTGATACAGAATGGGAAAAGTGGCTGAGGATATGAGCTCAGGGCAATTGGGTCTCCCTGGTCAAAGACCTTGCTGACATTCCTTAGAGCTCAGGAACTGTGTGAGGCCATTCAGTCCCTCAAACCTGTACCAGCATTCACTCACAGCTGACCTCCACTTCAACTCCACCATAACCCCAAAACCATGATCCCAAATTCATCCATCCCTAACATCACTGTGGGTGTACCTACGCCTCAACGGCTGCAGCGGTTCAAGATGGTGGCTCACCACCACCTTCTCAGGGGCAATTAGGGATGGCCACAGAGACGCCCACATCCCACTGAAAGGAAAAAGAAAACAAATATCGATTTTTGTTGAAATTATCAGTTGATGCTGAGTCTTTCTGGGATAGAAAGTTCTAGATTTCCACTGTCCTGTGTGTGCCATCATCCCTGAATGAGCTAACTCTAGATTTAAGGTTATGCCTGCTCACTTTTGATACCCTCATTTTAATACTTTAAACACCTCCATCTGCACTGGTTTTGTAGGCAGGATAGGTTTGAACAGCCAATACTGGGTGGTAGCCAGTCTCCAATGGGAGTGACCCTTGGTCACCTCGTTAGCCTGGTTTTGGGGAGGACAGTGGCCATCTGTATGGGCTTTGGAGCCCAGCAATGGTAGATGGTGGAAATCCATATGTATGCAAAATTTCAAAGAACGTGGGAATTCCATTGTTCCAACTCCAGTCCTTTCAGAATTTCAGGCCCAGAGTTTCATCTGGAATTTGGGAATCGGGCCACATGCCCCAATGCCTGGCAGTGCCAACTTATTTCACAGTGGGTTGCAGGAGGGACTGGAGTTGGGGCTGCCATCAGCTGAAGCAGGGGAGAGGCGGAAGCAGAGGTGGACAGTTGCCAAGTGGGGAAGATTGGAAGATCCATCTCAGTTCCGAAGGACATCCCCCATGCTCTCTCTCATATCCCCCCAATCCTCTCCCATACCCCCCCCCCCGACCCAATCCTCTCCCATACACATTCACCCAGGGACAGAACTCAGGAACCCTAAAAAGACATTAGGAAGTTATTGAGATGCTTATTAAACTGTCAAAGCAAACAAACACTCATTCAATCTCTACTATAAAAAAATTTAATCTTCCTAAGCAGTCTTAAACAACCAACAATTCAAAATCTTCAAAAAACCATAATCCTGTTAGGAACTCATAAAACTGTCAATCAAAATGATGTTCAGTGTCTCCTTCACAGCTGTATCAACAATCTCTGCTGAGTTGAATCCATTAATGGCTTGGAGCTCTGTCAAGCATCCATAATGAGATTCCATTATACTGCTCTGTCAACAAAGCCTCCAGAGCTGAATACATTAAAGCTTTGACGTATTGGAACAGGTGGCCATTTGTTGCAACGTTTCAAAGGCTGAGCAGATAGCTGACCTGGATGTCAAAGTACAGGATGCAACTGACATTATAAAATCTGAATCTTGAAGTTGTTAGTGCAAGAGGGCATTTTATTCAGTGGATAATGTACTCCAATGCATCTGAAAGTTTTTTTTACTTTCACAGAGCTTATCAGTTTAATGATCGCTTACCTTTCCAAAACAAAGCCCTAAGATAAATCACATATTTAACTGATTATATACCATTACATTGTGACATGTGAGGGGGACAATACCTTTTGCACTTACTTATCAGAAGGTTCTGACTCCAGACAAGAACTCCATTATGGTTTATTCACCATCTGAGAGGCTGTGAATCATTTCATCTACCAAAATGTTCTCAAATCATTGAAATTAGTGGGTCTAAACAGTCAACACCCTCCCGCAACACACACACACACACACGCACACACACACAATGCACCTACCAAGGTTGGGGGCACTTTGTGCAGGTTTGCTCCCTGTGTTCTTATTCCATGTTGCTAAAAACACTTAGCAGTAGGAACAGGGAGAAGAATCTTACAATTGGGATCCAGCAGCCTCTGTTCTGACCCGGATGGAGGGGTGAAAGTCTGGCCCCACAGCTGATCACATGGGCAGTGGATTCTCATAGAATCATAGAACCTACAGAGCAGAAAGAGGCCCTTCGGCCCATCGAGTCTCCACCCAGGCCCTACTCCCTTATCCCTCCACATTATCCCTAATAATCCCTCTAACCTACACATCCCTAGACACTAAGGGGCAATTTCTTAGCAATGGCCAATCAACCTAACCCGCACATCTTTGGACTTCCCATTCAGCCTCTCCCAGAGTCTGGAACAATAACAAGCACTCACTTGTAGATAGGTCATCCTCTTCCAACTGATTAATTCCGAATATGTGGAGCCCGTTGGCCGGCATGTTTCTCCGCAGTGATTCTGTCAGTAGTTTGTCCAGTGTTTCTCTGTTATATGGGATGATACGGAAAGCCTGCAAACAGGAAGGAGTTTAGATCTGAGAGAGATGTGTCTGTGACAAGTGTTGCTTTATAAGAGTTTTATTACCACCCTGATACTAAAGTACATTTTTAAGCTGACTCTGAAATGTTGACTATTTTAATGAAACAATCCTGGTTCATATTTGAAAGAGAGAACATAAGAACATAAGAACATAAGAAATAGGAGCAGGAGTCGGCCATCTAGCCCTTCGAGCCTGCCCCGCCATTCAATAAGATCATGGCTGATCTGTCGTGGCTCAGTTCCACATTCCCGCCCTCTCCCCATAACCCTTAATCCCCTCTCTTATCAAGAACCCATCAACCCGCGTCTTAAAAATATTTAGCGAGGCAGCCTCCACCACTTCAACGGGCAGAGAGTTCCAGAGATTCACCACCCTTTGAGTGAAGAAGTTCCTCCTCAACTCCGTTCTAAACCGCCCCCCCTTTATCTTGAGGCTGTGCCCCCTAGTCCTACTGTCCTTTCTGAGCGGGAAGAGTCTCTCCACCTCAATCCTATCCATCCCATTCATCATCTTATACGTCTCAATGAGATCTCCCCTCATTCTTCTAAACTCTAACGAGTACAAGCCTAGTTTATTCAGCCTCTCCTCATAGCTCAACCCCCTCAACTCCGGCATCAGCCTAGTAAACCTCCTCTGCACTCCCTCCAAGGCCAAAATATCCTTGCGTAAGTATGGTGCCCAAAACTGCACACAGTACTCCAGCTGCGGCCTCACCAATGCCCTATACAGCCAAAGCAAGACCTCCCTATTTTTATATTCAATCCCCCTCGCTATGAAGGCCAGCATCCCATTCGCCTTCCTGACCACCTGCTGCACCTGCAAGCTGGGTTTTTGCGACTCATGCACAAGGACCCCAAGGTCCCTCTGCACTGTTGCATGCTGCAGTTTGTCGCCACGTAAGTAATAATCCTTCCTACCATTATTCCTACCAAAGTGGACCACCTCGCACTTGCCAACATTAAATTCCATTTGCCAGTTCCTGGCCCATTCGCCCAGCCTATCTAGATCCTTCTGCAGACTCTCCACACCCTCCGCACAATTTGCCGTTCCACCAATCTTGGTGTCATCAGCAAATTTCGACACCATACACTCGGTTCCCTCCTCCAGATCATCTATATAAATGGTAAATAGCTGAGGCCCCAGCACCGACCCCTGGGGCACTCCACTAGTCACCAACCGCAAATCCGAATAGCACCCATTAACCCCCACTCTCTGCCTCCTATTTGACAACTAATCCTCTATCCACACTAACACCCTACCCCCAACTCCATGCCCCCTGACCTTCTGCAATAACCTCCTGTGAGGTACCTTGTCAAACGCCTTCTGAAAATCAAGAAAGACCACATCCACCGGCTCTCCTCTATCCACCGCCCTAGACACATCCTCATAGAACTCCAATAAATTTGTCAGACACGACTTCCCTTTAAAGAGAGGATGAGATGGATTCACTCAAAAGGAGATATGCACCAACATTGATGTGAAAGGCTAAACGGTGGTGTCTATGATCAATGATTATAGAATCTCCACAGTACAGAAGGAGGCCACTTGGCCCATCAAATCCAAACCAACGGTCTCCGATAGAGCATCTGACCTTATCCCCATAACCCAATGTATTTACGCCACTAACCCACCTAATCTTGGGACACTAAGGGGCAATTTAGCTTGGCCAATTAACCTATCCATAAGACCATAAGATATAGGAGCAGAATTAGGCCATTCAACCTGTCGAGTCTACTCCACCATTCAACCATGGCTGATAAGTTTCTCAACCTCAATCTCCCACTTTTCTCCTGTTTCCCCCGATCCCCTTACCAATCAAGAACCTATCTATTTCTGTCTTAAATGCACTCAATGACCTGGCCTCCACAGACTGGTGTGGCAATGAACTCCTTAGATTCTCCCCCTCTCTGGTTGAAGAAATTCCTTCTCATATCCTACACATCTTTGGACACTAAAGGGCAATTTACCATGGTCAACCCTAACACCTTTGGACTGTGGGGGGAAACCAGAGCACCTGAAGGGAACCCATGCACTCATGGGGAGAACATGCATTGAATCCTTGCGCGTGAGGCAGCAGTGCTAACCCACTTTGCTGCCCTGGATCTCTGGAGGAAACTTTCAACTCGAGGCTACCCATTTGTCTGGGATGAAACTCAATGCTGAGATCTGACCTCCACCTGAACTGCGCCTTTGACCATGTTGGTTGGAATGACATCCCTGAAATGGACCATCTGGGATCCTAAGCCAGGTGCAGGAAGTTGGGGGGGTGGGGGGTGCGGCAGGAGAAACTGGAGCTGGAGGAACGGAGAAAGTTCTTAAAGGATGTTGGAGGTGTTCCAAATTTTGGAAGGAAGGTGGAGCCTTCATCAAGTTAATCACTGGGACTGACACAAGGGAGAAGCGGCCACTCCAAGGTGCTTTCCCTCCATCGAGTAAACCTGGAATGTATGGCTTGGCTAATTGGAGAGAAATGCGAGGGGAGAGAGGAGGAAATTTTGACAGGAGTGTGGGCTGGCCTCTTGCCTTCATTTGCGTGTGGTGGGTGGGGGAGGAGGGCCAATGACAGACGAGGGGATTGGAGGAGTTTGGGGAGGCAAGGCAGTTATTGGCCTCAATTTCTACATTCTCCGAGAGCTTCCCAGCCATCCCACCCAGAGCTGGGGTGGGTGTGTGTGTGTGTGTGTGTGTGTGTGTATGTGTGTGTGTGTGTGTGTGTGTGTGTGAGTGTGTGAGTGTGTGTGGGTGTGTGTGTGTGTGTGTGTGTGTATGTGTGTGTGTGTGTGTGTGTGTGTGTGTGTGGGTGTGTGTGTGTGTGTGTATATCCCCTTCCATTTCTCCAGAGTCACATTAGTTGAGGCCAAAACATTGTGTGATTTCAAGAAGAATTTAGATATTGGGGCTAAAGGGATTAAGGCACATTGGGTCAGGATACTGAATTTAATGATCAGCTGTGATCAAAATGAATGGCAGAGCAGGCTCGCAGGGCCGAATGGCCTACTCCTGTTTCTATGTTTCTATATTAATACACTCAAACCAAGGGGAGCCACTGCTCTGCAGAACCAACTAAACACAGAACTAAGAGTGAGAAATTGTAAAGATTATAAGAACCTGTGGAATTGTCAGTAATGGTCAGGGACAGGAGGAAACCAATCAAAACCCTTCAGCTTGTTGTGTCATTCAGTCAGATAACGGCTGATGTTCATCTTACTCTAAGTGACTCAGTCCCACATCTATTCATATAGTTTATAGTTTCTCATGAAGAAGATAAGGAGGTGTGGGATAGAAGGAAATTTGGCCGATTGGACAAGTAACTGGCTGTCTTACAGAAGACAGAGTGTGGTGGTGGAGGGAAGATTTTCAGTTACCAGCGGTGTACCGCAGGGATCAGTGCTGGGTCCTCTGCTATTTGTGATTTTTAATCGATGATTTTTATGGAAGAGGGGGCTGAAGCAGTGTTATTAAATCACTGCTTAATCCTCTTACTCAAAGGAATACAGACCTAGTCTATGCAAATTGTCCTGACAATTTAACCCTTTTAGCCTGGTATTATTCTGGTGAATGTGTACAGCCCCTCTCCAAGGTCAGTATACCCTCTGAGGGGTGAGGTGCCCAGATACTGCGAGTCCTTGATAGGTATGTCCCTGTCAGGCATGGTGGATTTGGTAGATCTAGGGAACCGTGGTGCACTAAAAGAGTTGAGTCGATGGTTAAAAAGAAAAAGGAGGCTTATGTTCGGATGAGATTGGAGGGCTCAGATAGTGCACTAGAAAGCTTTAGATTGGCTAGGAGGGAGTTGAAGAGTGAGTTGAGAAGGGCTAAAAGAGGACATGAGAAGACTTTGGCTGATAGGATTAAGGAGAATCCTAAGGCGTTCTATAAGTATGTCAAGAACAGAAGGTTGGTCAGGGCAAGATTAGGGCCAGTTACAGACAGCAGGGGAAGTTGTGTGTGGAACCGGAGGAGATTGGAGAAGTATTGAACCAATATTTCTCTTCGGTGTTCACGCAGGGGGACATGAATATAGCTGAGGAGGACATTGGGTTGCAGGGGTGTAAAATAGACAGTATTACGGTTGATAAAGAGGATGTGCTGGAAATTCTTGAGGGGCTGAAAATAGATAAGTCCCCTGGTCCGGATGGGATCTACCCTAGGATTCTCTGGGAGGCTAGAGAGGTGATTGCAGAGCCTCTGGCTCAGATCTTCAGGTCGTCATTGGTCTCTGGTGTAGTCCCGGAGGATTGGAGGATAGCGAATGTTGTCCCATTGTTTAAGAAGGGGAACAGAGACTTTGCCGGGAATTATAGACCGGTGAGTCTTACTTCTGTTGTGGGCAAGGTCTTAGAAAAAATTATTAGGGATAGGATTTATAGTTATTTGGAGTGTAATGAATTGATTAGAAATAGTCAGCATGGTTTTGTAGCAGGTAGGTCGTGCCTTACTAACCTTATTGAGTTTTTTGAGAAGGTGACCAAAGAGGTGGATGGGGGTAAGGCAGTTGACGTGGTATACATGGATTTTAGTAAGGCGTTCGATAAGGTTCACCATGGTAGGCTTCTGCAGAAAATGCAGATGTATGGGATTGTGGGTAATCTAGGAAGTTGGATCAGGAATTGGCTATCAGATAGGAGACAGAGGGTGGTGGTGGATGGTAAATATTCATCATGGAGTGCAGTTACGAGTGGTGTGCCTCAGGGATCTGTTTTGGGGCCACTGTTGTTTGTAATTTTTATTAATGATCTGGATGAGGGTATAGTTGGGTGGATTAGTAAATTTGCTGATGACACCAAAGTTGGAGGTGTGGTAGATTGTGAGGAAGGGTGTCATAGTCTGCAGGGAGACTTAGATAGGTTGCAGAGCTGGGCCGAGAGGTGGCGGATGGAATTTAATGCGGAGAAGTGTGAGGTAATTCACTTTGGTAGGAGCAACAGATGTGTCGAGTATAGGGCTAACGGGAGGACTTTGAATAGTGTGGATGAACAGAGGGATCTAGGTGTGTGTGTACATAGATCCCTGAAAGTTGGGAATCAAGTAGATAAGGTTGTCAAGAAGGCGTACGGTGTCTTGGCGTTTATTGGTAGGGGGATTGAATTTAGGAGTCGCAGTGTAATGTTGCAACTGTACACTACTCTAGTGCGGCCGCACTTGGAGTACTGTGTGCAGTTCTGGTCCCCGCATTACAAGAAGGATGTGGAGGCGTTGGAGAGGGTGCAGAGGAGGTTTACTAGGATGTTGCCTGGTATGGTGGGGAGGTCCTATGAGGAGAGACTGAGGGATCTAGGGTTGTTTTCGTTGGGAAGAAGGCGGCTAAGAGGGGATCTTATTGAAACATATAAGATGATTAGAGGTTTAGATAGGGTGGATAGTGATAGCCTTTTTCCTCGGATGGAGAAAGCTAGCACGAGGGGGCATGACTTTAAATTAAGGGGGGGTAGCTACAGGACGGATGTCAGGGGTAGGTTCTTTACCCAGCGGGTGGTGAGGGATTGGAATGCCCTGCCTGCTGCAGTTGTAGATGCGTCTAGTTTGGGGGCGTTTAAGAGATCTCTGGATAGGTTTATGGACGAAAAGGGATTGGTATAGGCTAGTGGGTCATTGTTTTTGTAACTGGTCGGCGCAACATCGTGGGCCGAAGGGCCTGTTCTGCGCTGTAATGTTCTATGTTCTATGTTCTATGATACAGTCTAACCAGAGCTGTATACAATCGATCCACACCATACTCTTCCAACCCTAAAATCCAACTCTCCTTTAGTCTTGTCAATTATTATTTGTACCTTTGCACTAGATTTTAGTACCAACAGCCCCAAGTCTCTGTTCCTGTCTCGTCATAGAGTCACTGGGGTAATTTTTCTTGTCCCACCCACCATGAGGATAGTAGGGGGTAAGGGGCAGACCTTGGAAACGTCCATTGACCTCAGGGAGAGCGCAGCCAGAAAGTCCCACCCATAGTGTCATATCAGGAAAGGCCCTTCAGCCCATCGACAATAACTAGCACGAAAGTCACCCTAATACCATCTTCCGGCACTTCTTCCGTAGCCTTGAATGTTACGATATTTCAAGTGCTCATCCAAATATTTTTTCCAGCCTCCACTACCTTCCCAGGCACTGCTTCCCAGACTCCCAGCACCCGCTGTGTGAATCTTCTGTCCCTCATACTAAAACTAACTCCCCTCGTGATTGACCCCTCAACCCGGGGTACCGCTGCTTCCTATTCACCCTGTCCAGACCCCTCAGAATCTTATCCACCTCAATCATGTTCCCCCTCAGCCTTCTCTGCTCTAGAGAAAACAATCCAAGCCTATCCAGTCTCTCCTTAAAGCTCAAATGCTCCGTCCCAGGGTCACATCCTGCTGAATCTCCTCTGTAACCCCCTCTGGTGCAGTCACATCCTTCCTGTCGTGAGGTGACCAGAACGACGCACAGTGCTCCAGCTGTGGCCTAACCAACCCTCTGTATAACTCCAACATTATTTCCTGCTCTTTTATTCTATACTACAACTGATAAAAGCAAAACTCCCGTACGCCTTCTTAATTATTAACTATTCATTGACTCTGTCTACACTTCCCATTGCCTCAGAAAAGCAGATAGCATTATCAAGAACCCCAGACACCCCAGACATACTTTCTTCCACCTTCTCCCATTGGGAAAAAGATATGAAAGTCTGAGATCACATACCAACTGACTTAAGAACAGTTTCTTCCCTGCTGCTTTTGAATGCACCTATCTTATATTAAGTTGATCTTTCTCTGCACATATAACTGTAACACCACATTCTGCACTCTCTTCTTTCCTTCTCCCCTTATGCTTAACGAACAGTATGCTTTGTCTGTACAGCATGCAAGAAACAACATTGTATACCAATACACGTGACAATAATAAATCAAATCAAATCAGATTAGACATGGTTCACCTGCTCTGCTGCCTTCAGGGATCTATGAATAAATACCCCATTCTAATATCACTTTGATATAAAGTGAAAGGCCTCACACTTCCCCATTTTGAACTATTGGGAGGTAATGACCAGTAAGTGCCACAGATTTGCCTAATAATGGTAAGAATAAGAATTTAACAAGGAATGATCTACCAAGCGACCTGCCCAGCGACAACAGTCGCAGTATTTCATAGAGAACAATGATCTTCAACCTTTCCAGTAATGACACTAGCAGGCATCCTGACAGAATAAGGTGTAAATAGCCCCTGCATCAGGAAACAGCTTACCTAGAAGACTGAGAGCTCAGTGGAGGTATGTAGATGATAATTTTGAGAGCCATTGAATGCGAGAGATGCTGACAGTCCAAATGCACAGAGAGGGGAATCAAAGAGGAACCGGGGTATGATTGCAGAATCAGGCAAGCATTGTAATATCTAACAGCTGACAGGACAGTTTAACATCTTAAAGCCAAGAGTCCACTTTAACATCCAAGAAGCCTGAGGGCCAAATGGTGCAGATAAATTCGAAAAAGCAGTTCAAATACCTTCACTGGACTCAGAAAACCCATTTCCCGGACTCAATCATGTATTGTGTGGTAACTATATAAGCTGGGTGTGGCTGATAGATTTATTTAATTTAAATGTTGATTCAGAACAGGAAAGTCTAAAGGAATTCAAGGATCGCAGGTATATTTTGGAACAAGGGGTAATTTCTATATAACTATGATGTGCTTAGTAATTTGTATATCTAATTGTTTTAAGATATTATCATCCTATTCATGTGTATTTGTCTTTCCCTTAATTTATTAAATAGTCTTTGGTAATTGCTACACGATGATTGAGCTGGTTATTCTCACCAGGGGTTTCGCGTGACTCCTCACACCATTCCAAACACAAAATTATTCACCAATACGAAGTGGTGTTTCATAGAAACCATAGAAAATTACAGCTCAGAAACAGGCCTTTTGGCCCTTGTTGTCTGTGCTGAACCATTTTTTGCCTAGTCCCACTGACCTGCACTTGGACCATATCCCTTCACACCCCTCTCATCCATGAACCCGTCCAAGTTTTTCTTAAATGTTAAAAGTGACCCCGCATTTATCCGGCAGCTCATTCCACACTCCCACCACTCTCTGTGTGAAGAAGCCCCCCCTAATATTCCCTTTAAATTTTTCCCCCTTCATCCTTAACCCATTCCCTCTAGTTTTTTTCTCCCCTAGCGTCAGTGGAAAAAGCCTGTTTGCATTCACTCTGTCAAAATCTTATACACCTCTATCAAATCTCCCCTCATTCTTCTATGCTCCAGGGAATAAAGTCCTAACCTATTTAATCTCTCTCTCTAACTCAGCTTCTCAAGTAAAGTCAAGCTGAGATGTCCTCACAGGTAACATCCATATGATTTGTGAAACAAGTCTCTCCCTTGATCCGATAGGTCAGAAACAATAGAGAAAGAATGGAGGCAACATGCATGGCCAAATCTGGAAAAGCAATTCCAAAACCCTGAAAACTCAGCAAGTAGGATCAGGAGTGGACCTTATTGAGCCTGTTCCGACATTCCATACCATCATGGCTGATCTAGCTTCAACCCTACTCCACTCTCCATATTCTTTGATTTCCTGAGAGACCAAACCTATCCTAGCCTTAAATGTATTCAATTTCTCTGGGGTAGAGAATTCCAAAATTCATAGCCCTTTGAGGGAAGGAATTACTTCTCATCTCAAGCTTTAAATGTTCCCCGCTGGTCCTGATCCTGCCCATTTGTTCAAGGTAAAGTCACCATAAATCCCAGATGACTATAGACTGGTCTTTTAAACCAGCTGTCCAGCCCAGTAAGGTAACCAAACCCAACTTGTTCTAAGTTCGAGAAGGGAAATTTCTAATATCTCCATAATCTTGTACATTATAATAAGGTCACCTGCCAAATGGGTCAAATACACTCAGCCTCTCATCACAGGGATGAATTTAGTGAACCTTCAGTGTACTGCCTCCAGTACAAGTATATCTTCTCTTAAATATGGACACAGTATCCCAGATGTGGTCTCACTAGAGCCCTGGACAATTGTAGTAAGACTTCCTTATTCCTGGACTGCAATCTTCTTAAAAATAAAGGCCAACATACCATTCACTTTCCTAATTGCTTGTTGCATCGGCAAGTTCACTTCTTTACTTCAGAACTCCAGCATCTGTAGTGTTTTGCTTTGAAGCTAATTTTCTGCATTTCTGGTATTAGCTCATTCTGATCTCTCCCAACATCACCATTTACAAGTTTCACACTCTTTGTAAAAGTTCTCTGCTTTTCAATTCTTACAACAAAAGTGACCGGGGGCTGGGGGGAGTGTAGAATTCTTATATGAGAACCTTCAGTTTCGTTTTACTATAGTAAGTGGGCTCAGTTAAGGTAATTTATATATATATAGTGAGAATTCACAATGTACCTGGAACAAAATATGCAAAGGTGTTATATATTGAAAAACCACAATTTAACCAAGTTTTGGAAGATTTAAACTAGTTTGGCAAGGGGGTGGGAACCAAAGCAAAGGTGGATTAACAGAAGGGGAATCAGAGAGTAGGGCCAGTAAGACTCAGGGAATGAGCAGGCAGGGCATAGCTGCTAATCAAAGAGGGTCTGGTGGACTGAAGTGCATTTGTTTCAATGTGAGAAATGTAGCAGTTAAGGCAGATGAACTTAGAGCTTGGATTCGTACTTGGAACTATGATGTTGTTGCTATTGCAGAGACTTGGTTAAGGGAAGGACAGGATTGGCAGCTTAACACTCCAGGATACAGATGTTTCAGGTGTGTTAGAGGGGGATGTAAAAGGGGTGGGGGAGTTACACTACTGGTTAAGGAGAACATCACTGCTGTACTGCGGGAGGACACCTCGGAGGGTTCACACAGCGAGGCAATATGGGTAGAGCTCAGGAATAGGAAGGGTGTAGTCACAATATTAGTGGTTTACTATAGGCAACCCAACAGCTAGCGGGAGATTGAGGAACAGATACGTAGGCAGATTTTGGCATTGTTATGGTGGGAGATTTTAACTTCCCCTATATTGACTGGGACTCACTTAGGGCATGGATGGGACAGAGTTTGTAAGGAGCTTCCAGGAGGGCTTCTTGAAGCAATATGTAGGTAGTCCAACTAGGGAAGGGCCCATACTGGACCAGGTATTGGGGAATGAGCCTGGCCAGGTGGTCGATGTTTCAGTAGGGGAGCAGCTCAGGAACAGTGACCACAATTCAGTAAGCTTTAAGATACTGGTGGATAAAGATAAGTGTAGTCCTCAAGTTAAGGTGTTAAATTGGGGGAAGACTAATTACAGCAATATTAGGCAGCAACTGAAGAATGTAGATTGGGGGCAGATGTTTGAGGGAAATCAACATCTGGCATGTGGGAGGCTTCCAAGTGTAAGTTGATGAGAATTCAGGACCGGCACATTCCTGTAAGGATGAAGGATAAGTATGGCAAGCTTTGGGAACCTGGGATAACGAGAGATATTGTGAGCTTAGTCAAAGAGGAAAAGAAAGCATTTGTCAAAACTAGGAGGCTGGGAACACAGGAAGCAAGTGTGGAATACAAGGAAAGTGGAAAGAAACTTAAGCAAGGAGTAAGGAGGGCTAAAAAGGGTCATGAAAAAGCATTGGCCAGCAGGATTAAGGAAAATCCCAAGGCTTTTTATACATATATGAAGGGTAGGAGGGTAGTCAGGGAGAGGGTTGGCCTACTTAAGGACAGGGGAGGGAATCTATGTGTGGAACCAGAGGAACTGGGTGAGGTATTAAATGAGTATTTTGTGTCAGTATTCACCAAAGAGAAGGACTTGGAGGATGATGAGTCTGGGAAAGGATGTGTAGATAGTTTGGGTCATGTTGAGATCAAAAAGGAGGTATTGGGGTTTTTGAGAAACATTGAGGTAGACAAATCACCAGGGCCTCATGGAATATACCGCAGAATACTGAGAGAGGCAAGGGAGGAAATTTCTGGGGCATTGAGAGAAATCTTTGTATCCTCTCTGGCTACAAGGGAGGTTCCAGAGGATTGGAGAATAGTCAATGTTGTTCCTTTGATTCAGAAGGGAAGCAAGAATAATCCAGGCAGTTACAACCCAGTGAGCCTTACATCAGTGGTAAGGAAATTATTGGAGAGGATTCTTCAAGACAGGATTTGTTCCCACTTGGAAATAAGTCGACGTATTAGTGAGAGACACCATGGTTTTGTGAAGGGGAGGTCATGTCTCACTAACTTGACTGAGATTTTTAAGGAAGTGACAAAGATGATTGATTGATTGATGAGGGTATGCAGGGACACAAGTACATGTTATCTATATGGACTTCAGTAAGGCCTTTGACAAGATCCCTCATGGCAGACTGGTGCAGAAGGTGAAGTTTCTCAGGATTAGAGGTGAGCTGGCAAAGTGGATACAGAACTGGCTCAGTCATGGAAAACAGATGGTAACAGTGGAAGGGCGTGTGTTTGAATGGAGGGCTGTGACAAGTGGCATTGCTCAGGGATCAGTGCTATTCGTAATATACACAAATGACTTGGGAGAAAATGTAACCGGTTTGATTAGCAGGTTTGCGGATGACACAAAGGTTGGTGGATTTATGGATAGCGATGAGGACCATCAGAGGATACAGCAGGATATAGAACAGTTGGAGGCTTGGGTGGAGAATTGGCAGATGGAGTTTGATCCAGACAAATGTGAGTCTATTAAAGATAGGAAATATATAGTAAATGGCAGAACCTTAAGAGTATTGATAGGCAGAGGGATCTGGGTGTACAGGTGCACAGGTCACTGAAAGTGGCAATGCAGGTGGAGAAGGTAGTCAGGAAGGCATACGGCATGCTTGCCTTCATCGGCCGGGGCACTGAGTTTAAAAATTGGCAAGTCACGTTGCAGCTTTATAGAACCTTAGTTAGGCTGCACCTTGGAATATAATGTTCAATTCTGGTCGCCACACTACCAGAAGGATGTGGAGGCTTTGGAGAGGGTACAGGAAAGATTTACCAGAATGGTGCCTGGTATGGAGGGCATCAGCTGCGAAATGAGGTTGGAGAAACTTGGTTTGTTCTCACTGGAACGACGGAGGTTGAGGGGAGACCTGATAGAAGTCAACAAGATTATGAGAGGCACGGACAGAATGCATAGTCAGGAGTCTTTTTCCCAGGGTGGAAGAGTCAATTACTTGGGGGCACAGGTTTAAGGCGCAAGGGGCAGGGTTTAAAGGAGATGTACAAGGCAAGTTTTTTTACACAGAGAGTGATGGGTGCCTTCTTAATCACCTTGGCCACTTGTGTTGCCACCTTTAGGGAAGTGTGGACCTGCACGCCCAGATCCCTCTGCATGCCCAAACCATTCCAAAGATACAGGCTCCACTTTCCCCAATACTGGCACCATTGTGCCATAAATTACAAACCATTTCTCCTGCACCAATCCTGAGTCATGCAGTCAACTCTCTGAACTTATTTACTCCACACAGGTTTGCTGATCACTCAGGCATTAATCCAGAGATTGCCAGCTTTGTGTGTCCGCTTTTTAATTTAGCTCTTGGGTAGATCATAGAACACTAAAGTGCAGAAAGAGGCCCTTCGGCCCATCGAGTCTGCACTGAACGCAATCCCACCCAGGCCCTACCCCCATATCCCTACATATTATACCCACTAATCCCTCTAACCTCCGCTACTCTGGACACGAAGGGGCAATTTTTTAGCATGGCCAATCAACCTAACCCGCACATCTTTGGACTGTGGGAGGAAACCAGAGTATCTGGAGGAAACCCACGCAGACACAAGGAGAATGTGCAAACTCCACACAGATAGTGACCCGAGCCGGGAATCGAACCCAGGACCCTGGAGCTGTGAAGCAGCAGTGCTAACCACTGTGCTACCGTGCCGCCCTAACCTCTCCAAACCTCGTTCTGAGTCCTAGCTACGTTGTTGGTACCCATATGGACCTTCCCCACACTCCAGGTTCTTCACCCGCGTAATGGTAAGACAAGGTGAGCTGCTGGATTCACACCCGTGCAAGCTGACTGGGTGTGGATTATCGGGAGTTTGAAGAAAACTTTCTCGTAAACCATCACACTTTGTTTTAGTTCATTCATAGCATAGTTGTTAGCAAGGCGAGCATCCAACATTTATTGCCCATCCCTAATTGCTCTCGAGAAGGTGGTGGTGAGCTCCCTTCTTGAACTTCTGTGGTTTTTGAGGTGTAGGTACACCCACAGTGCTGTCAGGGAGGGAATTCCAGGATTTTGACCCAGTGGCAGTGACAGAACGGCCAATATTTTTCCAAATCAGGATAATGAGTGACTTACATAAGAAATAGGAGCAGGAGTAGGCCATCTAGCCCTTCGAGCCTGCCCCGCCATTCAATAAGATCGTGGCTGATCTGTCGTGGCTCAGTTCCACATTCCCGCCCTCTCCCCATAACCCTTAATCCCCTCTCTTATCAAAAACCCATCAACCCGCGTCTTAAAAATATTTAGCGAGGCAGCCTCCACCACTTCAATGGGCAGAGAATTCCAGAGACTCACCACCCTTTGAGTGAAGAAGTTCCTCCTCAACTCTGTTCTAAACCGCCCCCCCCTTTATCTTGAGGCTGTGCCCCCTAGTCCTACTATCCTTTCTGAGCGGGAAGAGTCTCTCCACCTCTATCCTATCCATCCCATTCATCATCTTCTACATCTCAATGAGATCTCCCCTCATTCTTCTAAACTCTAATGAGTACAAGCCTAATCTATTCAGCCTCTCCTCATAGCTCAACCCCCTCAACTCCGGCATCAGCCTAGTAAACCTCCTCTGCACTCCCTCCAGGGCCAAAATATCCTTGCATAAGTACGGCGACCAAAACTGCACACAGTACTCCAGCTGCGGCCTCACCAACGCCCTATACAGCTGCAGCAAGACCTCCTTACTTTTATATTCAATCCCCCTCACAATGAAGGCCAGCGTCCCATTCGCCTTCCTGACCACCTGCTGCACCTGCAAGCTGGGTTTTTGCGACTCATGCACAAGGACCCCGAGGTCCCTCTGCGCCGTCGCCTGCTGCAGTTTTTCTCCACGTAAGTAATAGTCCTTCCTACCATTATTCCTACCAAAGTGGACCACCTCGCACTTGCCAACATTAAATTCCATTTGCCATTTCCTGGCCCATTCGCTCAGCCTATCTAGATCCTTCTGTAGACTCTCCCCACCCTCCGCACAATTTGCCTTTCCACCAATCTTGGTGTCATCAGCAAATTTCGACACCATACACTCGGTTCCCTCCTCCAGATCATCTATATAAATGGTAAATAGCTGAGGCCCCAGCACCGACCCCTGGGGCACTCCACTAGTCACCATCTGCCAATCCGAATAGCACCCATTGACCTCTCTGCCTCCTATTTGACAACCAATCCTCTATCCACGCTAACACCCTACCCCCAACTCCATGCCCCCTGACCTTCTGCAATAACCTCCTGTGAGGTACCTTGTCAAACGCCTTCTGAAAATCCAGAAAGACCACATCCACCTGCTCTCCTCTATCCACCGCCCTAGACACATCCTCATAGAACTCCAGTAAATTTGTCAGACACGACTTCCCCTTAACGAAACCGTGCTGCGTCTGCTCTACCAAACAATTCCCCTCAAGATGCCTCGCTATTTCCTCCTTGATGACGGATTCTAACATTTTACCTACAACAGACATTAAACTAACAGGCCTATAATTCCCTGCCTTTTGCCTGGCACCCTTCTTAAACAACGGCGTAACATTAGCCGCTTTCCAATCTTCAGGTGAGGGTGTTCCCAGGTATCTGCTGCTCTTGTCCTTCTAGGCGGTAGAGGTTGTGGGTTTGGAAGATGCTGAAGAAACCTTAATGAGTTCCTGCAGTGCATCTTGTAGATAGTACACACACTGCCACAGTGTTAGTGATGATGGGAGTGAACAGGTGAACTTAAGCCGGTGGATGGATCTACAATCATCCAGGCAGGTGGAAGATATTCCATTGCATTCCTGACTTGTGCCTTGTTGGGCGGTACAGTGGCCCAGTGGTTAGCACTGCTGCCTCATAGCGCCAGGGACCCAGGTTCAATTCCCGGCTTGGGTCACTGTCTGTGCAGAGTTTGCACATTCTCCCCGTGTCTGTATGGGTTTCCTCCGGGTGCTCTACTTTCCTCCCACAGTCCGAAAGACATGCTGGTGAGGTGCATGCTAAAACCTCCCTCAGTGTAACTGAACAGGCGCTGGAGTGTGGCGATTAAGGGATTTTCACAGTAACTTCATTGCAGTGTTAATGTAAGCCTACTTGTGACACTAATAAATAAATTTAGAACGTAGATAGCGAAGAGGCTTTTGGTGAGTTGTCTCCACAGAATCTCTAGCCTCTGACCTGTTGTGGGAGGCCTGGGGGTGGAAAGTGGGTGATTGGGAGAGGCCGGAGGCAGGAAGGAGGTAATGGGGTGGGTGGCACCCAAAATTAGAAAGGGGCATTGATGGGGGCACAGCAGCACATTCGAGATCTGAAACCCAGAGGCCAGAATTCCTCTGGCCAAGGAACAAAGAGAACAAAGAAAAATACAGCACAGGAACAGGTCCTTTGGCCCTCCAAGCCTGTGCTGATCATGATGTCTGTCTAAAGTAAAACCGTGTGCACTAACAGAGTCCGTATCCTTCCATTCCCATCCTATTCATGTATTTGTCCAACCGCCCCTCAAATGTTGCTATCGTATCTGCTCCCGCCACCTCCCCGGGCAGACACTCACCACCCTCTGTGTAAAAAAACTTCCCTCACACATCTCCTCGAAACATTTCCCCACACACCTTAAACCGATGTCCCCCAGTACTTGACTTTTCTACCCTAGGAAAGAGCATCTGATTACCCACTCTGTCCATGTCACTCATAATCTTGTAAACCTCGATCAGGTCACCCCTCAACCTCCATCGTTCCAGCAAGAACAAACCGAGTTTATCCAACCTCTCCTCAGAGCTAATACCCTCCAGACCAGGCAACATCCTGGTAAGCCTCTTCTGTAGCCTCTCCAAAACATCCATATCCTTCTGATAGCGTGGCAACCAGAATTTTACACAATATTCTAAATGATGTCTAACTAAGGTTCTGTACAGCTGCAGCATGAGCTGTTAATTTATATACTCAGTCCTCCGAAAAATTGAGGGCTGGGCAGGAAATGGCCCCTAACTGGCCAGTTGTGGACCTCAACTGGGGCCTTGGGGTCTGAGACCTTTCCTGCCCCAGTGCAAGCCTGCTGAGAGATTGGATCAGGTGGGAATCCAACAGGAAACTCATTGGTGCTATTTCATATCTGTGAACCGAGGGTGGAGACCGTAATATAAACTGAAAAATTGTCACATCGGACTCAAAAGTGTCACTTCTCTCTCTCTCTGACGGTATAATGGAGTCGCTGAGTTTTTCTAGCAGTTTCTGTTTTGATTTCAGATCTCCAGCTTTAAGATGAGGATATATGTAACAAATCAATAAGTCAGTGGGATTGCCTTGGAAACTAGGCAGGGGTTTTAATCATTGGGAAGTGCTGATTCCGGAGCAGTTGGACATTCACCCACCCAGCGTGTCACAGCTGGCCAATCTCCCTGAGCACAAACAGTGGCCCCGCCCCTTTCTCTGGGCCTTCTCAACATGGCGGCTGCTTTGATGGGACTGGCCAAAAGTCAAAAACCGTTCAGTGTCAGATTAGCTGATGTCAGCGGGGGGAGGGGCGGTCCAGCAGTGACCTCTGCACTCAGAGCCTGCAAAGGCCTCTGACAGTCTGACTCCTGATCACTATCCAATGGGCTGGATCCTTCAGAATTCAGCCAACATTGGGTATGGACGGATGGGGACGGGGGGGGGGGGGGGGGGGGGGGGGGGGTGTGGTGAAGGTTTCAGATCTGGTGCCACTCGGTCTCTCCCTTCTATTCTTGCTGGGTCTATCATTCTGGGTAAATACCGGGGTGCAGAGGAGTGGGAGCCAAAGCCTGAGGCCTCCCTTCCTATTTCCCTCTCAGCCCAGTTACTGTCACTCACCCAGACGTTGATCTGTCCATAGAACATAGAACATTACAGCGCAGAACAGGCCCTTCGGCCCACGATGTTGCGCCGACCAGTTAAAAAACAATGACCCTCTAACCTAAACCAAACCCTTTCCATCCATAAACCTATCCACGGATCTCTTAAACGACCCCAAACTAGACGCATTTACAACTGCAGCAGGCAGGGCATTCCAATCCCTCACCACCCTCTGGGTAAAGAACCTACCCCTGACACCCATGGGGGTGGTGGGGGTGGAGAGGGAAGCCTAGTCTCTTGTCTCGACTAGTTTGGTTCTGGAAGATTCACTCAGCTCCTGACCTCATTACAGCCTTGGTTTAAAAATGGACAAAAGAACCGATTTCCAGAGCTGACGCTCGAGTGACAGCCCTTTAACATCAAGGCCACATTTGACCAAGCGTGGGGCATTGAGGAGCCCTGGAATCAATGAGAATCAGGGAGAAATCTCTCTGCTGGTTGGCGGCATACCTGACACAAAGGAAGAGGGTTGTGGTGGTCTCAGCTCCAGGACATCACTGCAGGAGCCCCTCAGGGTCAGTGTCCGAGGCCCAACCATCTTCAGCTGCTTCATCAATGACCTTCCCTCTGTCATAAGGTCAGTAGTGGGCATGTTTGATGCTGACTGCACAATGTTCAGTATCATTTGCGGCAACTCAGACACTAGAATCATAAAATCATAGAATCCCTACAGTGCTGAAAGAGGCCATTTGGTCCATCCAGTCTGCACTGACATCAATCCCACCCAGGCCCTATCCCGGAAATATCACGTATTTACCCTGCTATTCCCTCTGGCCTAAGCATCCTGGACACTAAGGGGCAATTTAGCATGGCCAATGCATCTAACACGCACACCTTTGGACTGTGGGAGGAAACCCATGCAGACACGGGATGAATGTGCAAACTCCACACAGATAGTCACCCAAACCAGGAATCAAACTAGGGTCCCTGGTGCTCTGAGGCAGCAGTGCTAATCACTGTCCATATTCAAATGCAGCAAAACCTGGACAATACCCAGGCTTGGGCTGACAAGTAGCAAGTAACAAGTGCCAGGCAATGACCACCTCCAAGAAGAGAGAATCTAATAATCAACCCTTGACCATCACTGAATCCCCCACTATCACCATCCTGAGGTTATCACTGACCAGAAAATCAACTGGGCTAACCATATAAATACTGTGATTACCAGAGCAGGTCAAAGGCTGGGAGTCCTCCTGTGAATAACTCACCTCCTGACTCCTCAAAGCCTGTCCACCATCTCCAAGGCACAAGTCAGGAGTGGGATGGAATACTTGCCATTTGCCTGGATTGGTGCATCTCCAACAACACTCAAGAAGCTCAAAATCCTTCCAGGAGCAATCAGCCCCTTTGATTGGTACCCCATTCACTAACAATCATTCTCTCTGATACACAGTGGCAGCCGGGTGTACCATCCTCAAGATGCACTGCAGGAACTCACCAAAGTTCTTTAGATAGCTCCTTCCAAACTCATGACAACTACCAGCTAGAAGAACAAGGGCAGCAGAGACCAGAGAATACCATCACCTGAAAGTTTCCCCTCAAACAACTCATCACCCTGACTTGGAAATATATTGGCTGTTCCTTCTCTGTCACTAGGTCAAAATCCTGGAACTCCCTCCCTAACAGCACTGGGGATGTACCTCCACCTTAGGACTGCCGCAATTCAAGAAGGCAGCTCGCCACCACCTTCTCAAGGGCAATTAGGGATGGGCAATAAATGTTGGCCTAGCCAGCGACACTCATGTCCGGTAAAATGAATTGAAAACAATGGTTGTTCCAATGGGCCTACATCCCCACAGTTGTTTTAGGGACTCCTCCGCCCCTCACTGGGGAATTGCCGGGATGACTGGATTACAGCCTCAACTTTGACGGGCTGCCTCCCGGCAGTGGGAATTTTCGCACAACCTCACCTCGCGTGACCAATACACCCAATCCAGGGAGATGGTTCAGGCCTGAGGCTGGAACTGCGGATGGGCTAAAGTCCTTCCCACCTCCGGGAGAAAAATCCAAAGAGTGACTCAGGGTGAACAGCAGATTCTGCATCACAGCCTGTCCACACTCATAACTAACTGTAGAGAATGATCCATCGGAAGAGAGATTGGGGAGTTATCAGAAGGTTCATTGAACCTAAGCTGAGGCATTCCTCTGTGTTTGTGTCTAATTATAAGGCAGACTCAGTCAGCGTGGCTACACTGCAAAACAACACATCAAAAGAACCACAAACACTCACATTCAATGATCACAGCCCCAGCTGAGATGGTGCACCTGTCTTAAATCGCAAATAATTCCACTTCCTTAATCACAAAGTTTAGGGCAGAGTTATAACCGACACAAGACCCTTTCCATGTGTTTCAAATTAATCTTCAGCTGGAGATCTGTTTGGGACTGGAACGTGCAAATGTTCCCAAACACCGATAGTGGTTCAAGGACATGAAACAAACAAATCAACAACAGTTCCAGGGCTGCTTCCTCTTTCTCATAGAAATCCTACAGTGCAGAAAGAGGCCATTCAGCCCATCGAGTCTGCACTGACCACAATCTCACCCAGGACCTACTCCCATATCCCTACATATTATACCCGCTAATCCCTCTAACATACACATCTCAGGACACTAAAGGTTGGTTTTAGCACAGCCAATCAACCTAACCCACACACCTTTGGACTGTGGGAGGAAACCAGAGCACCCGGAGGAAACCCATGCAGACATGAGGAGAATGTGCAAACTCCACACAGACAGTGACCCGAGCCGGGAATCGAACCCAGGTCCCTGGAGCTGTGAAGCAGCAGTGCTAATCACTGTGCTACCGTGGCACCCTTTGTCTCTGTTTCTCTCTTTCACTGTGTCTCTCTTTCTGTCTATTTCTATCTCCGTGTCTCTCTCTCTCTCTGTATGTCTCTCTGTCTCTCTCTCTCTGTGTCTCTGTCTCTATGTGTGTCTCTCTCTGTCGATCTATGTGTCTCTCTCTCTCTGTTTCTGTGTCTGTCTCTCTCTTCTCTCTCTCTGTGTGTGTCTCTCTCTCTCTCTCTCTGTCTCTCTCTCTCTGTGTCTCTCTGTGTCTCTTTCTCTCTCTCTCTCTCTCTGTCTCTCTCACTGTCTGTGTCTCTCTCTGTCTGTGTGTGTCTCTCTGTCTGTGTGTGTCTCTCTCTCTCTCTCTCTATCTGTGTGTGTGTCTCTCTCTCTCTGTGTCTCTCTGTGTGCCTCTCTGTGTGCCTCTCTGTGTGTGTCTCTCTCTGTGTGTCTCTCTCTCTGTGTCTCTCTCTCTCTCTGTGTCTGTGTGTGTGTGTGTGTGTGTGTGTGTGTGTCTCTCTCTCTCTCTCTCTCTGTGTCTGTGTGTGTGTGTGTGTGTGTGTGTGTCTCTCTCTCTCTCTCTCTCTGTGTCTGTGTGTGTGTGTGTGTGTCTCTCTCTCTCTCTCTCTCTGTGTCTCTCTCTCTCTCTGCCCTTCTCACAAAAAAGGAGGTTACAAAAGAAAGACTGGTTTTGGAATTGTATCTTACACAACATTCAGGGTTTGTCAAAGTGAGTACACAGACAATAAGATCTGGGGGTGGGAGGAGGGTTGACATCAGTTGGATCAGAAGATCCCGCAGGCAGGAATGGTTTGAAATTTCAGCCCACTGCATTTAACTCCCGTGTCCTCCTTCAAAATAATACAACGGGAATCTCTATCTATCGAGGGGGTAGACATGGATTCACGTCTCATCTGGAAAACAGCACCTTCAACACTGCAGCACCCCCTCAGGACTGCACGGTGATTCCAAGCCTAATTTTGTTCCCCTTAGATGAAGGGTCAGTCACGAGGGGGCACATGTTCAAGGTGAGGGACAGGAGGTTTGTGGGGGGGAATGTGAGGCAAAACCTTTTACCCAGAGGGTGATGAGGGTCTGGAATGGGCTGTCTGAGAGGGGAGGAGAGGTGAGCTTACATCCTTTAAAAAATACCTGGAATGAACAACTGGCACATCATCACACTCAGGGCTATAGGCCAAGTGCTGGCTGATGGGAATAGGTGGGAGGAGAGGTTTTTAGCATGTGTCAGTGCAGAGTCGATGGGCCGAAGGGCCTCTTTGCACTTATGATTCTATGATTTGTGATCCAATCTCTGGAAATATCGCACCTTGTTGTATCCGGATGCTCCAGTTTTGCATAGTTCAAGAAGCGTCCAGGACGGACTCGATTCCTATCAGTGGAATCTCCAGGCTGGTCTGGAGGGCATCATTCTGACCTGCTCCTGACACGGGTCAAGTCCAGCCCATGAGTTAATCAGCAGCAGAATTCTTGACTGATTCCAAAACAATTCTCACAGTTAAACACTAACCCAAATGTGTTGGAATCCATTCTTCCCGAGAAAACCTTCACTTCCGCACCTTTACAATCTTGACATTTCAGCATCAGTCTTACCCAATATTAGCCTTTGCCCTGATTCGAAGGATTAACCTCTCTTACCCTTAGTAACAGCTTAGAACAAACATTTCCTTCTCTACAAGCTGGGCTGTTACTTCCCCTTTTTAGAAAGTTCCAGTTCTTTTCATTTCTCATATCCCTTTATTGTAGGTTCAGCAGCAACCACAGGCTCATACACACAGTGCCATTAGCCAGCAACGCCAAAATACAACTTTATTCCTTAACTTTTCTTGTGAATTTTGAACGTAATTTAAGTAAGGAAGGCATTGGGACACATCTCATTCAGGATACCCAGATGTTCGCTGCTCACAGGGACATAGACACAGGGTAAAGCTGTCCCCCATCAAACACTCCCAGGACTGGTTAGATACAGAGTAAAGCTCCCTCTACACTGTCCCCCCATCAAACACTCCCAGGACAGGTACAGCACGGGGTTAGATACAGAGTAAAGCTCCCTCTACACTGTCCCCCGTCAAACACTCCCAGGACAGGTACAGCACGGGGTTAGATACAGAGTAAAGCTCCCTCTACACTGTCCCCCCATCAAACACTCCCAGGACAGGTACAGTACAGGGTTAGATACAGAGTAAAGCTCCCTCTACACTGTCCCCCCATCAAACACTCCCAGGACAGGTACAGTACAGGGTTAGATACAGAGTAAAGCTCCCTCTACACTGTCCCCCATCAAACACTCCCAGGACAGGGACAGCACGGGGTTAGATACAGAGTAAAGCTCCCTCGACACTGCCACAATATTGTGCCTCACACTGATTGTATTTCATCAATGCTATATTTTTTCCCAAGTCCCACACCAGTTATTTAATCTCATTGATCAAACTGACAATTATGGCAAGTTGGGACAAGCTGAGTTTTTCACTGAGAATTGGAAGGATATCGATCAAATGATTCAATCGCCTGACCTGCAATCTTTAATCCTCTTGACTTGTAACAAAACCAAGCTGAACACTGTTGGTAAACATCAGCTGGCCAATGCTGATGGGTCAAACTACAAATACCTAGTTACTATGATATTCCAATATAATTTTACAGACATCGAACTATAGATACTACCAGCCAAGATCACCCTTCTGTCCAATAACATGCCACCACGCCATTCCGCTTTTATAGAATGCTTTAATATTGTTGCTAATCTAATTTGATGTACAGAGAATATTCTCATTTGGTCCCAGAATGATAGAAAGGACAAAATGTGAGTCTATCAAAGCGCCATTGTTTCCATTTACTTGCTTTTCTCATGGGGCACTTTTCACTTTATTTTCCCTTTAATTATTTATCCATTTCCCTTTTGAAAGCTCCTGACTCCCTACAGAGCAGAAGGAGGCCATTCAGCCCATCGAGCCTACACTGACAACAATCCCACCCAGGCCCTTCCCCCGTAACCCTACATTTTTACTCTGCTAATCCCCCTGAAACTAAGGAGCAATTTACCACAGCCAATCCCCCTAACCTGCACATCTTTGGACACTAAGGGGCAATTTAGCATGGCCAATCTGCCTAACCCATGGAGTGTGGAAGAAAACCGGAGTACCCCGAGGAAACCCACACGGATACAAAGGGAGTGTGCAGACTCCGCACAGACAGTCACCCGAGGCTGGGATTGAACCCGGGGCACTGATGCTGTGAGACAACAATGCTAACCAGTGAGCTACCCTATTTAGTTCTGCAATACATTTGTTAATGTAAGAACCCACTACCTAAATAAAGATTCCTCATCCCCATTTTTGCTGCTTTTATCAATTGCCCTAAACCTGTTCCCCTGGTTACTGACCTTTCTACTACATGAACCTGGTTCTCACTATTTAATCCAGCAAACTATTCATGATTTTGAATGCCTTGATTAAACCTCTGCTTTTCTCGACATGAACCCACACTCGGTATAACTCTCCGCCGCGTCCTCTCCCGCTGGGATTGACTTGATTCTTTGAACTGGGTGTAACCATGTTACCGGTGCTAGTTAAATGTACTTGCCTGGCACATGAATTCCATAGGGTTGATGGTATTCTTCAGGAGATTTTCAATTTCTTCCATGTCAGTGTAGTAGGTTAAAGTTGCTGAACACACTTTCAAATCGCCCGAGTATATAGCGAGTGCGGCCAAACCAGAAGGCATGTCTGTCCCAACAACAAAGCACAAAGTGTTACACATTCCACAATGGAAGATACTAACACACCCTCCCTAATATCCTCATTTGGAAACTTTGCCATTTCATATTTTCAGATTTCAGTATTTGTTCTCGAAATGTTGGATCAGATCATACACAATTCCTTCCCTTGTACATGAAAATCACCAATAATACAGCGACTTACATTTATTGATGAGATTTATATATTGAAACGTGTGGAGTGGGTTATAAAGAGGTTGGAATTGATCACAAATGGGAGGGCAGTTAGGGGAGGGGTATCCGGGAGCGGAGGGAGGCACATGGTGGAGGTTCTGAGGAGCTGCACCTGTTAGCCGTACCTCTGACATCCACGAGTTGTGAACACAGGGATCACTAATCTCCCACCCAAAACTTCTGATGGGAGCTAAAGATAAATTCCATGGTGGTGTTGACTGAACAAAGGCCAGGCTAGATAATGAGTGATGGGCATGAAACTGAGCACCAATGATGTGTGTGAGGATCTCGGCAAGGCTGGTGACGTGCTGGTCATTTTGAACAGGGGCAATGGGTCGGTTTTTGAAGTCAGTGACAGGGGGGTAGCTGGGTAATGACAACAAAGAGCCCATACCTCAGGGAACTGACATCCTTCAACACAAACTGGAGGAGCAATTTCTCATTTTCCAATTACATAAGAACATAAGAAATAGGAGCAGGAGTCGGCCATCTAGCCTTTCGAGCCTGCCCCGCCATTCAATAAGATCATGGCTGATCTGAAAGTGGATCAATTCCACTTACCCGCCTGCTCCCCATAACCCTTAATTCCCTTACTGATCAGAAATCTATCTGTGGCTTAAATATATTCAACGAGGTCGCCTCCACTGCTTCAATGGGCAGACAATTCCAGAAATTCACTACCCTCTGAGAGAAGTTCCTCCTCAACTCTGTTCTAAACTGACTTCCCCTTATTTTGAGGCTGTGCCCTCTAGTTTTTGTTTCCTTTCTAAGTGGAAAGAATCTCCCTGCCTCTACCCTATCTAGCCTCTTCATCACCTTATACATCTCTATAAGATCCCCCCTCCAACGAGTACAGGCCCAATCTACTCAATCTCTCCTCATAAGCTAACCCCCTCATCTCCGGTATCAACCTGGTGAAACTATCAGCAAATTTCGTTACCCTACGCTCAGCCCCCTCCTATCTATGTAAATGGTAAACAGTTGAGGCCCCAGCACCGATCCCTGCGGCACTCCACGAGTCACCAACTGCCAACCAGAATAGCACTCTGGATTACTACCTGAACCACGTGCAAATTGGCACAGGGTAAATAGGATTAAGAAGATGAATGTGTGACTGAAGGATTGGTGTGGGGAGTATGGGTTTGAATTTATGGGGCACTGGCACCAGTACTGGGGCAGATGGGACCTGTTCAGATTAGGCACGTTACAGCCCTCAATACTCAACATTAAACAGAGTACAGCCCACCAATCCTGCACCGATCACATTGTCTTATCTAGAACTATCACCTCTATCCCTCTATTCCCCTCCTGTTCATGTGTCTACACAGATAAGTCTTTAATGTCGCTAACTTATTTGCCTTAACCACCTCACTTGGCAACTTCAATGTAAAAGACTTCCCCGCACATCTCCATTCAACCTTTCACCCCCAAACTTGAACTTGTGCCCCTTGTCATTTCTGCCCTGGGGAAAAGCTTCCAACCCTATCCATACCCCTGATAATTTTATAAAGTCCTATCAGGTCGCTCCTTAGCCTCAGTCTTTCCAGGGAGAACAATCCCAGTTTATTCAATCTCTCCTCAACTTTATCATCAACTTTAAACTGTGACCTTTCCCCTCTCCTTTCTTTAATAGCCAACACATTTATTGTCCCAATTCAAAAACCCTGCCTTCACCCTCCTCCCTCTTCAGCCCTCCCACACTGGGCCGTCTGCCTCTTGTTCTTAAGATTGCTGCATCTTGTTACAGTCTCTCTCAGCTACAGTTCAATATCTAACACTTTCTCCCCCTCTTTAGTTCTGATATAGAGCCAAACGGACTTGAAAAGTTAACTCTGTTTCTCTCCCCACAGATGCTGCTAGACCTGAGTTTCCCTAGTATTCTCTGTTCTGGTGTCAGACTGAGGACTGAGCTGGAGATTTCTCACTGAGCGCTCAGGTTAAGAGTTGTCTGATAATTTAGTTTGTTCGTATTTCATTAATGTAAATCTCAATTTGAAAAACAACAGGTCAAAGGATTCTGGGCTAATACATGGGGTGCATTTTGCAAATGGTTTTGTTGGCTGCTGAATGATAACCCTGGGGTGTGGGTGGGGGCAGGGGGAGAAGGCCAGGCAGTTTGTATGTTGGATTTTAAACCAGTTCCTCGTTGGCCTTTTTGATGAACTGACTTTCCTTGGGTGTTTCTGATGCGATTATTCCATCTCTGACTACCAGCAGTCACAAGGCAAAGATTAATGATTGGCAGAGAATTGGGCTGGAATTCTCTGACCTCACCCATGGCTGGGATTCTCCAGTCCCGCTGCAGAGAATGGAGAGTTGGGTGAGTGCCAAATCCTCCACTCACATTGGCAATGGGGACCTGCGAGACCGGAGAATTCCAGCCACGGACTTAGATATCCTAAATTAAAGCAAATATCTTTGCTCCAAAGTGAACGATTATGCAATAATGATGAAATGGAATTTGTTTCAATGTTTATTTATCAGTGTCACAACTTGGCTTACATTAACACTGCAATGAAGTTACTGTGAAAATCCCCTAGTCACCACACTCTGGCACCTTTTCGGGTACACTGAGGGAGAATTTAGCACGGCCAATGCACCCTAACCAGCACATCTTTTGAAAGAAACCTGAGCATCCGGAGGGAACCTACACCGACACGGAGAGATTATGCAAACTCCACACAGATAGTCACCCAAGCCAAGAATCAAACCCAGGTCCCTGGCGCCAAGAGACAGCAGTGATAACCACTGTGCCACTATGCCACCCTAACTAGAAATGGAGAATAATAAGTGCAGCCATAGTCATAGTGTCTTAGAGCACAGAAGGAGGCCCTTCAGCCCATCGTCTCTGTGCTGGCCTTCAAGCACCTATCTATTTGAAATTCATCTTCTAGCACTTTCTTTGTCGCCCTTTATGTAATGTTAGGATGCCAGAGATTATTGAGGTTAACAAGCAAAGGCAAATCAAAGAGACTCAGGATAAACAATTGTCCTGGTTTTGGGGGGGTCATATCCCAGGATATCGAAGGAGGAAGAGAATTTCCAGAACCCTGGATTCTCTTCCCAATTAGTCTTTAGACACCATCGAGTTGACTGGAAACAAATGGATATGGAAAGGGATAAGATTGCTCAATGTGTCAGCTACAGGGTTATTAGCCTAAATTTGAGGTTGTTTAGCTCATAACGGCTGGTTAGTGACGTAGAACGATGCCCACAGCATGGGTTCAATTCCTGTACCCGCTGAGGATATTCATGAAGCCATAGAACCCTACAGTGCAGAAAGAGGCCCTTCGGCCCATCGAGTCTGCACTGAACGCAATCCCACCCAGGCTCTACCCCCATATCCCGACATATTATACCCACTAATTCCTCTAACTTACGCACCCCTGGACACTAAGGGGAAATTTCTTAGCATGGCCAATCAACCTAACCCGCACCCACCTTCTCAACCTTGCCCCTTGCTTTGAGAGTGATGACACTCAGGTCAAATCACCACCAATCAGCTCTCTCCCTCAACGGGAGAGTAGCCAATGGTCACCTGGGACTATGGCGACTTTAGCCTATCTTTGAATTTAAATTTCTGTAGCAAATAAACAATGGTAACTGTCAGGAATTCCTGTGTAGTAGTGAACTTTCAACAGAATGGGTGTGGAAAAGGGAAGCAGCTGGCGTACAATTTCTTTGAGTGCAGTAGATTGTGGAACTCCCTGCATTGTAGATTAACAGGAACCTTAGGAACAGGCCCGAAATGAGGCCTTATTGCAGAATGGGAAACAGAAACATAAGAACATAAGAAAGCCCCAAGAAGGGTTAATGTTCCACAGGAGGGTTCAGCTAAAACAAAGGGACTTTATCAGGAAAATGTTGGGAGTGAAATAAAGGGAGTAAAGAACCTTTTCTCTGAGTGGTAACCGAGGACGGACTCTGACACCTACCTTCACCTTCCCTTAGAGAGTACCCTGGACAGACAGACTGGAGGGAAATCAGTGGCTCTCCACACCCATCACCAGCTACATGCTGCAGGCATGGAAGGAGAGGCCAGTGGCCTACCTGGCAACAGCAACCCATGGACGGGGGAGGGGGAGAAGTGGGAGGAAACAAGGATTCAGGTGCTGAGAATGGGTGAGGTCTCATTGTTCACATTTTCTGCTCGACTCAGCGTCCATGACACCCGATTTTGGACAGGATTCTGGGAGAGAATCCAGAACAAAGATCTGCTGCTGACAAAGATGTAAAACAAGAACCGAAAATGCTGGAAATGAGCAGAAAGTTGGAGAGGTCAGTTAACACCCTGGTATGGACTCTTCTGCTTTGACTCAATGACTTCCCTTTGCTCTCACACAGATGAGGCCTGGTCTGCTGAGTGAACGCAGTAAGAAGTCTGACAACACCAGGTTAAAGTCCAACAGGTTTAATCGGTGGTAAACGCCACGAGTTTTCGGAACACTGTTTGTTTGTGAGGTGAGTGGAGAGTATATGCTCTGTTTGTGATCAGAACTTCCCATTCACCTGACGAAGGAACAGCGTTCCAAAAGCTAGTGGCATTTACTACCAAATAAACCTGTTGGACTTCTTACTGCTGAGCGTATCCAGGAATCTTTTTGGTTCCTTCAGTTTCCAACTCTCTACAATTCCTGCAACAATCTCTTCTGGTGTTTTGCATTCAATCCCAGCTGACACAGATCAACAGATATCTTTGTATTCGTGAGAGTGAAATCAGATTTATTGTCCCTCCCTCACTGTCCCAGAGGAGTCATTTACATCGAGTGGGACTGGAATCGCATGGAGTTGGAACAGGGAAAGGATTGTGGACCTTCTCTTCCCTGAAGAACATTCATGAACAATGATTGCAAATTCTTTTTTATAGCAATCCCCCCTCAGCTTTCATGAATTATTTTGAAGATACCATGATAGGATTGTAACCATCCTCTGCTAGTTTGCTAAGGCAGCGCTGTAAGCACTAGAACCAACCTGGAGAAAGTATTTGATAGGTGTAAACGTCTGGGGGATGTAGGTTAAGGCGTACACAGCACAAAATGGTGCAGAGTAGGGAAATCCGGAAACTTACATATTCCTCCAGAGTCTGATTTCTATCAAGTGAAAAATGTGCAATTTCCCAATATTTGTTCCTGTTCCCAACTGAAAACCTGCTCTTCTACATTCATACCATCTAGAAATTAAAATCGATGAGTCTTCTGTTATCTCACAGGGCAGCCAGCGCAGTAGTTAGCACTGCTGCCTCACAGCACCAAGGCCCAGGTTTCACTCTCAGCTCGGGTCACTTTTTGTGTGGAGTTTGCACATTCTCCCCGTGCCTGCGTGGGTTTCCTCCAGGTAGTTTGGTTTTCTCCCATAGTCCAAAGGTGTGTGGGTTAGATGGATTGGCCATGCTAAATTGCCCCTTAGTGTCGGGGAAAGCTAGGGTAAATGCATAGGTTATGGGGATAGGACCTGGGTGAGATTGTGGTGCAGACTCGATGGGTCAAATGGGCACTGTAGATTCTGTGTTTTATGTTCTCTCGACATCTCCTTCTCCCATAGAACCAGAGAAACCAACAGTCAAAAGGAGGCCATTTGGCCCTTCGAGTCTGTACCGACTCTCTGAAAGAGCGTCTTACCCAGGCCCAGCCCTCCAATCACTGTAGCCCTATGCATTTAGCATGGCCAATCCACCTAACCTACACATCTTGGGACAAGAAGGGGAATTTAGCATGGTCAATCCACCTAGCCTGCCCATCTTTGGACTGCGGGAAGAAACTGGAGCACCCGGAGGAAACCCACACAGACATGGGGAGAATGTGCAAACTCCACACAGACAGTTATCCAAGCTGGGAATTGAACCTGGTCCCCTGGCAGTGAGAGGCAGCAGTGCTAGCCACAGTGCCAGTTCTATTCCATTAATTACAACTATATTTCTTTTGTTAATTGAGAGAAAGGATGGATTCATGAAAAGGAAGCAATACTGAAATAACTCGTCGAAGAGTTTACCCCGCAGTTATTGGTACTTGTAATTTGTGACTGTTTTTACAATGTTCCAATCGCACAGCAGGAGTGCAGGGAGGAACCGGATAAAGAATTGGCCAGAAAACACGAGTCTTAACCCTGAAGGCTCAGCACAGTTTCTAACGCTGTGAGTTGGGGCTTACCTGGTGCTTGTGCAGTTAATGTGTACTCATTGATAAATGTTGCCGGAACCCGGACTGCTGTCTTCACACCGAATGCAAAATCCATTTCACTCTTTACCTTGGTGTCCAGTTTAACTTTCAGAATAACAAAAATCTGCTGTGGTATCTGAAATTAAACACAGTTAGAACATTCAGCACATTGAGAGAACACAGCCACTGTGGTGCCAGAGATGGATTCACAATGAAACACATCATGCCTTAGCACAGGGCCATGAGCAATGGGGGAGCCCCAAGCTAACCCCTGCACTGGGCATCCAATCAGAGCCTGATTGCTCTGCCTTGCCCGCTATAGGCTCAACAAGAGCTGAAATCAGATTCTGATTGGTCAGCTTGAAAGAGCGGGAGAAGATTGGCCTGAACCTTTTGAACGGTTAGCAAGGCCATCAAATGCCACCCGCACAGTGCGGAAAGAGGCCCTTCAGCCCATCATGTCTCCTGGCCACCAAACACCTACCTGTTCTAACCCCATTTTTCCAGCGCTGAGTCGTCAGCCTGTGTTTCAGCGTCTGTGTGTGACTCTCACAAACTTTGTTTAACTGATGCAATTCCTCATTCTCAAAGCTGGTAAAGTCCAGAGCGTTTAACAAGAATGTGACCCACTTCCATGGGGACTGAGCCTGGTACCTGGCTCATGGGGAGAAACACATCGAGTACAACAGGAAAGAGACCACGAGAGTGGATCTGGGAATTAGAGCCATGAGTCAGCACAGAGAACTGGGAGTAAAGAGAGTCAGGTGTAGCGGATAGACCCAACCAAGTAACAGGCCGGACCTGAGCAGAGGCCTGGGGATGCTGAGAAAGGCTTTAAAAACTTGTGGGTAAGTAACAATCGCAGTCCTGAGCTCTCAGACGATGGACGTGAGGGTCAGAAGCTGTGGTGACACAAGGCTCATTGAAATGAGCAAGTCTAATGGATGGTGCCAGAGGCCGGACTGAGGGGCTGCCCCTGGACTGTTAAAACTGGCTTTCCCCTCATTCCACACCTCCCCACCCCCCCCCACCCCAACTGAACACCATCACTGGGTTCCCCTCAGCACCTCCTTCCCCTCCCCTATCACTAGATTTGCTCCTGACCCACACACTCGCCTCTATTGTTTTTTCTCTCAGTCCTTACGTTTTTGGCTCCCATTAATACAGGGCTCCCACCAGACGTCAGTCCCTGTCACCTTCTCGCACGCACTTACACTGGGCACACTGACCCGATACATTACCTCGGCTCATCAACTCAATCAGACTGCCCTACACCATCAATGGCATCAAATTAATATCAGAGCACAAACATAGCCGCTGTGTGATGGTTAATACCTACTCCACACTTGATCCTGTCTGGTAAGACTTTCACTACGGTTTCTTGATTGTGTCTGGAGGATTGGGAAGATGGTTCCACGGGGGATTTTGATACACTGCTCCGCGCTTTGGCTTGAGGTTCAGCCTTTGGTTCTGATTCCATTGTCTCACAACCCGAGTCTTTGCTGGAGCCTGAAGAGATGGAAACGTTTGAATGAGCCTTACAAATGGATATAAGCATACAACAAACACTGAGACATACCTGAAACTTCAGTTACATCTGTCTACTTGGGTGGCACGGTAGCACAGTGGTTAGCACTGGGTTCGATTCCCGGTTTGAGTCACTGTCTGTGTGGAGTTTGCACATTCTCCCCGTATCTGTGTGGGTTTCCTCCAGGTGCTCCGGTTTCCTCCCACAGTCCAAAGATGTGCAGGTTAGGTTGATTGGCCATTCTAAAATTGTCCCTTAGTGCCCTGAGATGCATAGATTAGAGAGATTAGTGGGTAAGTATGTAGGGATATGGGGGTAGGGCCTGGGTGGGATTGGAGGAATATGTATTTCACTAGCTGGGAAACACTGTCCTGATCTCTTGAAATGTGCTGTATAAATGTTAAGTGTTTCTATTTTCTACTAATTTTAACAGAATCGTAGAAAGAGGCCACTCAGCCCATTGTGTCGGAGCTGGTTGAGAAACATGCCGCCCCAGTGTAATCCCACTTGAAGCATTTGCTCTGTAATCCTCAGGTTATAGCACCTGGGGTCCAAATCCAGACACCTTTTCAGTGAGTTTGAGGCTACCTGCCTCTGCTGTCCTTTCAGGCAGTGCGTTCCAGACCCCCACACAACCCTTCGGGTGAAAAGATATTTCCTCAGCCCCCTCTAATCATAGAATCACAGAATGCAGAAGGAGTCCTTCGGCCCATTGACCCTGTGCTAATAACAATCCCACCCAGGCCCTGTCCCCATAACGCCATTTACTTACCCAGATAATCCCTCTGACACTGAGGGAGTACTTAGCATGGTCAATCCACCTAACCCGCACATCTTTAGACTGTGGGAGGAAATCGGAGCACCCGGAAGAAACCCACGCAGATGTGCAAACTCCAGAGACGACAGTCATCCAAGGTTGGAATTGAATCTAGGTCCCTGGTGCTGTGAGGGAGCAGTGCTAACCACTGTGCCACCCTGAGTCTGACAAAGAGTCATCTAGACTTGAAACATTGGCTCTACTCTGTCTCCATAGATGCTGTCAGACCCGCTGAGATTTTCCAGCATTTTCTGTTTTTGTCTCTTTACCGAGCTCTGGTGCTGCAGCACTCTAGAGTAAATAGCTTTCCAGTAGCGAAAAACACCATCAACTATTCCTTGTTGCATCCTGCTGCTGAGCCAAGTTTGTATCCAGCTTGTTACATTCTCCTGGATTCCATGGGTATTACATTTTGAAGTCTCACAACACCAGGTTAAAGTCCAACAGGTTTATTTGATAGTAAATGCCACAAGCTTTCACAATGCTGTTCCTTCATCAGGTGAGTGGAGAGTGGAACAGAACTTGGGAGGCATTTTTGGTTATAATTCACAAAAAAAAACTTTAATCACAAGGTGTTAGTCCCAGCCTGTGTACATAGTCTGGAGGGATGTCAGAAGTTGCAGTGAGACATAGATAGGATGCAAGACTGGGAGGAGAAATGGCAAATGGACTTCAACGCGGATAAATGTGTAGTGGTCCATTTTGGCACATCCAATGGGATGAAGGAGTATAATATCAAGGGTAGGACTCTTAGCAGTGTAGAGGACCTTGGGGTCCGGTCCATAGGACTCTTAAATAGGCCTCGCAGGTGGAGGATGTGGTCAAGAAGGCCTATGGTGTACTGGCCTTCATTAATCGAGGGATTGAGTTTAGGAGTCGGGAGGTAATGCTGCAACTTTATAAGACCCTTGTCAGACCCCACTTGGAGTACTGTGCGCAATTCTGGTCGCCTCCCTACAGGAAGGATGTGGAAGCTATTGAGAGGGTGCAGAGGAGATTTACAAGGATGTTGCCTGGATTGGGAGGCATGCCTTATGAAGATAGGTTGAGGGAGCTGGGACTCTTCTCCCTGGAGAGACGAAGGTTGAGAGGTGACCTGATAGAGGTTTATAAGATGTTGAGAGGTATAGATAGGGTGGATTCTCAGAGGCTATTTCCCAGGGCTGAAATGGTCGCTACGAGAGGACACAGGTTTAAGGTGCTGGGGAGCAGGTACAGAGGAGATGTCAGGGGTAAGTTTTTCACTCAGAGGGTGGTGAGTGAGTGGAATCGGCTGCCATCGGTGGTGGTAGAGGCAAACTCGCTGGGGTCTTTTAAGAGACTTCTGGATGAGTATATGGGATTTAATGGGATTGGGAGTTATAGATAGGCCTGGTAGGTAGGGATATGATCGGCGCAACTTGTGGGCCGAAGGGCCTGTTTGTGCTGTAGTGTTCTATGTTCTATGTATTGCACAAAGGAGGAAGTTTTGGCTTGATGTTCAGTGCTGGCTCATGGTCCAGCCACTTAGGAGAAAGTGTCACAGAGTTGGCATTTAGCCTTTGTTTGGCAGAACTCAGTTCACTAAATAATAGCTGTACCAACACTAACAGCATGTTTGATGACAGTATTATATATGAGAGAATGCGGTGTTACAAATTGAAAGGTTAGGGAAGTGAGGAGAACAATGAAATTGAGGTGGCTGATGTTGCTTCTTCAATTCTCAATAAAAATGTTCTAGAAACGGTAACTTTAATCTATAAATGGAACTAAAGCAAAGCACAATTTAATATGATATGAATGGAACTGTAAATAGCCATCGTTTGACTTAGGTAAAATCCTATGGAAACCCCACGACACTTTCAGAATCTGTCTGCTGAGGCAGTTCCTTATTTTTATTATTCATGTGTCGAGAAACCAAAGTTTTCCATTTCTCACTTTCCAAAGACCTCAAACTTTCCCATCATTACCGAGTGAGAAAGGTGTGAACGGAATGCCTGAGTGGGAAAATGGGGCAGAGGGGGATGGAGCTGCTGCTGTTTTTTGGGGGTCCTTGTGTTAGTTTGGGACAGTAAGTGCCTCGACAGTTTGCTCCAGAGCTTGGATACTTCACACTTCTCGATATTACAGTTTATAAGAACATAAGAAATAGGAGCAGGAGTAGGCCATCTAGCCCCTTCGAGCCTGTCCCGCCATTCAATAAGATCACGGCTGATCTGTCATGGCTCAGTTCCACTTTCCCGCCCTCTCCCCATAACCCTTAATCCCCTCTCTTATCAAAAACCCATCAACCTGCCTCTTAAATATATTTAGCGAGGCAGCCTCCACCACTTCAACGGGCAGACAATTCCAGAGATTCACCACCCTTTGAGTGAAGAAGTTCCTCCTCAACTCCGTTCTAAACCACCCCCCCTTTATCTTGAGGCTGTGCCCCCTAGTCCTACTGTCCTTTCTGAGCAGGAAGAGTCTCTCCACCTCTATCCTATCCATCCCATTCATCATCTTATATGTCTCAATGAGATCTCCCCTCATTCTTCTAAACTCTAACGAGTACAAGCCTAGTTTATTCAGCCTCTCCTCATCCGCCCCAGGCCCACCCAGTCCATCAACCTACTGACATCACCACAACCCTCACCCCATGGCTGTGATTCTCCCATCGTGTCCCACAGCTTTTCCGGCAGCTCGGGCTGGAGATGTGCATTGTCAGCCTTTTTTCCGGGATTTGCACATGTGCCGGGAACGCATGCACATCTCCCAGACCCGGAGTTGGAGTCCAGACCACTCTGGAAACTGAAGGGAAGATAGGCAAGTGATTTGAATCTTTTTTTAATGTAGTTTAACTATGTTTTGTATGCAATTACCGAGAACTTGTCAGGCCTGGTTGTATCTCTCATCCTGCCAGGAGTCGTTCATTCCAACGGGGTTTAGAGTAACTCCCCATGTTCGGTGAATGTCCCGCTGGAATGAAGCGGGGGGCGCGGGCAATCGGGGCTGCCCGGGGGTGGGTGGGCAATCGGGGCTGCCCGGCGGGTGGGGGGGGTGGTTGCGCAGGCTGGACATGCCAGCCTATGTGCCCTGGTACTGCTCACTGGGCATCAGGTAGTGTCAAGGGAGTGGGGCCTATTGTGGGCGGTGCCTGGGTGGGGGGGGGGGGGGGCGATTGGTGGAGGGGGTCCTGCTGCCAACCTGCATGGTGATTGGTCTGGGCTAGAGGGAGGCCATCGATTGGAGTGGGCTTGGGGTGGTCTGTTGTGGGTGGGTGGGGGGGGAGGGGGTGGGGGGGTGGAGGTGGTGAAGGTTGGGGGGGGGGGAAATCGAGCTGGACAGTAAACAGGGAGACTTACATATTGGGACCACTGCGCATGCGCAGCATCCCAGTAAAAAGTCTGACAACACCAGGTTTTAGTCCAACCTATTTATTTGATAATATACTCGCAAGCTTTCGGGTTAGCCCCTTCGTCAGGTGAATGGAGAGTTCATGCGCAGAATCCCAGGGCTGACGGACTCCAATGTGAATAGGCCCCCACTCCCCCCACCCACCCCCGTGTTTTTAATGAGATTCACGATTGTGACCTGTGCAGTGTACAGAGTGCGGAGATTCGGGTGAGAAGCTGAACTGACAAAACAAACATGATTTAGAACAGTTTTGCCAAGAATTCAGCATTTTTGGGAGAGCTGAAGCACATACTTATGTTTTATATAATATGCAAATTTTTAAATCCCGGGTCATTTCTGGGGTGGCGGGGGGGGGGGTGGAGGGTCGGGGGGGGAGGGGGTGGCGGTGGGTGGTGGGTATCGAAGGTAAAATGGAGAATCGGGTCCAGACTGGTTTTGTATTCCTTAAAATGGAACCTCAATAAAAACTGGGAATGAAGAATATTGCTCCAAACTCTGGATGGGCAATGGTTCTCGTAACCAGCTCCAGGGCAGTCTCCACTCTGTCACTTCCTCCAGTCTGTTAAACAACCATTCACTTCCCTCTATTTCCCGCCACTGTATCCATTTTAACCCACCGCCTTCGGCTTCATTATCAAGCCCAGTGAGTGCACTTTAACAAACACAATTTGTCCTTAACAGCCCAATGCTGGCTTTCCTGAATTAATCCACATTTTTCAAATGACTTCATTTAGTGCTGGATTAGCACTTTTAAAACATTTCACACCAGCAAGGTTAAACTACTATATTCTATAGTTGCTGTTTTCATTCTTTTTCTGTGAATATTTACAATTCTCCAATCCGCCAGCACCATCTTCTGAGGAGTTTTACGTTTGTTTATTATTGTCACAAGTAGGTTTACATTAACACAGCAATGAAGTTACTGTGACAATCCCCTAGTCGCCACAGTCTGGCACCTGTTCAGGTACAATGAGGGACAATTTAGCATGGTCAGTGCACTTAATCCACGCATCTTTTGGTCTGTGGGAGGAAACCAGAGCACCTGGAGGAAACCCACGCAGACACGGGGAGAACGTACAAATTCCGCACAGACAGTGACCCAAGCTGGGAATCGAACCCAGGTCCCTGGTGCTGTGAGATAGCAGTGCTGACCACTGCTGGACGATTGGGAGATTATAGTCAGCACCACAATTTCCACACTTGTTTCCCCTCAGAATCCCTGGGTACCTTTGATCCAGCCAAGTTGGTTTAATAACTTCAAGTGCAGCCACTCTTCTGAAACCTCCTCCTTATCAATTCTTAGGCTGTCTAGCATCAACTCCTTCCTCTTTCACTATGATTTTGGCAACATCTTTTTTGGTAAAGACAGATTCAAAGTAGTCATTTAATACCTCACCCATCATCTCTGCCTCTGTGCAAAACGCCCCCATGGTCATTACAGCGTCGACAGAGGCAGAAGATTACAGAGATGTTGATTGATTAACGGACGGACAAAACTTAGGCAAAAATCCCCTAGTCAACACACTCTGGCACCTGTTCGGGTAAACTGAGGGAGAATTTGGCATGGCCAATCCTCTGAATTGTGGGAGGAAATCGGAGCACCTGGAGGAAACCCATGTAGACATGGGGAGAACGTGCAGGCTCCACACAGACAATGACCCAAGCTGGGAATTGAACTTGGGTCCCTGGCGTGGTTACCACTGTGCCATCAATCAACAATGGTTTCATGGTCATCATTAGACTTTTAACTCCAGATTTTTTTATTGAATTTAAATTTTGCCATCTGTCGTGTTGGGATTTGAACTCGGGTCCCCAGAGAATTACCCTGGGTCTCTGGATTACTAGTGACATTACCACTATAGCATTGCCTGTCATCTATTTACCAAACTAATACCTGGACTCCAAGGATTAAATTTCAAGTGGGTGACACAAACTAGGGTTGTATTGTTGGAATTGAGTGTGTGAAGTGGTGATTTGATTGAAGTTTTAACAGTATTAAGGAGAACTGATGGGCTGGATAAAGAGAAGCGACTCCAAGAGACTGGGGAGGTTCGGGCTAAGTGGGCACAGGAGTGAAGCTAGCAAACCCTTCTACATGTAGAAGTTTGGAATTCCACTCCGGCAAATGGAAATCGATGCAAGATCAAATTTATCCAAAGGTTCAGAGATATGGGGTACAAAGTGACTGTGTGGATTAAAACTGCAGGTTAGCAATGATCAGATTGAATGGTTGAATGGCCCTCCAGGGCGAGATGCCTCTCGCTCTTCTATTCCTACCATTATTAACTTTACTATTAGTCCAAACATACACATTATTCCAAACATTCCCAGACTTTCCAATCTTCCTATCATTTCAAATCATCCCATGATGTCAAACCGCAGCTTATATCAAGGGGAACCAGTCAGACTGAGCGCAGTTCACCGTGCAGTTTGCTCAGGGTCAAATTGGTTACAATCAACCTTTCACTTCTGACACATGAGTTTAAGTCCAGTTCCTCATGGGCCCATGACACTAAACTATCCCACAGCAGACATGCCCGATTGACTCAGACAGACCATTGAAAGTCTGGTGTTGTGTAACAGGCAGACTGATATAATGTGGATGTGGAGCTCCAAGCTTGTGATGGGGACAGATTGTTGTGTGTAGAGCAGCGGGTTTCACTCCAAATGTCACATGTGCTGGGTATCCGAAATAAAGGCTTTTGAAAATTCCCCAACACCAACATCTCTCTTCCAGCTGATTAGATTCTCGCTCGGTTCCATAAGTAGGTTTAATAACTCCTCAATCTTAACAAAACTCAATTATCCTTTTTCTCAATTATAGTGTTAATGTCAAACTTGGGTCCAGCACCTGGAGGACATATCACATCTTCCAACCAAGAGGGAAATGAACACAGGGCTTATGGCATTCTTCTGACGCCCACTACATCGCAGCCCATCACTGCAGGGAGAGGAAAATAAAATGGCAAGAAGCTCGGTAACTTCACTCCCTATATCTATGCATATATTTTTATTAATCCATGGATGCGGGCAAAGTCAGCATTTATTGTCCGTGCCTCGTTATCTGTTGAGAAGGTGATGGTGAGTTGTCATTAAGAGTCAACCACAGTAAGAACAAAAGACCTTGGAGGAAAAGTAGGCCATTCAGCTCATCGAAGCAGGTCTTCCATTCAATGAGATCATGGCTGATCTCTGCTCCACTTTCCCACCCTCTGAAGTCACAGGTAGATCTTCAGCTGAAGACAGCATAGTTTGATCCCTTAAAATATACCAGTGAGCTTTCCATCTAACTGAAGTTCCTCCTTCCTGGAACCATTCTTGTAAATCTTTTCTGCATATTCTCTAAAGTTTTCCCTCAAATGCAGAGTCTAGAATTGGACACAATACTGCACTTGAGGCCAAACTGGATTTTTACACAAGTTTATTATGGGTGGCATTTTACAGCCTCGCTCATCTCAAAACCATAAAATTCCACCCAAAGTCAATGGACCTTTCCACGTTTCTCCGCTCGCCCGTCCTGATTCCCATGCGGGCAGGATGGTAAGATTCTGGCCTATAGTTTTTTTGTGCCTGGAATCTGGATTTAAAAAGCCCAGAATCCTCTTTCTAAAATCCACAGGTTTTGAAAACCTCTGCTTAGTACCAACTAATCACTCCCTTATTGTACCATCCAGTCACTCCCTCCAGATTTATCTCATCCTTTCTCTGTCTAGCTGGTGCCTGGCACAATTCACCACATTGCTTTATCTGAGATGAAAGCAGCAGCTACTTTCACGGTTTTTTACTTTTTGTGGTCATATCTGTTTGGATAAATTCGAAGCAAACATTGAGTTTGGTTTCCGAGGCATCAAAATATTTTGGTGTCCTTTTCAGGGAAGTAATCTGATCTTGCAGATCAAATAATTTCATTAGCGGATAAAACGCATTATGTTAAAGTGTGTTCTCTGCTGGAGGTTTACAGATCAACAGGTTACAGGTTTACAATGGCAGCATCTCATAGGTAAGGTTAAGGTTATCTGCAAATCATTCTCCTCCAAATCATCCATAATCACTCGGCTGGCTGAACAGTCACCCACACATAAAACTCTTCCAATTCTCCAATAATGTGTTTTGAAACCCAGTGTCACACAGATTACCCCGGATGAAGTTAAATGTCTCTGTGCTTTAGAAAGGGTTGTGGGACTAGAGGGCATTACACAGATAGGGAGGTGCAAGACCTTGGAGGGATTTGAGAACAGATGAGAATTTGAAAATTGAGGCATTGTTTCACTGGGAACCAATGTAGTTCAGTGAGCATAGAACAGGGGTGATTGGGAACGAGACTTGGTGTGAGTTAAGTTATGGGTGGTAGAGTTTTGGATAACCACAATTTACAGATATTGGAAGAGGCAATGCCCATGAGGAAGGCATTAGTTTCATCAGGTTCAGAGGTAGCAAGGATGAGAGTTGCAGCAACAGAGGAGCTGAGGGTGATGCAGAGTTAGTGGGGTGGTGAAAAAGAAATATTTTTACTCATGTGTGTACACGGGCATCGCTGGCTGGCCAGCATTTACTGCCCATCCCTAGTATCCCTCGAGAAGGTAGTGGTGGGCTGCCTTGTATTGCTGCAGTCCAACTCTCTATGGATTGACCCACGGTGTCAATAGGGAGGGAATTCCAGGATTTTGATCCATCAACAGTGACTGAACAGCAATATATTTCCAAGTCAGGATAGTGAGTGACTCAGAGGGGAAACTCCAGGTGATGGCATTCCCTGGTATCTGCTGCCCTTGTTCCTTCTAGATGGTAGTGGGAGTGAGTTTGGAAGGTGCTTTCTGTGGAACCTTGGTGAATTGCTGCAGTGCATCCTGTAGATGGTACACACGGCTGTCACTGTCTGCCGGTGGTGGAGGGAGTGAATGTTTATGGGACAGGGTAGCAATCAAGCAGCTGCTTTGTCCTGGATGGTGTCAAGCCTCTTGAGTGTTGTTGGAGCTGCACCCATCCAGGCAAGTGGGGAGTATTCCATCACACTCCCGACTCGTGCCTTGTGGACAGGTTTTTAGGGGGTCAGGAGGTGAGGTACAACAGGATTTCCAGCCATTGACCTGCTCTTGTAGTCACATATGTATATATATATATATATATATATATACATATATATGGCTATCTCAGTTCAGTCTCTGGTCAAAGATAACCCCCAGGACATTGGTAGTGGGAGATTCAGAGATAGTGGAGCAAATGTTACCATCTCATCCACGATGGTAATCAGGGCAGGTGGGGGACAGACCATGGAAATGTCCGTTGACCTCAGGAGCGATTTTCCGATTTCAGGGTAAGTACAGCTGGAAAATTCTGCCCAATTATGCCATTGAATGTCAAGGAGCAAAACTTAGACCCTTTCTTATTGGAGATGGTCATTGCCTGGAACGTATTTGGTGCAATTCTTACTTGTCAGCCCCTGCCTGGATATTGTCCAGGCCTTGCTGCCTAGTTTGGACACGAACTGCCTCATTATCTGAGGCATTGAGATGAATATTGACCCTGGGAAGAACTCCTTTCTTCAAATAGTGCAATTGGGGTCTTCCACCTGTACCTGACAGGAGCAGGCAGGGGCCGAGTTTAACATCACATCCAAAAAGGTGAGAGTGCAGCACCCCCTCAGCGCTGAGCAATGGTTTGGGAGTAAAACATTCTGAAGGGGAGGTGAGAATGAGACACTCTGGGCAGAGGACGGGTTCTGGTGTCTGAGAACAGACACTGGGGAGAGGTAGTGACACTGTGTGCAAAATAACTGCTCAGTTGACCTCTTAGTTTTTCTTTAACCAAAGCGGCTGAGAGCTCAGTGTGGTTGACCACTGTACCACTGCCCTTTCGATCTTACTCTGATCGTTCCACATCGAGTCTTGTACATTATTTCAAAAATGCTCACAGAAAGTTTCAAAAGAGAGAGGTTGGGAGGTCCACAATTAGCTGAGGTTAACAGAGGCAGTGTGAGATCAGTAGCCTGTCCGATCTATCATCTCTGCATTCCTGTTAGTAACCTCACATATTGGTTGCACTCTCTGTTTCATACACAGCAGACAGCACTAAAACTGTCAGGGTTTGTGTTGATGTCTGGGTGATAGGGATGTTGGACACAGTCAGTATACATTGCTGCCAAGTCCCCAAGTCCATGATGTGATGGCACTTCATTTCCAGTTACTGACGGATCCTCTGAGTTTCCTCTATATTCCATCTTTCAGTTTCAGATCTGCTGTTTTAGCAACTTGCAGTTTCTAATTCTGTCCAGTACTCATAGAATCTACAGCGCAGAAGTAGGCCATTTGGCCCATCAAGGCTGCACTGACAACAATCCCACCCAGGTCCTATCCCCCTAACCCCACATATTTACCCTCCCAATCCCCTTGACACTAAGGGGCAATTTACCACGGCCAATCAACCTAACCCACACATCTTCGGGCTGTAGGAGGAAACTGGAACACCCGGAGGAAACCCAATCAGGCAGGAGGAGACGTGCAGACTCCACACAGACAGTCACCTGAGGTCCCTGGCACTGTGAGGCAGCAGTGTAGCCCCTGGGCCACCCTGTGTGCTACCATGCTGCACACATTGTAAAGCAGGTGGTGGAACAGAGAGATCAAGGCCTTCAGGATGGTGTAACATGGGGTTAAACGGAATGGTACCTGAATAGGCAGTGAATTTTATTCAATTGGAAATTTCAAAAGGAAACAGGAGAAACGCTGAAAAAGCAGAAATTTACAGGACTTTGGGAAAGAGCAGAGGATTGGGACTAATTGGATTACTCTCCAAAGAGCTGACACATTCACAATGGGCTGAATGGCCTCCATCTATAATGTGTAATTGTGTGATAAAAATATAGATTTATGTCAGAGGCTGCGGAGGCCAGGTTGCTGAGTACGTTTAACTCAGAGATAGATCGGTTCTTGATTGGTAAGGGAATCAAAGGTTAAGTACCAAAGGCAGGAGAAAGGGGTTGAGAAATCCCTTCTGGGGAGAAAGCGGGAAAGTGGAACTGATCCACTTCAGATCAGCCATGATCTTATTGAATGGCGGGGCAGGCTCGAAGGGCTAGATGGCCGACTCCTGCTCCTATTTCTCCTGCTCCTGCTCCTATTTCAATCAGCCATGATTGAATGGTGGAGTAGACTTGATGGGCTGAATGGCCTAGCTCTGCTCCTGTGTTTTATGGTCTTGTATAACTACAAGAAAAGATACAGTATTGACTGAGGCAGGGTCTGTGTCCCAGCTAACGTAACTCTACTAGGGGCAAGGGTGTGGTATATTATTTGCGATTTAATGGATTGGAAAGAGAGTGCATCGTATTAGTGAGAGGAGGTTTTATTGGGGCCCAGGCCCCTCAACTCATAGAATGCAGCTCCTGAGTTGGTGTTCCGAATGGAAGGATACCTTCCTTTCATTCACAAATAATCCTTTGAAAAATTGCTTTGTTGTTTACCTCATACTTCATCAAATAATCACAGATTTCTTTTTGAGCTGGAGACTCTGAGTGAGACAGAATTGCTTGTTTCTGACTTTTATGAGGAAACACTCATTTCAGTGACTCAGGCTCTGACGTGGTTGAAGGTTCTCCCGTTCGGTGTCAGGGTGTGAGCTAAACTAACTTAGGAAATCCCCAAATTTACCTCCTCACTCAAGATGGGAACTTCTGGTTGACGGCCTTGACGATGAGGATAAAGGACAGTTGTATTTCTCCCACACCTTTCACAACTCCAGAATATTCCAGAGTTCAAAACCGCACCTTGAGATTTTTTGACATTCACCTGAGAAGGCAGACAAAAATCTGAAAGATGGCATTTCTGATGTTGCAGTATCCCTTTAATGCCACGCTGCGTTATCAGTCTAAAATCTAGGCTCCAACTTATATGTTCACGCTCCTGAACGCGTCTATCTGACACAAAGTGAAAGTGCGCTACTGGCATGTCAAGGTTGACACGGTAACGCAGTGGTTATCACTGCTGTCTCACAGCACCAGGGGCCCAGCTTCCATTCCAGCCTCGGGCCACTGTCTGTTTGGCGTCTGTACATTCTCCACACGTCTGCGTGGGTTTCTTCTGAGTGCTCCAGTTTCCTCCCATAGTCCAAAGATGTGTAGGTTATGAGGATTGGCCTTGCTAAATTGTCCCTCAATGTCCAAAGATGTGTAGGTTAGGGGAATTAGTGAGGTAAATACACAGGGTCATGGGGATAGGGCAGAGGTTGCGCCTGGGTAAGATGTTCTTTCAGAGAGTCGGTGAAGACTTGATGGGCCAAATGGCCTCCATCTGCATTATAGGGATTCTATGATTTTATGAACCTGACAATCGAAACCATCACATCATAGTTGCTTCTGCCCCGTATACAACATCTTCAATGCATACTTTCCACAGGGGTCACCGGACTGCAATCTGGAGCTCTGTTTGCCCTCTAAGCCAGTTCTTAAATGCCACCCCACCCCCCCCAAACTTCATTTGTGAAATGATATATGGTATGTGTAATATTTTTGAAAAACACATTTTAGGAGCTCCTATTTCTGGATTATAAACTGCCCACTTCTTTCATTTCCCTCCTCTTCCCACATCAAGTGGTGCATTAAGGCAAATTTTAGTTTAATTCTTTCGCTAGTAATTTCTGGAACAGGTCACTAGTCTGTTGCCAGGGCTTATAGCTTGATGGAGCATCACTCTACATCAAATGTGGCTGACCAAGAGTCTCTCCCACTCTTACCACCAGCCAATAGCGTGTCTGGAAGGATTTCCTCCCACTGTCTAAAGATATGTGGGTTAGGTTTATTGGCCATGCTAAATTGACCCTAGTCTCAGGGGATTAGCAGGGTAAATACATGGGGTTATGGGGGTAGGGCCAGGTGGGATTGCTGTCAGTGGAGGCTCAATGGGCCAAATGGCCTCCTTCTGCACTGTCGCGATTCTATGATTTGTAGGTTGACAATCAACATGTTTGGCTGCGTTATGAATAAATCTTCCTTATCCATCAAGTCCTAGATGGGATTCGAATTCAGGGCTTCTGGCTCAGAGGCAGGGATGCTAACCCACTGTGCCTCAAGACCTCACTCCCCTCCTTAAAATCCACCTCTTTGACCAACCCTTGGTTACTGCACTCTAGCTTTGGCTCAATATTCAGGTTCCTTCACTCCTCTGTAAACAATGGTGAGCTTCTATTCTTGGGACCACAAATGCTGTTGAAAAGCAAGTTGTGGTACGCACTGTGAAATATTGTGACGCAGTCCTGCTCAGATGTAGGGTTCTGTGCAGAATGGATGATAAAGTGACACTACTCAGGGTTTGGCAACGTTGATTCGACTCCTGGGGCTGTTTAATCGTAGGAATCAACCCCCCACCAACCCACTCCTGTCACAGTCCATTCTTTCAGAACCTCTTCTTCCCACAACCAATTGGAAAGTGAACAGAGATTTTGTTAATATTACACCAGATGCTGGAATCTGAAACAAGAACAGAACATGCTGGAAAATCTCAGCAGGTCAGATTGAGTTTAGGAGTCGGGAGGTAATGCTGGAACTTTATAAGACCCTTGTCAGGCCTCATTTGGAGTATTGTGCGCAGTTCTGGTCGCCTCACTATAGGAAAGATGTAGAAGCTATTGAAAGGGTGCAGAGGAGATTTACAAGGATGTTGCCTGGACTGGGAGGCATGCCTTATGAAGTTAGGTTGAGGGAGCTGGGACTCTTTTCCCTGGAGAGACGAAGGTTGAGAGGCGACCTGATAGAAGTTTACAAAATGTTGAGAGGAATAGATAGGGTGGACTCTCAGAGGCTATTTCCCCGGGTTGAAATGGTCGCTACGAGAGGACACAGATTTAAGGTGCGGGGAGGGAGGTTCAGAAGTGATGTTAGGGGTAAGTTTTTCACTCAGAGGGTGGTGAGTGAATGGAATCGGCTGCCGTCAGTGGTGGTGGAGGCGAACTCGCTGGGGTCTTTTAAAAGACTTCTGGATGAGTATATGGGGTTTAATGAGATTGAGGGTTATAGATAGGTCTGTAGGTTGGTAGGTGATGTGGTCGGCGCAACTTGTGGGCCGAAGGGCCTGTTTGTGCTGTAGTGTTCTATGTTCTATGTTCTATGTTCTATGTCTCGCAGCATCTGTGGAGAGAGAATAGAGCCAATGTTTCAAGCCTGGATGACGCAATCTTCTTAAATCCTTTGGGAGTTTCTTTGTCAGCTCACTGTGTTCTCTCCCCATCTCCAATAATTTTATAATTAAGAAAGGAAAGTATTCAAACAAAATGGGGAGGAAACACCTTTCAGGTTTTGATTCAATCCCCCCTTCCTCATCATTATCCTCCCCAGTGTCTGGCTTCATGTGTGGAGATCAATCCCTAATTCCTGGGGATTTCATGGACAATAACACAAAAGCAAAATACTGTGGATGCTGGAAACCCAAAACAAAATCAGTAAAAAAGACCCAGCATGTCTGATGGCATCAGTGGAGGGGGAAGAAGAGATAAGGGCCAAAAATTTCTTGTCCCGACCACCGCAGGTGAGACGGAGAATCCAGCAGACTGTTTGAAGGTCCGTTGACCTTGGGCGGGAATTTCTGGTGCGGGGGGGCACACACATGGCCGGAAAATCCCACGGATCTTTGAGTCTGTGTGTCAATCTGAAAGGATTGACAACACTAATGTCACTTCAGTTTGACAAAACGTCTGTATGTTTTTGTGTGTGAAATGTACATGAAGCGTCACAGCGCTGTCTTTAAACAGCAACGACAAAAAAACTTCCCCAAATGTAACTGCCACAAACCCTGAGGCAGTCAGAAAACAGAGAGCACACCAAGCTCATTCACAGAATGGCCCCCATCTCTCTTCCAACGTGTATCAATTTGCATTTCAGAAGTACATGTGCCCCGACAGAGATTTGGTTATTTTTGGCCACATTTAATACTTGTGTGTCGCTTCGAGATGTTATTTTAGGACCCGCCCGTAACATCAGTTAAGAGTCAGCAGCTCAACATATCCTGTGCATCTTCTGGCTTCCTCTTTCAAAAGCTGTCCAAATTTTTTCTGACTAACTGAAACTGTGAGAGAGAGAAGTCTGCTCTCCATCGGTGTCTGCCTTGCATTTCTGTGCTGGCTCTGCAGTAACCAGTTTCCAAGCCTGACAATACTCTCCATGGATTTTACCCCTCCACCATCGTTTCCTTCTCCCCTTCCCCCCCTGGCTCTCGGAGAGCCCTCGCTATCTCAGCCAAGTAGTCATTCTTGAGGTGGAAGCTTCAAACCCAGTCCGCTCAGCAGCTTGAGAAATCCGGATACTATTGCTGCTTGATGCCCTGAAATATTCAGCCCGGGGTGGTCACAGCAACTGAGGCCAGGAGCCCTAACTGCTATTCCCTTCTGAGAGGTAGAAACTATCAACAGTGGCACGGTGGTTAGCACTGCTGCCTCACAGCGCCAGGGAACTGGGATCAATTCTAGCATCGGGTGACTGCACATTCTCCCCGTGTCCTTTTGGGTTTCCTCCGGGTGCTCCGGTTTCCTCCCACAGTCCAAAGATGTGTTGGTTTGGTAGACTGGCCATGCTAAATTGCCCCTTAGTGTCCAAAGACATGCAGGTTAGGTAAATAGTAAACGTGTGGGGTTGTGGGGATAGAACGTGTGGGGGTTATTGGGCCTGGGTGAGATGCTCTTTTGGAGAGTCAGTGCAGACTCGATGAGTTAAATGGCCTATTTCTGCACTGTGGGGATTCTATGCTTCTATTGCCGAGTGTTTTGAATTCAATGACTATTCGGTCATGGGTTTTTGATCTTTCTACAAAGCTCAATTCCTCTCAAGACTTGTCAACCTCTCTCATTTTGTTATTCAACATACCTGTCTTGCCTTTACAACCTGATTTTTCTCTCTCTCTCAGTCTCTCGCTCTCTCTTTCTCTCTCTCTCTCCTCCTTACATCCCTTTCTGTTCTGTATTTTGTTGATAGTATCGTTAATTTTGTCCTGTTCCTCTCAAGTTGAAAGTAAGATTCACATTTTCCCCTTCTTACATCCTCATTTGACAGTATCGACAAGCTATTCATGTATAGAGGCCTTGGTGCTGTCCGGTTTTACGTTACCCAAGTGTAAGTTTCCAAAAGGGCGCATGAGTCTAAATGAACCCTCATTGAATTCCTCATTCTTAATCCTGGGGAGTAATCCCCATTGTCATTTCCAGGATTGCTCAGTCAAGATAATTTTCCTGATTACACAGTAGCCCTTTTGCATGGCTCACTCGTTACCCACTAAACCTTCAGAATGGATCCTTCATGAAAGGTTGTAAGGATCACCCCAACAATTATAGGCCCATTAGTTTAACAACAGTAGTGTGCAAGATTCTAGAAATAATTATTCAAGATAGATTTAGCAGTCACAAGGAAAAATATGGACATTGGGAAGAGCCGGCATGGATATCTAAAGTTAGTATTAAACTAACTTGCTGGAATTTTTTTTTGAGGAGCTAACAGAGAGGGTTGATGAGGGTAATGCCCTTGATGTGACGTACTTAGATTTCCAAAAGGCATCTGATACAGTGCCACACAATAGGCTTGTGAGAAGGTGGAATAAAAGTGACAGTCACAACATGAATAAAAAATTAGCTGAATAATAAGAAGCAGAGAATAATGGCAATTGGATATTTTTCAGACTAGAGGAAGGTTTGTAGTGGAGTTCCCCAGGGGTCAGTACTGGGACCCTTGTTTTTCATAGAACCATAGAAACCCTACAGTGCAGAAAGAGGCCCTTCGGCCCATCGAGTCTGCACCGAACACAATCCCACCCAGGCCCTACCCCCCATATCCCTACATATTATACCCACTAATCCCTCTAACCTACGCATCCCTGGACACTAAGGGGCAATTTCTTAGCATGGCCAATCAACCTGACCCGCACATCTTTGGACTGCGGGAGGAAACCAGAGTACCCGGAGGAAACCCATGCAGACACGAGGAGAATGTGCAAACTCCACACAGACAGTGACCCGAACCAGGAATCGAACCCAGGACCCTGGAGCTGTGAAGCAGCAGTGCTAACCCAATGTGCTACCGTGCCGCCCAGATATACATTTCCTGATACACAAAGTCAGAGAGCAGAAAAGGCCCTTCTGCCCATCAAATCTGCACCAACAATAACTATCACTAAAATTGAGCTTATCTCATTTTCCAAGACTTGTCCCATATCCTTAAAGATTATGATGTTTCAGGCGCTCATCCCAATACACTAGTGAGCAATTTCAATTCGTGGATGACACAAAAGTTTGCAGTATTGTAAACTATAAAGAGGGCAGAAATTCAAAAGGGCATAAACAAGTTGGTGGAGTGGGCAGACAGGTGGCGGATGAAGTTAAATGTGGAGAAGTGTGAGGTGAAGCAGTTTTGGCAGGAAGAACATGGGGAAACAGTATAAAATAAGGAGTAAAATTCCAAAGGGGGCGCAGCAGCAGAGGGGGCTGGAACGTAGGATTCTTTTAAAAGTCAGTTGTTAACAGGACATGTGCATCCCTGTAAAAATGAAGAATAAAGATGGCAAGGTTGGGGAACCCTGGATGACAAGAGAGATTGTGAGCTTAATGAAGAAGAAAAAGGAGACATACATAAACGTGAGGAAATTGAAAACGGATAAGGCTCTTGAGGAATATAAAGACAGCAGGAAAGACAGGGACTTAGGGAGGGCTAAAAGGGGCCATGAAATATCCTTGGCCGGTGGGATTAAAGAGAATCCCAAGGCTTTTTATGAGTATATATGTGTTTTATGTGTACATAGATCCCTGAAAGTTGGGAATCAAGTAGATAAGGTTGTTAAGAAGGCGTACAGTGTCTTGGCGTTTATTGGTAGGGGGATTGAATTTAGGAGTCGTAGCGTTATGTTGCAACTGTACACAACTCTGGTGCGGCCGCACTTGGAGTATTGTGTGCAGTTCTGGTCCCCACATTACAGGAAGGATGTGGAGGCTTTGGAGAGGGTGCAGAGGAGGTTTACCAGGATGTTGCCTGGTATGGAGGGGAGATCCTATGAGGAGAGGCTGAGGGATTTGGGGTTGTTTTCGCTGGAAAGAAGGCGGCTAAGAGGGGATCTTATTGAAACATATAAGATGATTAGAGGTTTAGATAGGGTGGATAGTGATAGCCTTTTTCCTCTGATGGAAAAATCTAGCACGAGGGGGCATGGCTTTAAACTAAGGGGGGGTAGTTATAGGACAGATGTCAGGGGTAGGTTCTTTACCCAGAGGGTGGTGAGGGATTGGAATGCCCTGCCTGCTGCAGTTGTAAATGCGCCTAGTTTGGGGGCGTTTAAGAGGTCTGTGGACAGGTTTATGGATGAAAAGGGATTGGTTTAGGTTAGTGGGTCATTTTTTTTTAACTGGTCGGCGCAACATCGTGGGCCGAAGGGCCTGTTCTGCGCTGTAATGTTCTATGTTCTATGTTCTATATAAGGAGAAAGAGGGTAGCTGAGGAAAGGGTAAGTCCACTCAAGGACAGTGGAGTGAATCTGTGTGTGGAGCCAGACGAGGTGGGTGTGGTCCTTAATGAGAACCTTGTATCAGTGCTCACAAAGGAGGAGGAGGGGTGGACGGTGAGTGGAGAAAGGAGGATGTTGACATTCTAGGACATGTTGAGATAAAAAGGGAGGAGGTATTGGAAGTTTTTAAAAAACATTAAGCTGGGCGAGTCCCCAGGGCCAAATAGGGTCTATCCCAGGATACTGAGAGGGGCGAGGGAAGAAATTGCTGAGGCCAAAATCTTTATGTCCTCCACAGGTGAGGTACCAGAGGATTGGAGAGTAGCTAACATTGTTCCTCTGTTTAAGAAGGGCAGGAGAGACAATCTGGGAAATTACAGCCTGTGATCCCTACATCAGTGACGAGGAAATTATTGCAGAAGATTCTTAGGGACAGGATATACTCACACCTGGAAGAGTATAGGTTACTAGTGACAGGCTAGGTTTTGTAAAGGGGAGGTCAGGTCTTATAAACTTGATTGAGTTCTTTGAGGAAGTCACAAGAAAAATTGACCAAAAATTGGGCAGTGGATGTTGTATACATGGACATAGTCAAGCCTTCACTGAGGTTCTTCATGATAGGCTAGTACAGAAGGTGAAGCCATATGGGATCCGAGATGAGCTGGTAAGATGGATACAAAACTGGCTTGGGAATAGAAAGCAGAGACTGGCAGTGGAAGGGTACTTTTCTAACTGGAGGTCTGTAACAAGTGGTGTTCCCCAAGGATCAGCGCTGGGACCCCTGTTGTTTGTGATTATATATAAATGATCTGGAGGAAAATGTAGGCGGTCTGATTAGTAAATTTGCAGATGATACAAAAACTGGGGGAATAGCGGATAGTGAGGAGGATTGTCAGAGGATACAGCAGGATATAAATTAGCAGGAGACTTCTAAATTTGTGGACAGAGAACCAGTAACCAGAATTTTCTGCTCCTGCCCATAGCGGGAATTGTCACGGGCAGGGTGTAAAATCTGATGCATCAGCCATGGGTCAGTTAACTCAGAGCAGAGGGAACTGGAAATCCCAGGCCAGAGCTAATGCTTCCTGCCCGTATATGCTCTAACTCTGGTGAAGGGTCACTGGCCTCTGTCTCCCTCTGCATCCATGCCACCACACTGGCTGAGCATTTCCAACACTTCCCGTTTCTGTTGGAGTGAAAATTTTGCCCCCCCCAAAAAAACCAATCAGACCCCTTGAGTCTTTCGTTCCCCCAGAGCAAGAAACCCAGTGGCAGCTGCGTGAAATCTGGATTGGCACAGCATTAAACACAAAGTTCAAATAAAAAGGCAAGCTATGAAGAAAACATAGACATCTTATTGAGCAAAAATAAATACATTTTTGATTTAATTTATTATTGTCACATGTATTTTGGGTGGCACGGGAGCACAGTGGGTTAGCACTGCTGCTTCACAGCTCCAGGGACCTGGGTTCGATTCCCGGCTCGGGTCACTGTCTGTGTGGAGTTTGTACATTCACCTCGTGTCTGCGTGGGTTTCCTCCGGGTGCTCTGGTTTCCTCCCACAGTCCAAAGATGTGCGGGTTAGGTTGATTGGCCATGCTAAGAAATTGCCCCCTTAGTGTCCAGGGATGTGTAGGTTAGAGGGATTAGTGGGTATAATATGTAGGGATATGGGGGTAGGGCCTGGGTGGCATTGTGTTCGGTGCAGACTCGATGGGTCGAAAGGCCTCTTTCTGCACTGTAGGGTTTCTATGATTTCTATGATTAGGATACAGTGAAAAATATTGTTTCTTGTGTGCTATACAGAAAAAGCATACCGATCATAGAGAAGGAAAGGAGACAGTGTGGAGTGAGGTGTCACAGTCATAGCGAGGGTGTAGAGAATGATCAACTTAATGCAAGGTAAATCCATTCAAAAGTCTGACAGCAGCAGGGAAGAAGTTGTTCTTGAGTCAACATCAAAACCATAAATTGATCATTTAAACAATGAGTAATTAATAGAGATTAATTAAAGAGTGCCAAGCAGCAGAACTAAATAATAAAACCTTTTCATTGAATCATAGAACCCTACAGTGCAGAAAGAGACCCTTCGGCCCATCGAGTCTGCACCGAACACAATCCCACCCAGGCCCTACCCCCATATCCCTACATATTTTACCCACTAATCCCTCTAACCTACACATCCCTGGACACAAAGGGGCAATTTCTTAGCACGGCCAATCAACCTAACCCACACATCTTTGGACTGTGATCTTTGTACATTTTTTTGCCTCTTCACAGAATTATAGAATTCCTACAGTATAGATGGGGGCCATACAGAGCTTCAAGAGTGCACTGACTCTCCCAAAGAACCAATCCACCTAACCTGCACATGTTTAAACTGTGCATGGCACAGTGGTTAGCACTGCTGCCTTACAGTGCCAGGGATCTGAGCTCAATTCCAGTCTAGGGTCACTGTCTGTGTGGAGTCTGCACATTCTCCCCGTGTCTGCGTGGGCTTCCTCCAGCTGCTCCAGTTTCCCCAAAGATGTGCCGGTTAGATGGATTGTCCATGCTAATTTGCTCCTTAGTGTCAGGGGGACTAGGAGGGTAAATGGATTACAGGGCTAGGGCCTGGGGTGGGATTGTTCGTGATGCAGACTCAAAGGGCTGAATGGCCTGCTTGTGTACTGTAGGGATCTCTATGAGTTGTTTATGTGTGTTGCGTGAGGACAACAGGAACTGTCCCCACCACTGGAACTGCATCTCACGCTGTGTAAAAGCCCCAACACGCAGCCCCTGACCGGAGACAAAACCAAAAATACAGATTCCACACGTGAGGCCTCGTGATCAGCGAATTGCAAAGCAGGGGAATGTCACCACAGAACTCCAGCCAGGTCCCAGAGAAAATAAAACAGGACATGCAGAAGCATGGTGCACACTCCAATACACAGAGCATCATAGAATCCTTACAGTGCAGGCCATTCAGTCCACTGAGTCTGCACTGACAAAACTATAATAAATCTACACCAATCCCACCTTCCAGCACTTGGCCCCTTTTCCTTCAATGTTTTGACATTTCAAATGTTCATCCAAACACTTTTCAAAAATTCTGAGGATTCCTGCTCCTACGATCCTCCCAGGCGGTACACACCAGATTCCCATCACCCACAGGGTGAAAATATTTCTCTTCAAATCCCCTCTGAATCTCCCGTCCTTCACCCTCAAACTGTGAATGATCCTTGAACCAAAGGGAACGGCTGCTTCCTTCTCACTCTGTCCATATCCTCAGAATCTTATACACCTCGATCTCGTTCCCCCTCAGCCTTCTCTGCTCGAGGGAAAACAATCCAAGCCTATCCAGTCTCTCCTCAAATGCTCCGTCCCAGGCAACATCCCGGTGAATCTCCTCTGCACCCTCTCTGATGGAATCACATCCTATGATTGCATAGTGCAGCAATTCGAACTGCACACAGTACTCCAACTGTGCACTAAACAACGCTCTGTACACCTCCTAACATAAACTCCCTGATCCTGTACTGTAGGCCACAACTGATAAAGGCAAGTGTCCTATAAGACTTCTTAACTATCCTATTTACCCGTTCTGCTGCCTTCAGGGATCTGTGGACAAGCACTCCGTTCCTCTGACCTTCCCAGTGTCCTGCCATTCATTAAACACTCCCTTGTCTTGTTACTCCTTCCACCTCACACTTTTCAGGGTTAAATTCCATCTGCTACTGCTCTGTCCATCTGACCAACCCACCTACATCTTCCTGCAGCCCAGAACCTTCTTCCTCACTAGTAACCACTCTGCCAATCTTCGTGTCATCCCAGTGTAAATGCAGGTAGTGCAACTGATATAGTTTATATGGATTTCAGCAAAGCCCTTGACAAGGATGGCACGGTAGCACAGTGGTCAGCGCTGCTGTCCCACAGCACCAGGGACCCGGGTTCGATTCCTGGCCTTGGGTCACTGTCTGTGTGGAGTTTGCACATTCTCCCCGTGTCTGCGTAGGTTCCCTCCCAGAGTCTGAAAGATATGCTGGTTAGGTGATTGACCTGAACAGGTGCCAGAAAGTGGTGACTAGGGGAACTTCACAGTAACTTAACTGCAATGTTAATGTAAGCCTTACTTGTAACTAAATACTTCTTTTAAAAAAAGCTTACTTATCATTCTCCCCACTCCCCCATCAATCGCATCTATATAAAGCTCCTAGGACTGATACCTGTGGTACACCACAGGCCTCCAAGCACAGGAACCAGCCTTTTACCACCACCCTCTCCTATCACGAAAAACAGTAAGAAGTCTCACAACATCAGGTTAAAGTCCAACAGATTTATTTGATAGCAAATGTCCTACCACAAAGCCAGTTTTGGATCCAATTTGTCAAGTTACCCCGGACCCCATGTGCTTTTGCCTTCTATCACTCTCCCATATGGGACCTTCATAGTATTGTAGAATCCTACAGTGCAGAAGGAGGCCATTCGGCCCATTGAGTCTGCACTGACCACAATCCCACCAAGGCCCTATCCCCATAACCCCATGTATCTACCCTAGCTAGCCCTCCTGATACTACGGGGAAATGTAGCATGGCCGATCCACCTAACCCGCACATCTTTGGACTGTGGGAGGAAACCGGAGCACCCGGAGGAAACCCACGCAGACACAGGGAGAATGTGCAAACTCCACACAGACAGTGAGCCGAGGCTGGATTCGAACCCTGGTCCCTGGCGGTGTGAGGCAGCAGTGCTAACCGCTGTGTCATCGTGCTGCCTAATTAACCCACACCTCTCCAAGTGGAGATTAATTTCTCTCCTTCAGAATTTTCCCTACCACTAACATGAGACTCACTGGTCTGCGAGTTCACTGGTTTATCTCTACAACCCTTCTTCCATAGCGGAATTACATGAGCTGTTCGCCAGTCCTCTGGTCCCTCCCTCATGATGTGGGTATGCCGGCGTTGGACTGGCGTAAACACAGTAAAAAGTCTGACAACACCAGGTTTTAGTCCAACCGATTTATTTGATAATACTTGTGAGTATTATCAAATAAATCGGTTGGACTAAAACCTGGTGTTGTCAGACTTTTTACTGTGCCCTCCCCCATGGCCAGAGGGGAATTGAAAATTTGGATCAGAGCCCCTGCAATCTCCTCCCTTGCCTCCCACGGTAGCCTGGGACACAATTCATCCAGACCTGGAGGTTTGTGCACTTTTAAGGTTGCCAACATCTTAAACATCGAATATAGAACATTACAGCACAGTACAGGCCCTTCAGCCCTCAATGTTGTAGGATAGCAGGACTAGAGGGCACAGCCTCAAGATAAGGGGGAGGGGCAGTTTAGATCAGAGTTGAGGAGGAACTTCTTCACTCAAAGGGTGGTGAATCTCTGGAATTCTCTGCCCATTGAAGTGGTGGAGGCTACCTCGCTGAATATATTTAAGTCATGGGTAGATAGGTTTTTGACAGACAGGGGAATTAAGGGTTATGGGGAAAAAGCGGGAAAGTGGAACTGATCCACTTCAGATCAGCCATGATCTCATTGAATGGTGGGCAGGCTGGAAGGGCTAGATGGCCTACTCCTGCTCCTATTTCTTATGTTCTTGTGCTGAGCTATGTCCGAACCCAAGATCAAGCTATTCCACTCCCTAGCATTCTGGTAAACCTTGTCCTTCCCTATGTCAATTTGCTCAAGAACCTTGCAGTCTCTCGTCCCGAATTCCAACATCTTCCTCCTCTCCAGTGAAAACAGGTGTGCAAACTATTCATTTAACATTCTACCAATGTCCTCAGGCTCCACACGGTTGATTAGGCTGTCAATCAGGATGGTCAAGCTGCTGCAGTGGCTGTTTTGGACACTGAATGTTCAAAATGACAGGTCACTTGACCAATGAGTCTGGGTGCCTCGAGCACAGACCCCGGTGATTAGGGCTGTCTGCACCACCCTCTCCAGGGCCCTTACTCTCTAATATCTATATATGTTTCCTAATTTCACTCCTGGGAGGACTGGCTTTAATTGTTGGACAATATCCCCTAGTCCTAGACCTTGTAACCAGTAGAAATATTTTCCCTCTATCTAACCTATCTATTCCCATAATATCGCAAAAACATCAAATACGTCATTCCTTAATTACTAAATTACAGGGAATACAACCCTCATTTGTGTCATCACTGTTCGTAATGTAACCTTTAGAATCCAGGTATCATTCTTATAAACCTGCCCTGCACCCTCTCCCGAGCCAACATATCCTTCCGGAGGCCCAGCTACCCAGAATGGAACACTGTACTCCTGTATAGTCTAAGCAGGGCTTTATCTAGCTATAAAATCACCCTTATCTTCCACCATTCAATATGATCATGGCTGATCTTATCTTGGCCCTGTCTCCTATTTCCTGCCCATGCTCCATAACCCTTCATTCTATCACTAACTAAAACTCCATATCTCCTGCTTAAATATACTCAATGTCCTGGCATCTACTGCACTCTGGGGTAGTGAATTCCACAGATTCACCACCCTTTAAGAAAAGTAGTTTCTCCTTATCTCAGTTTTCAGTCTGCTGTCCCTTATCCTAAAACTACAAACTATTGTTCTGGAGGAAACAACCTCTCTATGTCTACCTACCTTGTCGATCTGCTTTTACATCTTGTATACCTCAAGTAGATCTCCCCTCATTTCTTCTAAACTCTAGAGAGAGAGAGTAGAGGCCGACACTGCCCAATCCCTACTCATAAGTCAAATCCCTCATCTCTGGAATCAATGCAGTGAACCTCCCCCAAACCGGCTCCAATGCAACTACATTCTCCTCAAGTGAGGGGATAAAAACTGTACATAATATTCTAAATATGGTCTCACTAATATCTTCAAAAAAACAGAAAATGCTGGAAAATCTCATGAGATCTGTGGAGAAAGAATAGAGCCAACATTTCGAGTCTGGATGATGACCCTTTGTCAGAGCTCACTAATGCCTTATACAGCTGCAGTAACACTCCCCTGCTTTTTATATTCTATTCCTTTACAACGAATGCCAAAATCCCATTCTTTATTACTGGCTGCACCTGCATACTAGTTATTTCACGATTCGTGCATGATAACAAAGAATCTCTTTGGACATTTACTTTTCAATCTGTTCTGTGGTTTTTAGATGCAAAGTCACTTCACTTTGCTCATTATGGGATTTTTCTGCGTGTAAATTGGCTTCTGTGTTTCTTACCATTCACAAAAAATTTGTCAATAACCAAGAGACATGGATTTAAGATAAGGAGCAGGAAATTTGGAACGGATTTGAGGAAAAGCTTTTTCACCCAGAGGGTGGTGAGAAACTGGGATTCACTGCCTGAAAGGGTGGTAGAGGTGGGAACAGTCACAACATTGGATAAAGTTTAAGATCCCATTTGGAGGAATGAGGGAAAAGTAATCTAGAAAGGGTCAGGTAACTTTTGTATAATCGGGTGGCACAGTGATCAGCACTGCTGCCTCACGCCGCCAGGGACCCAGGTTTGATTCCCAGCTTGGGGGTCACTGTCTGTGTGGAATCTGCACATTTTCCCCGTATCTGCGTGGGTCTCCTCCAACAGTCCGAAGATCTGCAGGTTAAATTAATTGGATATACTAAATTAACCCTTAGAGATCCAAGATGTGTAGGTTAGGTGAATTAACCATGGGAAATGTGTGGGGTAATGGGGATATGGTGGAGGAAGAGAGCCTGGGGAAGTTACTCTGTCAAAGGGTGGCACGATGGCACAGTGGTTAGCACTGCTACCTCATGCCGCCAGGGACCTGGGTTCAATCCCCAGCTTGGGTCACTGTCTATGTGGAATCTGCATGTTCTCCCGGTGTCCGCATGGATCCCCTCTGGGTGCCCCAATTTCTTCCCACAGTCTGAAAGACATGCTGGTTAGATGCATTGGCCATGCTAAATTCTCCCTCGGTGTACGCCAACAGGTGCTGGAGTTTGGCGACTAGGGGATTTTCAAAGTAACTTCATTGCAGTGTGAATACAAGCCTACTTGTGACTAATAAATAAACTTTAATGTAGCTCAGTTTGAAACTTACTCTCATTGATGGCTTCTTCCACAGCTGTAGTGAAAACATCTGGATCATCATCACATGAGACTTGTTTCCACTTCTGCCAGTCTCTGAACAAGCTTTTTATTTCTGCTGACTCTGTCACACCGCATAGCAGCATAAGCACCTTGTGTACTGGCAGCAGTATTCTCTGCAGTCCGTGCCGCACTGCAGGGAGTGTGGCCAAATCCAGGAACTGCGGCGAAAGCAGCACCAAGAGACATTTACACTTCTTAAACTGATTGTAATCCCAGCTTGTAAATGAGGTGTTCTCACTGACTGTGTAGGGCAGAACCTCAGAGAAACTGGCTGATGTGAGCAAGCTGACAAGGTATGAACTCCACTCATCGGCATCTTCTGCGTAGAAAATCACCACATCAGATCTGCCCACTGGTCCTTGAAGAGAAATGAATCATTATTTAAGAGGAGTTGATGGCTCGGTGATATTTTTGCTAGACTACTAATCCAGAAACTCTGGGGGATCCGGGTTCAAATCCCAACACAGCAGATGATAAAATTTGAATTCAACAAAAAATATCTGGAATTAAGAATCTAATAATGACCATTTTCGATTGTCGTAAAAATCCATTTGGTTCACTAATGTCCTTTAGGGAATGAAATCTATCATCTTTACCCAGTCTGGCCCACACCTGACTCCAGGCCACAGCAATTTACTTTCAGCTGCCCTCAGGCAATGGGCAATAAATGCTGGCCAGCCAACGATGCCCAGGTCTCATGAATGAATTTATTCAAAAATTAACGATTTTGTGAATTAAGAGCTTTCTTCTTCAGTGTGATTAAAGATTTCTGAGGTGCGGTACTGGATCATCACCGCTACCTGCAGGGGTCAATGTTACAGAAACATTCCCACAGGAAGGGGCCCAGCCATCCGATATATACCCCTCGGCACGGTGGCACAGTGGTAAGCACTGCTGTCTCACAGCGCCAGGGACCTGGGTTTGATTCCCTGCTTGGGTCACTGTCTGTGTGGAGTTTGCACATTCTCCCCATGTCTGCGAGGGTTTCCTCCAGGTGCTCCGGTTTCCTCCCACTGTCCGAAAGATGTGCTGGTTAGGGTGCATTGGCCATGCTAAATTCTCCCTCAGTGTACCCAGCCAGAGTGTGACAATTTTCACAGTAACTTCATTGTAGTGTTAATGTAAGCCTACTTGTGACACTAATGAATAAAACCATAAACATCCTCCATGCCACCAATTCACCAAATGGAAATCCACTGGGGTGTAGGGATCTCACAACTGAGTTCCATCCCATTCTGATGAAGTATCCACATTATTAAAATCAGTGAATAATACCAACCTGACAGTGACAGAAACAAACCAAACCCAGCCTTTGACATGAGTGCCCAGTTTGTCCTCCTCCAACACCTTCTCCACCACCATCCAATTGGGCAGAGTTGTGCCTCTGTAGTTCTATCCAGAGAATCACCTGCAATGGTTTCTCTTCCCACTCCTGTGTCATCAGCTCTGGTGCCCCCACCCCTCTCCAAGAATCTATCCTTTGTCCCTTGCTATTTCCCACTGACGGGCTGTCCCTCAGTGACCTGTCCCTCAGTCTCTACACATACATTGATGGCACCTCGCCACTCTTTCTAAACAGCTCATCCAATCGGAGTGCTGGATCAGGAGAAATCTCCTCCAGCTCAGTTTTGGGTGGTGTGAAGCCCCTGTCCTCTGCCCCCACTCTATACCCCAGCCCCCAGATCTACCCGTCTCCACAGCAACAGCCAGGACAGGAGTAGTCTGTCCACAAGACCAGGGTTATAGCTGGCCCTCAGATTAGGTTCGGGGGGGGAGGTGGGGAGGTGGGGGCATATGTTGATGCCATTGTCAAGCCCATCTACTCCCGTCTCTATGACACTATCCAACATTGATACATGTTGTAAATTACGGAGATTTCAAAATCTTTTTTTAGTGAATTGAAATTTCCAAACACTATTTCAGCAGAAGTGCTGACAAGCTGATGAAAAGAGTTATTTCCTGATTTTCAATTTTGCGCCTTGTGCTTTCGATTTTACAAAGATGCGAATTGATAGGAAACAAAGATGGCATCCCATGGGGATTTCTAGACTCTTCCGCAGTTCTCCAGTGGCCCTCATGACTGCCGAGTGAGTGTGCCACTTGAGACTTAAGCACCTGAGACGTGGGAGGCCCATGTGAGTGGGCACGGGGCCATGCATGATGACACTTGACAATTCTTCAGCCCAAATGCAGACTGGTGAGGGAAGTTGAGAAATCGCAATCTTTTCCTATGGAACCAATATAAAGTCATAGATTTGTAGAGTGACAGGGTCCAGAAAAGGCCTTTTGGCTCAATGAGTCTGCAGTGAACATTGATCCAAGATGGTACCAGAACAAGGCAACTTCTTACAAGCTGTTCCCAGCATACCCTCTAATTCTAACTTTCCTCTTGTTCTATACTTCCAAAGCTTTATTCTAACTACTTTGTATTAAGTTGATCTTTCTCTGTACCTTATCTATGACTGTAACAGCAAGAAGTCTCACAACAACAGGTTAAAGTCCAACAGGTTTGCTTGGAATCATGAGCTTTCAGAGCGCCAAAAGGAGCAGCGCTCCAAAAGCTCATGATTCCAAATAAACCTGTTGGACTTTAAACTGATGTTGTGAGACTTCGGACTATGCCCACCTAAGTCCAATGCCGGCACCTCTACATCATGACTGTAATACTATATTCTGCATGGGCAGCACAGTGGTTAACTGTGCTGCCTCATAGCGCCAGGGACCCAGGTTTGATTCCAGCTTGGGTCACTGTCTGTGTGGAGTTTGCACATTCTCCCCGCGTCTGCAAGAGTTTCCTCCGGCTGTTCCAGTTTCCTCCCACAGTCCAAAAGGCGTGCTGGTTTTTTCATAGAAATCAAAGAAACCCTACAGTGCAAAAAGAGGCCGTTCAGCCCATCGAGTCTGCACTGACCACAATCCCAACCAGGCCCTACCCCCATATCCCATCGACTAATCCCTTTAACCTACGCATCTCAGGACACTAAGGGGCAATTTTACCACAGCCAATCAACCTAACCCACACATCTTTGGACTGTGGGAGGAAACCAGAGCACCCGGAGGAAACTCACGCAGACACGAGGAGAATGTGCAAATTTCACACAGACAGTGACTCGAGCCGGGAATCGAACCCAGGACCCTGGAGCTGTGAAGTAGCAGTGCTAACCACTGTGCTACCATGCTGTGGTTAGGTGCATTGTGAATACTAAATTCTCCCTCAGTGTACCCAAACAGGTGCCAAAATTTGGCAATTAGGGGATTTTCACTGTGACTTCATTGCAGTGTTAATGTAAGTCTACTTGTGACATTAATCAATAAACTTAGAACTCTCTTTCCTTCTTTATGTACGGTATGTTTTGTATAGCATGCAAGAAACAATACTTCTCACTGCATACTAATAGATGGGACAATAATAAATCAAATCAACTAAAGTCACACTCATCCCATTTTCCAGCACTTGTCCCAAGTCCGAGAATGTTATGAGATTTGAAATGCTCATCTAACTATTTGGTAAAGGTTGTGAGATTTCCAGCTCCCACTACCTTCCCAGGCAGCGCGTTCCAGATCCCCACCACCCTCTGAGTGTGTTTTTTTCAAATTCCCTCTGAATCTCCCGCTCCTCCCCTTAAAACTGTGCCCCCTCATGACTGCCCCTCAACCAAGTGGGATAGCTGCTTCCTACTCACCCTGTCCATACCTCTCAGAATCTTATACCCCTCAATCAATACACCCTCCCCCCTCAGCTTTCTCTGCTCGAACAGAAAGCAATCCAAGCCTATCCAGTCCCTCCTTAAAGCTCCAGTGCTCCGTCCCTGTGGCCATGTGGGTTGTAACAATATTCCTGTTGTAGCCGTCCCCTCTCCCTCTATAAACTGGTCTGCCCTGGCTCCAGTCACAAACCTCCTCACCTTTCGCAGAAATGGTGAAGCCTCAACAGCCTCCCCCTCCTCACTGAGTCACTGCCCTCCATTCCTTGCCCTCCATTCCTCGCCTCAACTTAACCACTCAAATTAGCCTATCAGTAAATTCAGAGTACTCAGGCCCTGATTGGATATCCAGTGCACCAGCCAGTGCTGGGCCTTGCCATTCGTCAGGACCCTGTGCCAAGGCACGATGTGTTTCATTGTAAATCCACCTCTGAGGTTAGTGCCCGCTGTACAGAAATTACTTTGCCAATTAGTAATGCCAGCGTGGGACCTAAAATACTTTAGTTCAAAAGAATGAAAGACCTTGTATTTATCTAGTTCCCTTTGTCACTCAGGATGTTGCCGGCCTCCTACACTTTTGAAAGTGTAGTTACTGTTGGAACGTAGGAAACACAGCAGCTAATTTGTGCACAGCAAGATCTCACAAACAGCAATGTGGCAATGAACAGATAAGTAGTTTTAAGGGTATCATTTGAGGGGCAAATGTTGGCCAGGACATCAGTGGGAATCTCTCTGCTCTTCAAAACAGGGTATTTTACGTTGACCTGAGAGGACAAGTGGGGGTCCCAGTTTAGTGAAGATGGCACTGGAGTGACAGCCTGGATTTTGTGTTCCATTCCCTGGAGTGGGACTTGAACCCATGACATTTCTAATCAAAGGAAAGGGTTTTTATTGTGAGATTGGATAGGTGGAGGACACATTGCTGATAACCTGCGGAAGGGTTACTTCACAGTGACCTGACACACCGTTCCCTTTCCTCCACCCTTAGCTTATACTGCTGTGGTCATCTCGAGATTAATCTGAGCAGCCCTGCCTACCAACCAGGGTGAGGATCTTAGATCCCCTACCTGCTGCATCTAAAGTGAAGTAAAAGTAAAATAACGTTTATTTATATTAACACTGCAATGAAGTTACTGTGAAAACTGGCACCAGTTCGGGTACACTGAGGGCTGTCCTATTTACAAACTGTGATACAGACGCTTTAACGGCCACTGCACTGGACTTGCAATCAGAGCCTGATCACTCTGTTGTTGATTCAGCCTATCGCAGGCAATGGAACCCGCTTACTAGTGGAATGTACAATGTTAATACCGTTTAAAACCATCACAAAACTTTAAGTACTTTTAAAGTAACCACTTAATTTCCTTAATAAGCCCAAAGTGGAAAGGTTGATTTACCCAATTCCCATAGATCAGGGCACAAAACTGCTGGGACATTTTTATTGTGTTATCGAAGTTAAAGACTGCCAACTTCCTGAACTGGATTTCAGGGAAATGATTGATCAATATTTGAGCATTAGCCTCCTCTTTGCACTCACACAGAGGTCGAAATGTTTGAATGAGTAGTTTCTGTGATCTTTGATAAGTTACGTGTTATTATGCAAGTCCAGTTATTATCCTCCAGTGTGAACGGACAGACAATAGGGAAACATTCACACCAGCCTCTGCCACCGATTGTGAGGAAAACTCAGACATGCTGAATGATTCCAGTCTTTTCCAATGTTTCATCGGCCACTTTAATCCTCTGCCTCGCTCCTAACTCTATCCCCAGCCTCCTGGACACCTCCAGTGATCTTTCACCCACATTTCACAGCTTTTTGGCTTCTCCACTCAGTTTAACGACTTCAGATCTTAACCTCTGTTCCCGTTTTCTCAAAGAGCAGCTTCTGCTAATGGAGGACAGCAGCAATAATCAGAGCCACAGGGAGTGGGGGAGGTGTGGGCTGGGGCTTGAGGTACACCTGAAACATACCCACCTATTACTGCTATTCCTGGCTCATGCTAACCCTCGCTTCTTTGCAAGATTTTCTGACTTCCCCACCGCCAACACCGCCGCCCCCGACCCCCCGCCCCCGGCCCCAGCCTTGGATTCTACTATTGCCATTTACACCTCTTCTAGATCCATCTTTCGTTTCTTTCCTTGTCCCATTGCCCTGCGCCTTGCGCCTTCACCCCTTTTCCCATTCCCTTACTGGCACCTTATCAGATTTGTCCTCTGATTGATCCGCTTCCCCTGACTTTCTCTGTATTTACGGTTTATTTCGAACCGTGCACAGTTCTGATCAAAGCTTCAGCCTGAAATTTTAATCCAGTTCCTTCCTCCACAGATGCTGTTGACCCAGAATCAGACGATCGTCGCAGCCCAGGAGGGAGCTGCTCAGCCCATCATCTCTGTACTGACTCTCTCAGAGATTCACTGAGTGCAACACCCCAATCTCCTCCCCCAAAACTTGCACATTCATCCTTTCCAAACAATCTAATTCCCTCTTAGCAGCTTTGATTGAGCCAGTCACCATTACACTGTCAGAGTGACACATTCCAGACTCTAACCACTCACTGTCTCCGCACTGTCAGAGTGACACATTCCAGACCCTAACCACTCACTGTCTCCGCACTGTCAGAGTGACACATTCCAGACCCTAACCACTCACTGTCTCCACACTGTCAGAGTGACACATTCCAGACTCTAACCACTCACTGTCTCCGCACTGTCAGAGTGACACATTCCAGACCCTAACCACTCACTGTCTCCGCACTGTCAGAGTGACACATTCCAGACCCTAACCACTCACTGTCTCCGCACTGTCAGAGTGACACATTCCAGACCCTAACCACTCACTGTCTCCGCACTGTCAGAGTGACACATTCCAGACTCTAACCACTCACTGTCTCCGCACTGTCAGAGTGACACATTCCAGACCCTAACCACTCACTGTCCCTGCACTGTCAGAGTGACACATTCCAGACCCTAACCACTCACTGTCTCCGCACTGTCAGAGTGACACATTCCAGACCCTAACCACTCACTGTCTCCGCACTGTCAGAGTGACACATTCCAGACACTAACCACTCACTGTCTCCGCACTGTCAGAGTGACACATTCCAGACCCTAACCACTCACTGTCTCCGCACTGTCAGAGTGACACATTCCAGACCCTAACCACTCACTGTCCCTGCACTGTCAGAGTGACACATTCCAGACTCTAACCACTCACTGTCTCCGCACTGTCAGAGTGACACATTCCAGACCCTAACCACTCACTGTCTCGCACTGTCAGAGTGACACATTCCAGACCCTAACCACTCACTGTCTCCGCACTGTCAGAGTGACACATTCCAGACCCTAACCACTCACTGTCTTCGCACTGTCAGAGTGACACATTCCAGACTCTAACCACTCACTGTCTCCGCACTGTCAGAGTGACACATTCCAGACTCTAACCACTCACTGTCTCGCACTGTCAGAGTGACACATTCCAGACCCTAACCACTCACTGTCTCCGCACTGTCAGAGTGACACATTCCAGACCCTAACCACTCACTGTCTTCGCACTGTCAGAGTGACACATTCCAGACTCTAACCACTCACTGTCTCCGCACTGTCAGAGTGACACATTCCAGACCCTAACCACTCACTGTCTCCGCACTGTCAGAGTGACACATTCCAGACCCTAACCACTCACTGTCTCCGCACTGTCAGAGTGACACATTCCAGACTCTAACCACTCACTGTCTCCGCACTGTCAGAGTGACACATTCCAGACCCTAACCACTCACTGTCTCCGCACTGTCAGAGTGACACATTCCAGACCCTAACCACTCACTGTCTCCGCACTGTCAGAGTGACACATTCCAGACTCTAACCACTCACTGTCTCCGCACTGTCAGAGTGACACATTCCAGACCCTAACCACTCACTGTCTCCGCACTGTCAGAGTGACACATTCCAGACTCTAACCACTCACTGTCTCCGCACTGTCAGAGTGACACATTCCAGACCCTAACCACTCACTGTCTCCGCACTGTCAGAGTGACACATTCCAGACCCTAACCACTCACTGTCTCCACACTGTCAGAGTGACACATTCCAGACTCTAACCACTCACTGTCTCCGCACTGTCAGAGTGACACATTCCAGACCCTAACCACTCACTGTCTCCGCACTGTCAGAGTGACACATTCCAGACTCTAACCACTCACTGTCTCCGCACTGTCAGAGTGACACATTCCAGACTCTAACCACTCACTGTCTCCGCACTGTCAGAGTGACACATTCCAGACTCTAACCACTCACTGTCTCCGCACTGTCAGAGAGACACATTCCAGACCCTAACCACTCACTGTCTCCACACTGTCAGAGTGACACATTCCAGACTCTAACCACTCACTGTCTCCGCACTGTCAGAGTGACACATTCCAGACCCTAACCACTCACTGTCTCCGCACTGTCAGAGTGACACATTCCAGACTCTAACCACTCACTGTCTCCGCACTGTCAGAGTGACACATTCCAGACCCTAACCACTCACTGTCTCCGCACTGTCAGAGAGACACATTCCAGACCCTAACCACTCACTGTCTCCACACTGTCAGAGTGACACATTCCAGACTCTAACCACTCACTGTCTCCGCACTGTCAGAGTGACACATTCCAGACCCTAACCACTCACTGTCTCCACACTGTCAGAGTGACACATTCCAGACCCTAACCACTCACTGTCTCCGCACTGTCAGAGTGACACATTCCAGACCCTAACCACTCACTGTCTCCGCACTGTCAGAGTGACACATTCCAGACCCTAACCACTCACTGTCTCCGCACTGTCAGAGTGACACATTCCAGACCCTAACCACTCACTGTCTCCGCACTGTCAGAGTGACACATTCCAGACTCTAACCACTCACTGTCTCCGCACTGTCAGAGAGACACATTCCAGACTCTAACCACTCACTGTCTCCGCACTGTCAGAGTGACACATTCCAGACTCTAACCACTCACTGTCTCCGCACTGTCAGAGTGACACATTCCAGGTCTCCGCACTGTCAGAGTGACACATTCCAGACTCTAACCACTCACTGTCTCCGCACTGTCAGAGTGACACATTCCAGACCCTAACCACTCACTGTCTCCGCACTGTCAGAGTGACACATTCCAGACCTAACCACTCACTGTCTCCGCACTGTCAGAGTGACACATTCCAGACTCTAACCACTCACTGTCTCCGCACTGTCAGAGTGACACATTCCACACTCTAACCACTCACTGTCTCCGCACTGTCAGAGTGACACATTCCAGACTCTAACCACTCACTGTCTCCACACTGTCAGAGTGACACATTCCAGACTCTAACCACTCACTGTCTCCCCACTGTCAGAGCGACACATTCCAGACCCTAACCACTCACTGTCTCGCACTGTCAGAGTGACACATTCCAGACCCTAACCACTCACTGTCTCCGCACTGTCAGAGTGACACATTCCAGACCCTAACCACTCACTGTCTCCGCACTGTCAGAGTGACACATTCCAGACCCTAACCACTCACTGTCTCCGCACTGTCAGAGTGACACATTCCAGACTCTAACCACTCACTGTCTCCGCACTGTCAGAGTGACACATTCCACACTCTAACCACTCACTGTCTCCGCACTGTCAGAGTGACACATTCCAGACTCTAACCACTCACTGTCTCCGCACTGTCAGAGTGATCCGCACTGTCAGAGTGACACATTCCAGACTCTAACCACTCACTGTCTCCGCACTGTCAGAGTGACACATTCCAGACCCTAACCACTCACTGTCTCCGCACTGTCAGAGTGACACATTCCAGACTCTAACCACTCACTGTCTCCGCACTGTCAGAGCGACACATTCCAGACCCTAACCACTCACTGTCTCCGCACTGTCAGAGTGACACATTCCAGACTCTAACCACTCACTGTCTCCGCACTGTCAGAGTGACACATTCCAGACCCTAACCACTCACTGTCTCCGCACTGTCAGAGTGACACATTCCAGACTCTAACCACTCACTGTCTCCGCCTGTCCAGAGTGACACATTCCAGACTCTAACCACTCACTGTCTCCGCACTGTCAGAGCGACACATTCCCAGACCCTAACCACTCACTGTCTCCACCACTCCTTCTTCTTGTACTCTATGCCCCTATTAATAAAGTCCAAGATACCGTATACTTTATTAACTGCCCTCTCCACCTGTCCTGCCACCTTCAACGATCGATGTACGTTTACACCCAGGTCCTCTGCTTCTGCGCACCCTTTAGAATTGTGCCCTTTATCTCATATTGTCTCTCCATCTCCCTCCTACCAAAATGCATCACTTACATTTCCCTGTATTGAACTTTTTTGTTGGACTTTAGCCTGGTGTTGCGAGACTTCTCACTGTGTTTACCCCAGTCCAACACCGGCATCTCCACATCATGAATTTTATCTGCCAAGCATCTGTCCTTTAAAGTTCTACACTGTCCTCTCTGTTCACATTTTGTGCCGTCTGCAAACTTTGAAATTGTGTCCTGTATACCGAGGTCGAGGTCATATATTCCTCGGGGCAGTGGGTTAGTGGGGGGGGGGGGGGGGGGGGGGCGGTGGGGGCGTGGGTGATAAGGGCAGTGGGATTAATTAGATAGCTGTCCCAAACAGGTACAACATGAAAATATTTCATCATTGAAACTGTTAGAAAATATTAGAAATTGGAACCTATCTTTGGGACAGCACCGTATTCTGCATTGATATATGTGGCTTTTTAATCTCCCCTCTCCCCCAGTGCCTTTGTCGAGTATTTTGTGAATAGTTGGGAGAAAGCTGCTGGGAATAATGTCATTCCGTGGATTCTGCGGCTGTTCCAGGAGACGAGACTCCCAAGTGTTGAATGGTAGAGTGGCCCAAAGTCTAGCACAAAGAAAGGAACTGCAACAACCATTCCCCACCCACACCCCACATCCGTACCACCCACCCTCACACATACACCCCCACACTCGCATCACCCTCCCCCACTAACCTCACACACCTAACCACACAGACCCCTCATACTCACCCCCACACCTCCCTGCACACACTCACATTGGAGCTGTGCTGTGAGGCAATATCCACCTCTCCCTAATGGGTAACTCCTGATTTGTTGAGTTACGGATTGAATTCCTGAAACTATGGAAATGTCACAACAACAGCGCAGCCGGAGAGGGTGAATATTTCTAACCGGGATTCACCCAACCCATTCTGTGTGGCAGGAAATCCAATCCAATACTACCCCCCCATCCCCAGGGTGGGAGGGGCAGTTGCCTTTCGTATTGAGGGGGAGATTGTCCAGTGTGACTGGACACAATGCCCCCCACCCCCTGCCCCATACTGGACACAATGCCCCCCACCCCCTGCCCCATACTGGACACAATGCCCCCCACCCCCTGCCCCATACTGGACACAATGCCCCCCACCCCCTGCCCCATACTGGACACAATGCCCCCCACCCCCTGCCCCATACTGGACACAATGCCCCCCACCCCCTGCCCCATACTGGACACAATGCCCCCCACCCCCTGCCCCACACTGGACACAATGCCCCCCACCCCCTGCCCCACACTGGTTACAATGTCCCCTTTCCCTCTGCCACACACTGGTTACAATGCCCCCACCATCCCCTGCCACACACTGGACACAATGATCCCACCCCCATCACCTGCCCCACACTGGACACAATGCCCCCACCATCCCCTGCCCCACACTGGACACAATGCCCCCACCCCCATCACCTGCCCCACACTGGACACAATGCCCCCACCATCCCCTGCCCCACACTGGACACAATGCCCCCCACCCCCTGCCCCACACTGGTTACAATGTCCCCTTTCCCTCTGCCACACACTGGTTACAATGCCCCCACCATCCCCTGCCCCACACTGGACACAATGCCCCCACCCCCATCACCTGCCCCACACTGGACACAATGCCCCCACCATCCCCTGCCCCACATTGGACACAATGCCCCCACCCCTTATCATAGACTGAACATAATGGCCCCGCCAGACATTGGACACAATGATCCTCCCACCCACATCACACACTGGACACAATGCCCCACTCCCCGCCACACCCTGGACACAATGCTCCCTCAACCCCTGCCATACAGTGGACACAAATGCCCCCCACCTCTGCCCCATACAGGACACAATGCCCCCCCATCACACTGGACACAATGCCCCCTCCCTCACACTGGACACAATACCTGCCCCACCTCCTGCTCCATACTGGACACAATGCCCCCTGCCTAAGGCTGATGCTCAGGAGTGAGAGACTTTCCAGGATCTGGCCAGCCTTTCACTGCACTGACACCAATTCTCCAGAGCCTCCCTCACAGCACGGCTCCAATATCCACCTCTCCCTAATGGGTAACTCCTCATTTGCTGAGTTACGGATTGAATTTCTGAAACTATGGAAATGTCACAACAACAGCGCAGCCGGAGAGGGTGAATATTTCTAACCGGGATTCACCCAACCCATTCTGTGTGGCAGGAAATCCAATCCAATACCTCCCCCCCCACCTCCTTCACTGTTAGGTTCACTGTCCTTAACTGCCCCACACTGGACACACTGCCCCGCTCTCTGCCACTCCCTGGACACACCGCCTCCCATTCCCTGCTACACACCAGACACAATGATCCCCCAACGCCCACCACACTCTGGACACAATGACCCCTCCCACACCCGTCACACACTGGACACAATGCCCCCCACCCCCTCCCCCCACAGTGGGCACAATGCCCACCCCCCTCACACTGGACACAATGCCCACCCACCTCCCCCCCACACTGGACACAATGCCCACCCACCTCCCCCCCCACACTGGACACAATGCCCACCCCCCACACTGGACACAATGCCCACACCCCCCCACACTGGACACAATGCCCACACCCCCCCCCACACTGGACACAATGCCCACACCCCCCCCCCCACACTGGACACAATGCCCACACCCCCCCCACACTGGACACAATGCCCACCCACCTCCCCCCCCACACTGGACACAATGCCCACACACCCCCCCCACACTGGACACAATGCCCACACCCCCCCCACACTGGACACAATGCCCACACCCCCCCCACACTGGACACAATGCCCACACCCCCCCCCCCACACTGGACACAATGCCCACACCCCCCCACACTGGACACAATGCCCACACACCCCCCCCACACTGGACACAATGCCCACACACCCCCCCCACACTGGACACAATGCCCACACACCCCCCACACTGGACACAATGCCCACACCCCCCCCACACTGGACACAATGCCCACACCCCCCCCCCCCGCCCACTGGACACAGTGCCCACCCCCCGTCCCTCTCTCTCTGTCTCTCAGAGACACTCAGTGAGTGAAACTTTCCGGGAAACGCTCATCCTCTCATTGCATTTACACCAATTCACCGACAAACCCTTCAACTGGAAACTTATAAATTATCACCTTCTAAATTAACATCTTTTAAATGATCAACTTTTAAATTATAAACAATTATAATTCCAAACTTTCTCCAACATCCGTGAGGAGCTGAAGGATAGAACCAGGTTCTGATGGTCATTCTGGGGTTACACTCTCTCTGGGGGGGGGGACGGGGGGGAGGATTGGGGGGGGGGGGAGGTGATGTGGGGGTGGGGGGGTGATATTTGAATTCCATTCCCGGCTGTTTGATGAAGCTGAGGAAAGTTGGGAGATGAAGGGAGTTTTGTTACCTGCTGCTGACATTCTTCCGGGATCTGAGCCCCCACTTTCTGGAGCATCCCCTCCTCCTTCAGGCGGATCGCAGCTCCCGGAGTCCCTGATAGACAGTCTATACTCCCAGAGTCCCTGATAGACAGCCTGTACTCCCGGAGTCCACTCTCAGACAGTCTGTACTCCCGGAATCCACTCTCAGACAGTCTGTACTCCCGAAATCCGCTCTCAGACAGTCTGTACTCTCAGAGTCCGCTCTCAAACAGCCTGTACTCCCGGAGTCCGCTCTCAGACAGTCTGTACTCTCAGAGTCCGCTCTCAGACAGCCTGTACTCCCGGAGTCCCCTCAGGCAGCCTCTGCTCTCGGTGCCGCTCCGAATTTCCTGCTTCTCTGCTCTGAGCCCTCACTTCCTCATCTCAACCCCAAAGCTCATTTCACTGGCTAGTAATCACTGATCCAAACCTCACATACATGACACAGACAGATATGTCAGAGCTGGCCACTCTTGACACAGTAAGAAGTCTCACAACACCAGGTTAAAGTCCAACAGGTTTATTTGGTAGCAAAAGCCACTAGCTTTCAGAGCACTGCTCCTTCATCAGGTGAGTGGGGAGCACTATACATATATATGTCAGAGTTAAATTTATCAACTACATCAGGTAGTTTAATAGGTGTGTGTGTGAATGCAGCACATATGCCTGTCTGTATCATGTATATCTCTGGCACTAAAAATTGTACTATCTGTAACCCCCATGACTTGCCTGGGTTTGCAAAACCTCACTTACTGTACTGTCTGGAGACAATACACATCTCTGTAACCTGTGATCAGTGCTCCTTCCACTCACATTGTCAGCCACTTCAGGTCTTGAACAGCAGGTTAGGTGTAAGGATTCACATTCTAATCAGTAATCGCTAAACTGTCTGTGCTTTATATGCTCTGTCTGAGGCCAGAACTCTCCATTCACCTGACGAAGAGGGAAACCTCGAAAGCTTGTGAGTCTATTATCAAATAAATCGGTTGGACTAAAACCTGGTGTTGTCAGACTTTTTACTGTGTTTACGCCAGTCCAACGCTGGCATACCCACATCATGACTAAAAATTGTCTGGAGGGATCTCACACCTAGACGCACACACGTCAGAGGCAGGTCATGCATGTTGGAGCCAGAGAGATATATGTTAGAGGCAAACACATCTGTGTCAGAGCCCAAAATATACATATATGCGATGATGCTGTGCCTTTCAGTAATGTATTCATATCATGTGTCTTGTAAGGGGTATGTTTAAAATTCAGTTCTGTTCCACACTGTGCCAATTTGTCTGCACTAGGCAGTTCACATGCTGAGAATAGAATCATAGAACCCTACTGTGCAGAAAGAGGCCCTTCAAGTCTGCACCAAATACAATCCCACCCAGGCCCTACCCCCATATCCCTACATATTATACCCACTAATCCCTCTAACCTACACATTCCTAGACACTAAGGGGCAATTTCTTAGCATAGCCAATCAACCTAACCCACACATCTTTGGACTGTGGGAGGAAACCAGAGCACCCAGATGAAACCCACGCAGACACAAGGAGAACGTGCAAACTCCACACAGACAGTGACCTGAGCCGGGAATCAAACCCAGGACCCTGGAGCTGTGAAGCAGCAGCGCTAACCACTGTGCTACCGTGCCGCCTGATACAGGCTAATGATTGATTTTAGCTAGGGATGTGTTTGTTTTAATCTGAGTTAATGTTTTTCTTTATTTGGTTTTTCTCCTGGGGTTTCAGGGTGCGGTTTTGATGAGGTTAACGGACAGAGTCACGATCTTAAGGGGAGGTGCTAAGCTTACAGGGAAAAGCCAGCAGTTACTGCAAGAAATATCTCTCTCCGTCTTTCTCTCCAGAGGTGTTTTGGGAGCTAAGGGACTGGCAGCCAAGTACAAGCACGTAAGCCTGTGTTGTTTGCTAATTAATTTTGAAATGAAGTTTAAGGCTATAAACTTCACTTGGGCAGAACGGTAGCACAGTGGGTTAGCACTGCAGCTTCACAGCTCCAGGGTCCTGGGTTCAATTCCTGGCTCGGGTCACTGTCTGTATGGAAGATGCACATTCTCCTCGTGTCAGTGTGGGTTTCCTCTGGGTACTCCAGATTCCTCCCACAATCCAAAGATGTGTGGGTTAGGTTGATTGGCCCTTACTGTCCTGAGATGCGTAGGTTAGATGGATTAGTGGTGAATGTGTAGGGATATGGGGGTAGGACCTGGGTGGGATTGTGGGTCAGTGCAGACTCTTTCTGCACTGTAGTGTTTCTATGATTCTATAAGAAGAAAATTGCTTGAATTGAAACTAATAGATTAGCAGTTAAGAATTGGATCTTGTCATGTTTAAGTATTTCAATTGGTGAAGGTTAAGCTAATTTATTTGTTATAGTTAAACCGTATTGTTAAATAAAGTTTGTTTTGATAAAAAGTTTCCTAGTGTGTCAATAGAATCACACTTGGAGTGAAACACTTTATTCTCACAGTAATGCCAAAATAGAAAAAAAATGTTGGGGTCTAGTGAGGGTTCATAACATACCTTGGGGTTTCTGCTCTGGTATCCTGGCATGTAGAACTGGGCACATACATGTCACAAACATTCATATAAATATTAGAAACAGATATTTACATATTCCAAATATTCAAGACAAACCCACGTATGCCAGCTACAGTTACACATTACAGCCAACAACATAAGTAAACATATAAATATCTTAAGTTAGAACCAAGTACATGCATGTTACATGTAGACATATTTTAGTGCCAGCAATAGACATACAAGAGACATATTTAGGTACAAGTATGTTTGAGCTATGCTCACACACACATTAGAACCAGATACATGCGTGTAAACATATGTTAAATCCACACTGAAAGTATTATATTTACATTTCAAAATCATGTGGCCTGTGTCCACACAGCCCATTGAACGTCTATTTTTAGTAACATTTCAGTTAAAATGTAATAGTGCATGAAATAACTGGATTCGAGACTGTAATCTGTGACTGTCACAAAAACATCAATCCCCAGCCATTGGTTTCCATAGAGAGAGCTCAGACTGCCTTCCCATTGGAGCAGATCTCCCCCCTTGCCCCCAGACTCATTTACACCCACCATCACCCCCTGCCCCACTCACTTTCCTAACCCCCTTCCAGTCACCATGGTTCCTACAGACTCTCTCAGCACTCTTGCCCTGATGATTTTCTGCTGCCTCAGATCTTGTCCCTGCCACCCTCCTGCTTCAGCCACTCATAATGACCCCCCCCCCCCAACCCCCTCAACCCACAGACCACCCTGGGCCTGCCATTGAATTCCCAATTCCTGCAATTGCAAACCTAATCAAATCTGATCCATACTCATGTGATCATAGTGGCAGCCCCTGGGGGAGGGGCTGATACTCACTGGGGGCGGGGCTGTGATACGGGGGGGGGGGGAGGGCTGTGATACTCACTGGGGGAGGGGCTGTGATACTCACTAGGGGGGAGGGCTGCGGTACGGGGGGGAGGGGCTGTGATACTCACTGGGGGAGGGGCTGTGATACGGGGGGGGAGGGCTGTGATACTCACTGGGGGGGAGGGCTGTGATACAGGGGGGAGGGCTGTGATACTCACTGGGGGAGGGGCTGTGATACTCACTGGGGGAGGGGCTGTGATACGGGGGGGAGGGCTGTGATACGGGGGTAGGGGCTGTGATACTCACTGGGGGAGGGGCTGTGGTACAGGGGGGAGGGCTGTGATACGGGGGGGAGGGGCTGTGATACGGGGGGGCTGTGATACTCACTGGGGGAGGGGCTGTGATACTCACTGGGGGAGGGGTTGATACTCATTGGGGAGGGGTTGATGCTCATGGAGGAGGGGCTGTGATACCCATTGGCTGGTTGTGTAGAGTTTGAATATTGATGAAAAGAGAGACATGTTGCTGAAACTCACCAACCTACATTCATCAGGGCAAATTCCCAAATCCTAATTTCAAACAATCAGAACTGTTCCAACAACATGAGAAAAGGGTGCTGACATTTTACAAGTTTGATGCCGATTGGCTGAGCTGTCGCCATGGTGAAAGCAATAGGAAGGGGGGCTATTGGCTCCCCAGGATTCTGGCCTATTGAAAAAAAGCCGCAAATCTGAATATGCTCCCTCTGCTTGCAGAAAACAGGTCCCCATCTCTTAAATTCATTCATGGTACATGGGCATCCACTGGCTGGCCAGCATTTATTGCCCATCCCTAGCTGCCCTTGGAGGGCAGTTGAAAGTCAACCACATTACTAAGGCTCTGGAGTCACATGTAGGCCAGGCCGGATAAGGATGGCAGATTTCCTTCCCTAATGATAATAATGACCTAAATGGGTTTTTCTGACAATTGTTTCATGGTTATGAGTAGACTCTTAATTCCATTTTTTTTTATTGAATTCAAATTCCGCTATCTGCCAAGGTGGGATTCGAACCCGGGTCCCCAGAATATTTGCTGACTTTCTGGATTAATAGCCTTGCGATAATACCACTAGGCCATCACCTCCCCATGTGTGAACGTGTGGCACTTCTAGCCATGAATGAGCCATGGAAATCGTGGTGGGTAGGACACGGACCATGCAAAGATCCATTGTCCTCAGCTGATTACCTTAACTTGGTTGTTAGTGTAGCTATTAGCACAGTTGGGGTTATTCAGTAGGTGCTGCCCAATTCTAGAATCATATCTAACAGTAAATTATATTCAGGCTGTACAATCTCAGTCAGATTGAGTACAGTTTGTACTCTGCTTGTTACAAGCAGCCAGAGGGACATGCTGATTGATTTGATAAGTCAGTCACTGGAACATACAGCCTGTGTACCTGGTATTACTCAGGCACTGACATCAAGTTGCTCAATTCTGTGATAGGCCACTGGGAGCGGAGGTCTCCATCCCACGCTCCCTTCTGTTCTGAAGATGGCACCTTGGGAAATGTCTGCCTTTTTCCTTAACCAAGATTTCCCACTTCACACTGGGTGGCAGGACACTCAGCCATGTCCAACACATCTCCCATACCTCTGTCCTCGCCACCATCCCCACCCCTCCCCTCTCTCCCAGAAGTATGACAGGGTCCTCCGAGTCCTCATTTTTCACTCCACCAACTTCCGCATTTAAAGGATCATCTTCTACCATTTCCGCCAACTCCAGCATGATGCCACCTCCAAACACGTCTTCTCCTCACCCACTCTGCCAGCATTCCGCAGGGATCACTCCCTCCATGACACCCTGGTCCGCTTCTCCATCACCTCAAACCCTTCATCCCTTTCCCATGGCATCTTCTCCTGCAATCACAAAAGGTGCAACACCTGCCCCTTTACCTCCGCACCATTCATTAAACATAGAACATAAAACATAGAACAGTACAGCAGAGTACAGACCCTTCGGCCCTCGATGTTGTGCCGAGCTATGTCCAAACCCAAGATCAGTCTATCCCACTCCCTATCATTCTGGTGTGCTCCATGTGCCTATCCAATAACCGCTTGAAAGTTCCTAAAGTGTCCGACTCCACTACCACAGCAGGCAGTGCATTCCACATCCCAACCACTCTCTGAGTGAAGAATCTACCTCGGACATCCCTCCTATATCTCCTACCATGAACTTTATAGTTATGTACCCTAGTAACAGTTACATCCACCTGAGGAAATAGTCTCTGAACGTCTGCTCTATCAATCCCCCTCATTATCTTATAAACCTCTATTCAGTCACCTCTCATCCTCCTCCGCTCTAAAGAGAAAAGCCCCAGCTCCCTCAACCTTTCCTCATAAGACCTACCCTCCAAACCAGGCAGCATCCTGGTAAATCTCCTCTGTACTCTCTCCAATGCTTCCACATCCCCCCCTACAGTGAGGCGACCAGAACTGAACACAATGTTCTAAATTCAAAGCTTCAAACTTCCTTTCAGATGAAGCAGTGTTTCACGCACACCTCCTTCAGTTTTGTCTATTGTATTTACTGCTCCCAATGTGGTCTCCTCTACACTGAACACTGACTGGGTGACCACTTTGCGGAATATCTTCATCTGCAAGTATGACCCCAACATTCCTGTCACTGCCATTTTAACTCAGCATCTTGCTCTCATACCCACATGTTCATCCTTAGCCTGCTGCTACGCTCGACTGAAGCCCAATGCAAACTGGAATATCAGCATCTTCCGGCACATTACAGCCATTTCGACTCAACATTGAGTTCAATGACTTTAGATTGTGAACTTTCCCTTTCACTCCTTACTTTTTGTTTCCTGTTTCTCGGTTGCCTTGACTTGTCTTAACACAACCCCACCCTTCCTCCACATGTCCACTGTCCCTTGTTCAGTTTTGCTTCGCACTGAGCACTGAACTTGCCCCGAGGTGCCCCTTTAGACGTGCTAAGCAGCTATCTCTAAATGCATGGGAGATATGTGGCCGGTGCATTAGACCCGGGTTCAATTCTGGCCTTGGGTGACTGTGTGTGAATGGAGTTTGCACATCCTTCCTGTGCCTATGTGGGTTTGCTCTGGGTTCTCCGGTTTACTCCCACACTCCAAGGCTGTGTAGGCTTGGTGGATTGGCCACGCTAAATTGCCCCTTACTGTCCCAAATTGTGTGGGATTAACAGGGTAAGTGTGTAGGGTACTATGGCAAGACCTGCAAGACATAACAGGTTACAAGATAGAGGCATATAGAACTGCCGACACAGTGCACCCCAGAGCAGGTGCTGGTTGATAGCGCTGTCGATAACCCTTTCATCACTTTACTGATGATCTGATAGACTGATGGGGCAGTAATTGGCTGAGTTGCTTTTTGTGTACAGGACATACCTGGGCAAGTTTCCACATTGCTGGGTAAATGCCAGTGTTGCCACCTAACATTCAGTATTACGCAGGAATCTTCGATTTGAGGAGAGTTATGGAGCTGAAATCAATCTGCACAAAACCGTGGATTGTGAATATTTTAAAAACACTGATAATCGAGTCCTGCTCAGAACCTTGTTTCATCGGCTGCTCCTCCTCTGCCTGTGATAACATCAGTCTCACTCACCATTAGCATCAATACATACAAACTTGCCTCACAAGAGCAGCTAGTGAGGCTGAGTCAGTGGTCACGGACTTGAAGCAGTCGATAAATGTCCCGACCTCAGCAGAGCAGCTCACATTGACAGTAACTGAGTAACTGAGGCCTCTGCCTCAGGCAAAGCTAGGGAGCGAAGAGGAATTCATCTCTCAATAAAAGTGATGCTTGTCGACTTGTGAGGGATGGACAATTCATTCTGGCACTCAAACAAACCACACCACATCCTGCTTGCAGAGTCCATTCTATACAAGGTTCTTGTTACTGAGGGTGGGATCTTGTGCTGCCCCTGGGAGGGCAGTTTCTGTGTCTCTGGAGTCACATGTGGGCCAGACCGGGCAAGAACAGCAGATTTCCTTTCCTAAAGGACATTAGTGAACCTGATGGGTTTTTATGACAATCGATGATGGTTTCATGGTCATCAGTAAATTCTTAATTCCAGATATTCAAACTCGGGTCCCAGGACATTAGCTGAGTTTCTAGGTTAACAGTCTAGCGATAATACACCATCTCCCCTGAGGGATTAAATTCTAAGCACTTTGAAGGAAGGTTGGGCTTCCTGCCATCAATATCAGGGAGGGTTTTTGCATGTTTACACATGTCACGTGATTCTCACTAAGGGCAATCTCACTGGAATTAAATGATTCTTTCAATTTAAGTTGTCTGAGAGTGAGAAATAAGTGTCTTCAGATTCACAACAGCTGAGAAGTGGTGTGCGGCGGGAGAGACGGAATATTTGCTGCAGTTGGAAGTTCCTCCTCTCTCAGAAACATTGTTTCACAACAAGCCATAACGCAGCAGACAGAACGGTACAGAGCTTTCCGAGAGACAGAGGAAATGGAGGGAGGCTATCCGAGGGAGAGATGGGACAGAGGGAGGTTGTTTGAGGCAGCGAGACAGCCTGCTGACCTCTGCACTGAGGTGAGCTGGAGGGGCTTCCTCTCGTGGCCTGGAGCCTAGATGGCTCTGGGTCCCGTGCAGAGGTCTGTCCTCCTTGGTCTGACTTGCTGGAGACAATAAGGTCACTGACATAGGGGGAGGTGGAGAGGCAGGGCATTCTTAGAGTATCCGGGGATAAAGCCCCGAGTGTGTAGGACTGACACCCCTCCTCCCCACCATCGCACCATGGCAACTCCCTGACTCCCTGAGGAGGAGAGGAAGCTGGGGCAAGGTGAGGTGCCTCATCCACTTCTCAGTTAGTTATGGCTGCCCTGCACCCATGGTTAAAATGATGGAGCGTAAGTTCCAGCTTATATCCAGCAGGCATGTGTCCGGCTAGACCTGGCTCTCCAACGCCACCACCACCCTTCCATAGAGACAGCCAATCACCTGCACATGGGAGCCATGATGGCAGACAGAAGCTGGACCGACTCATCCACATCTCACTCACGTCCCCTGATGTTCCCCTGCCTTTCTCTGTACCTCCTTCAGGGCACTCGGCAGGGACTCTCGCCTCCATCTGCCCTGCCAGGGTCAGAGACCTTGGCTGTGACAGCCTCCAGCAGCCTCAGGCACCTGCCTGTGATGTGTTCTTATCATCCAGCCTCATCCAGAAGCTGCACTCACTAAGGTGAACATCTCTGCTGGTGGAAGGGGCAGAACAAGAAGGTGAGAGTCTGTCCTCTGAGGATTGAGAATCATCATCCTCAGAGACAGTGCTTGAGGTGAATTTCGAGGTGGAGGTCAGATGTCTCTTCCTCTTGTGGTTGGAACCTGTGGTGGAGAAAAAACATATCAAAAACCATTTGGTATTAGAAAACATGAATGTTGTTGAAAAAAGAGGCATGTCAAAGTTTTTGTCTTTCACTCATCAGGACAGTCACAAGAATGCCAAATGTAAAGACAACAACAATTTACACTTCATGAAAAGAGAGTGCTGCTTTATTGGCAAGCTGATTCTGATTGGAAGCAGTGTTGCCATGGAGAATACACCAGCTAGCTGATGGCTGACAGCTATTGGCTAAGCTTTGTTTAACTCCTAACCAGCAAGTCAAGCAGGTTGACTCTGATTGGTCAAGATACTCACCTGGGAAAGAATGGCTATGGTTATTTTGTTCTCTTGGTTACAGGTACAATGCTCTGGATGTCTGAAAGATACAGATGGTGGTAGTTCACAGTCGCTTCTCTGATTCCACAGTTACTCCTGATCTATTCAACACCAGACAGGAGACATCCACATTGGTGAGCCGTGAGACTCCAGACTCTCCAGCTGTGCAAACTCAGTCCCAGGTCCTCCCCAGCACACTCTGTGGCCGTCTCCTTAACACGGCTCAGGATTTAAACATCAGAGATCCCTCCTCCTGATTTACTGCACTCCCATTACTTTTCTCCTGTAGAGAATCAGAATGATTCAGTGTCATTGCAATGAATGCACAACAACTCGATGAGCGTACATGATGGGATGAGGACACAGTGGTTAGCTCTGCTGCCTCACAGTACCAGGGATCCAGGTTCAATTCTGGCCTTGGGTGTCTGCTTGTGTGGAGTCCCATGTTGGTGTAAGTTTCCTCAGGGTGCTCCAGTTTTCTCACACAATCCAAAGATGGATTGACCATGCTAAATTGCCCCTTAATGTCCAAAGATGTGTAGGTTAAACTGCAGGGTTACGGGGATAGGGCAAGGTGGTAGGACTGGGTAAGATAAAGCTTAAAGTTTATTTATTAGTGTCACAAGTAGGCTTACATTAACACTGCATTGAAGTTACTGCGAAAATCCCCTAGTGACCACACTCCAGTGCCTGTTCAAGTACACTGAGAGAGAATTTAGCATGGCCAGTGCACCTAACCATCGTGTCTTTTGGACTATGGGAGGAAACCGGAGCACCCGGAGGAAACCCACACAGACATGGGGGGAACATGCAGACTCCACACAGGCAGTGACCCAAGCCGTGAATCGAACCAGCATCCTTGGCGCTGTGAGGCAGCAGTGCTAACCACCGAATACTCTTTCGGCGAGTGGGTGAAGATGCAATGGGCCAAATGGCCTCCTTCTGCACTGTCAGAATTCTATTCTCTGCCAACGATAGCTCTCCCTGGTAAGTGCTCACACCCACCCTCTCCTGTAACTGGTGGAGCTTTTGTGGTTCACACACATTCGAGCCACAAATTGCAGCGACTGAGGCCATGAACCCAGATCGCTGTGTGAGGTCCCTGGTCACTCACACTCTCACACTGCCTGATGCACATCAGATTCACATTGGACCCAGTCTCTGGAGTGGGACCCACCCAGTCTGCAACCTGCGTCCAGACTGCCACGGTCACAAGCTGCTCCTGCTATTCCTGTGGCAGGCAGCCTTAGCCTGGGTAGGGAGCTATAGTGAGGCATCGCTGGACAGCGGGGCACTCATCGCCTGTTCTGAGACAAGTGATAGGAGCAATTGCAGTTATGTGGCGGTTGATGAGGGTTGATGGGGGTTGCGGGGGGGTGGAGAGGCGGTGGGGGGTCCGACTGTTTTGCCTCAATCTCGAGGTCAAACTCAGAGAGTCAGATTGATACTCCCGTCCGGCAGGGAACGAATGTGCAGTTGGGTGTCCTTAAAATATGATGTCTGGACCTCTAACTCGATGAGGTAACAGTGGGGACAGTGGAGGCATTAACTTCCTGTCCCAGTTTTGTGATTCACAGCACTGCTCATAGCCAGTGGGAATGAGAGGAGGCCACTCAGCCCTTCGAGGCTACTCTGCTATTCATTTTGATCATGGCTAATCATCCAACACAATCAACCTAATCCCAACTTCCACCCATATTCCTTCCCATTAACCCCCAAGTGCTACGTCCAGCTGCCTCTGAAAATGTTCAATGGTTTGGCCTCAGCTACTTCCTGTGGTAGTGAATTCCACAGGCTCACCACTCTCTGGGTGAAGAAAGTTCTCTTCATCTCTATCCTAAACAGTCTACCCTGTATCCTCAGAATCTGACCTCTAGTTCTGGACAGCCCCAACATCAGAAACTTCTTTCTTGCTTCTATCCTGTCTAGTCCTGTTAGAATTTTCTAGGTTTCTACAAAATTCCCCCTTGTTCTTCTGAACTCCAGCGAATACAATCTGAACTGACTCAATCTCTCCTCATTGGCTCGTCCTAGCATGGCTAACTGGCTGCCATGTGACTGAAGTTTATTTATTAGTCACAGGTAAGGCCTATATTAACACTTGAATGAAGTTACTGTGAAATTCCCCTAGTCACCACAGTCCGACATCTGTTCGAGTCAATGCATCTGACCAGCATATCTTTCAGAATGTGGGAGCAAACCAGAGCACCTGGAGGAAACCCACGAGGAGAACGTGCAAACTCCACACAGACAGCAACCCAAACCGGGAATCAAACCCATTTCCCTGGCGCTGTGAGGTAGCAGTGTTACTCTGTGTTTAAACACTGTGCTACTATGCAGTTCATACCTTGATGCAAGGGCAGGCTTTAGCAGCCTGAATAGATGCTGGGGCTGGAAGCGCTAACATGGTGAAAGTACTCTGTATATTTATCAGTTTGTGTTATAGTCCATCATACTGACTGGTGCTCACCAATGCCTGCAATCACACTGCACCAACAATGCATCTGTGTAAAACATGCAACACATCCTCTCATTCTCCAACTGGACAGATTACCCATCTTTGTACACCTGAGATCCAACTGCATGAATTCCAAATGATGCCAAGATCAATGGTAAAGAATGGATAGGAAGTCTGATCCCATGGTGAAAACACAGACTCACTGTGGGGAGTTCTCCCTTCCCACCACCATACAAAGGTTCATCAACCTTGGGTGGGATTTTCCGGTTTGGGGGCGAGCGCAGCTGGAATATCCCGCCATGATCTAGTTGGATGAGTCTTCACCGTCAGCCAAACAACCTTATTTCCTCATTTTCATTATTTTCCTATCTGACAAAGTGAAATGTTCTAAGAAAAGGATATAAGAAACATTTTGTTTAATGTTTCAGTGACTTTTCTCCAGGGTCACACACACAGCTGTGTCCAGGCAGACTGGTCTTTGATTCCTGGTGACCCCAGGCCAATCCTGGAGGGTTGGTAACTCCATGTCTGCTTTGGGAGTGACTGATCAGACGTCTCCTTCCCTGGAAAAGTCTGGCAGCTTTGTCATTGGCTGCCTCGACTTCAGGAGGTCCCTGAAAGCGTTTTGGCAGTGATTACACATCCTACTGACCCACACTGTGGCCGTTGAGCTCTCGAGCGACAGTCAGCCTCCACATGCTGCAATGTAGCCGTGTAGGTGTAGAATTCTGATTCCCTCAGCGATGAGGCTGTCTGACTGCAGCCACATTGGTGCCTGGTGGGTGCCCTTTAAAGGGACCCCCCCCCAATGACTAACACCCAAACTCTGGATCATGCCCATAATCTCTAATTGGATGGATATCCCACAAGATCCTAAAGGGGACCACCCAATGGTCAGGAGCTTGTAAAGATCCCAATGTAAGTGAGCCAATGATCTTGTCAAAATCCAGCCCAGAGCACCACCTGGTGGTGAAGAGCAACAGTTGCATCTTCTCATTGCAACATCAACAAAAGCGGGAGAGACAAAATGCCTTCACACCATCATAGAATGATGGAAAAAAAAGTTTATCTATTAGTGTCAGAAGTAGGCTTACATTAACACTGCAATGAAGTTACTGTGAAAATCCTCTAGTCACCACACTGCAGCACCTGTTCGGGTACACTGAGGGAGAATTTTGCATGACCAATGCACTTAACTAGCACATCTTTGGACTGTGGGAGGAAACTGGAGCACCTAAATGAAGCCCACGCAGATATGGGGGGAACGTACAGACTCCAAACAGACAGTGACCCAAGCTGAGAATTGAACCCTGGGCCCTAGTGCTGTGAGGCAGCAGTGCTAACCACTATGTTCTCAAACCACACCCCAAAAACGAGCTCTTAGGCTGATTGGTGTTAACAAATTGTCCCTAAATTAGTCGTCCCTCTAATTGGTTATGGTTCCTTTATTGTGGAGTCCGATAGGCGTAGACAAAGGTCATAGGTAGAAGAGGGCACTCACAATGTTAAAATGGCGGCGCAGGCTCGTTGGGCCGAAGGGCCTGTTTCCTGTGCTGTGTTGTTCTTTGTTCTTATATCACTGTGCTGTCCCACACACAGCACAGAGGCAGACTAATTAGCCCATCCTTTTGAAAGAGTTATCCTGTTAGCTATGCTCCCCCGCCCCTTCCACATAGCTCTGCTAGTTTTTACACTCTAAATAGCTTTTTGAAAGTTATTATTTAATCAGCTCCCAGACATGATGGCTGTAACTTTACTGGTGCCACAGGAATCGGAGCAATCAAGGAGTGAAGGTCCATTGACCCTGGGGGGGATTTTATGGTTTTGGGACAAACAAGGTTATAAAATCCCACCCGATAAGTTACTGTGTAAAACTAAAAATACCTTCCTCTTGCCTCTCTAAAACCCTTGAGGAATATGGTGAATGTAGAAAGGAATTTAAACATGGAATTAGGAGGACCATGAAATGTCTTTAGCAAACAGAACATAAGAACATAAGAACATAAGAACATAGGAGCAGGAGTAGGCCATCCAGCCCTTCGAGCCTGCCCCGCCATTCAATAAGATCATGGCTGATCTGTCGCTGCTCAGTTCCACTTTCCCGCCCTCTCCCCATAACCCTTAATCCCCTCTCCTATCAAATACCCATCAACCCGCGTCTTAAAAATATTTAGCGAGGCAGCCTCCACCACTTCAACGGGCAGAGAATTCCAGAGATTCACTACCCTTTGAGTGAAGAAGTTCCTCCTCAACTCCGTTCTAAACCGCCCCCCTTTTATCTTGAGGCTGTGCCCCCTAGTCCTATTGTCTTTTTTGAGCGGGAAGAGTCTTTCCACCTCTATCCTATCCATCCCATTCATCATCTTATACGTCTCAATGAGATCTCCTCTCATTCTTCTAAACTCTAACGAGTACAAGCCCAGTTTATTCAGCCTCTCCTCATAGCTCAACCCCCTCAACTCCGGTATCAGCCTAGTAAACCTCCTCTGCACTCCCTCCAAGGCCAAAATATCTTTGCGCAGGTGCGGCGCCCAAAACTGCACACAGTACTCCAGCTGCGGCCTCACCAATGCCCTATACAGCTGCAGCAAGACCTCCCTACTTTTATATTCAATCCCCTTCGCTATGAAGGCCAGCATCCCATTCGCCTTCCTGACCACCTGCTGCACCTGCAAGCTGGGTTTTTGCGACTCATGCACAAGGACCCCGAGGTCCCTCTGCACCGTCACCTCCTGCAGTTTTTCGCCTCGTAAGTAATAGTCCTTCCTACCATTCTTCCTACCAAAGTGGACCACCTCACACTTGCCAACATTAAATTCCATTTGCCATTTCCTGGCCCATTCGCCCAGCCTATCTAGATCCTTCTGCAGACTCTCCACACCCTCCGCACAATTTGCCGTTCCCCCAATCTTGGTGTCATCAGCAAATTTCAACACTCTACACTCGGTTCCCTCCTCCAGATCATCTATATAAATGGTAAAAAGCTGAGGCCCCAGCACCGACCCCTGGGGCACTCCACTAGTCACCGTCCGCCAATCCGAATAGCACCCGTTGACCCCCACTCTCTGTCTCCTATTTGACAACCAATCCTCTATCCACGCTAACACCCTACCCCCAACTCCATGTCTCTCGACCTTCTGCAATAACCTCTTGTGAGGCACTTTGTCAAACGCTTTCTGAAAATCTAGAAAGACCACATCCACCGGCTCTCCTCTATCCACCGCCCTAGACACATCCTCATAGAACTCCAGTAAATTTGTCAGACACGACTTCCCTTTAATGAAACCGTGCTGCGTCTGCTCTAACAAGCAATTCCCTTCAAGATGCCTCGCAATTTCCTCCTTAATGACAGATTCTAACATTTTACCTACAACAGACGTTAAACTAACCGGCCTATAATTCCCCGCCTTTTGCCTGGCACCCTTCTTAAACAACGGCGTAACATTAGCCATTTTCCAATCATCCGGCACTTCCCCGGAATCCAGCGATGTTTGGAAAATAACCACCAAGGCATCCACTATCACCTCCGCCATTTCTTTCAGAACCCTCGGATGCATTCCATCCGGTCCTGGGGACTTGTCCACAATCAGCCCCTCCAGTCTGTCGAGCACCGCCTTTCTAGTAACAGTAATGTCATTAAGACCCTCCAGTCCTACCACCTTTCTATCGCTAACACCCGGCAAATTATTCACGTCCTCCTCCGTGAAGACAGAAACAAAAAAGTTATTCAATACCTTAGCCATATCCCCATCCCCTACCACTAGGTCCCCTTTCTCATCCTCTAAAGGACCAACATTCACCCTAGCCAGCCTCTTCCTTTTTATGTATTTATAAAAACTCTTGCTATCCTTTTTTATATTAAGCGCTAGCCCAGCTTCATAGTTTCTCCTACCCTTCCTTATCAACTTCTTTGTCAATCTTTGTTGACATTTAAACCTCTCCCAATCCTCTTCTCGCCCACTACTCTTAGCTACTCTAAATTCCTCCGCTTTTAGTTTAACACTTTCCTTCACCTCCTTTGTTATCCACGGCTTATTACCTCTCCTCCTACTATCCTTTTTGACCATCGGAATAAATTTCCGTTGAGCACCAAGAAAGATCTCCTTAAAGATCCTCCACTGCTCCTTAACAGACCCTCCCTCCAACGCGCTCTCCCAGTCCACATTCGCCAATTCTTCTCTCATCCTACCGTATTTCCCTCTATTCAAACAAAGGACGCGTGTCCGGGAACCCACTTTCTCCTCCTCCATCTGCACCAGAAACTCCACCATACAATGATCACTCTCCCCAAGAGGATCCTTCACCACAAGGTCCCTAATTCTACCCGCTTCATTACATAGCACCAGATCCAAGATAGCTCGCTCCCTCGTTGGCTCCAACACACACTGTTCAAGGAAACTATCCCGGCAGCATTCCAAGAACTCTTCCTCGAGCCCCCCACGTCCAACATGGGTCGACCAATCAATATGCAGATTGAAATCCCCTATAACTACGGCCGTCCCATTCCTGCACGCCGCACTTATTTGCGCGTTAACAGCCCGCCCCATCTCCAGATCATTATTCGGGGGCCTATAGACGACACCCACCAGCGTCTTCCTCCCTTTGCTGTTCCTAATCTCCACCCACAACGATTCCACCCTCTGTTCCTTGGCTCCAATATCATCCCTTGCTACCACCGTGATGCTATCCTTAATCAGCAGAGCTACGCCCCCCCCTTTTCCCTCCTGTCTATCCTTCCTAAACACTTGATAGCCCTGTACATTCAGCTCCCAGTCCCTGTCACCCTGCAGCCACGTCTCTGTAATGGCCACCAGATCGTATCCATTTGTGTCGATCTGCGCCACCAGCTCATCCACTTTATTCCGAATGCTTCGTGCATTCAGATAAAGTGTTTTCATCCCAGCCTTCACCTGGACCCTATTTGCTGCAACGCCACCAACTATACTCACGCCCCCTACTCCCTCTATTATTGGGACATCCTCGGCCTCTTCCCTTACATGTACACTCTCCTTAACTTTAGACCTCGTAAGGTCACCTACCCTCACACCCTCCCCCCCCATAATTAGTTTAAAGTCCTGTCTACAGTCCTCTTTACTCGATTCGCCAGCACTCTGGTCCCAGCACGGTTCAGACCAACCCCATCCCTCCCGAACAGGTCCCACTTACCCCAATACTGGTGCCAATGCCCCATAAATTCAAACCCATTCCTCCCACACCAATCCCTGAGCCACCCATTCACTTCCTTAATCCTGTCAACCCTACGCCCATCTGCACACGGTTCAGGCAGTAGCCCAGAGATAACCACCTTGTCGGTTCTACTTTTTAATTCCATTCCCAGCTTTTCATACTCCCTCCCCAGATCCTCAGTCTGCATTTTGCTTACGTCGCCGGCACCCACATGTACCACAACGACCGGATTCTCACCCTCCCACTCCAGGTTCCTCTGCAGCCCAGCTGCGACATCCCGTACCCGAGCACCAGGCAGACAACACACCCTTCTGTGCACTTTGTCATTGTGACAAAGGACAGTGTCAATACTCTTCACCCCACTATCCCCAATAACTACTACGTTCCTTTTCCTTTTCTCTTTGCCTATGTCCTGCTGCAGCACTGTACCGTGTGCAGCTTGCTCACCAACCTCACCTGCCTCGTTCTCGTCCAACTTGGAAGTAAGAACCTCAAACCTGTTATGCAGATTAAGAGGCTGAGGCCTCCGCTCCTCACCCCCCTTCCTCTTCCCAGTAGCCCCCTCTTGTCCCTGACCCTTAGAGTTAGCCAGTCTAGGGGGGGTGGATGTCACTTGCACCCCATTGACAATGACACCCTCTCTCCCCCTGATGAGCCTCAGTGTCTGTAGCTCAGAGGCCAGCTCATTTACCCTGAGCTGGAGCTCCTCCAGCAACCTGCACTTACTGCAGACATGGTCACTGGGATGAACCCTAGGGTCCACCACTTCCCACATCATACAGAAACCACATATCACATGCCCCTCCATTATTTACTGTAGTAGTTTTGAAAAAATTTTTTTTGTTTTTTGTTTGTTTTTTTTTGTTTTTCAAACGAACTCACCTGGCCTTTTTCCTTCCAGCCCTTTTTGATATTAAGCCCTAGTAGCTCACTCTGCTTCCCTCTCACTCTGCCGCCCGCTCAGACGCTGCCCGCTGTCTACACCAGGCCTCCTTTTAAACCTGGCGCTGATTTAAATCTGATGAATCACAACTGCCTGCTAACCACTCCCTCAGAATTCTTAAAGCAGTAAATACAATAAATAAATGCTTTAAACAGTTCTACAAAGAACAAAGTACTTTAAACTTATTTTAAACTAGTTTTTAACAGGTAAAATCTTAGCTGTCTCTCTGCTCCTTCACTTGTCTGCTCCAGCAAACAATGGAAGGCTTCACCTTGTGGTCAGTTGATATTTAAATCTGATGAACCACAACTGCCTGCTAACCACTCCCTCAGAATTCTTGAAGCAGTAAATACAATAAATAAATGCTTTAAACAGTTCTACAAAGAACAAAGTACTTTAAACTTATTTTAAACTAGTTTTTAACAGGTAAAATCTTAGCTGTCTCTCTGCTCCTTCACTTGTCTGCTCCAGCAAACAGAGCCAAGGAGAAAGTGACCAAAGAGGTTTTTTTTTGAGAAAGTGACCAAAGAGGTGGATGGGGGTAAGGCAGTTGACGTGGTGTATTTGGACTTTAGTAAGGCGTTTGATAAGGTTCACCATGGAAGCCTTCTGCAGAAATTGCAGATGTATGGGATTGAGGGTGATTTAGGAAATTGGATCAGGAATTGGCTGGCGGATAGGAGGCAGAGGGTGGTGGTTGATGGTAAATATTCGTCATGGAGTTCAGTTACGAGTGGTGTGCCTCAGGGATCTGTTTTGGGGCCACTGCTGTTTGTAATTTTTATAAATGATCTGGATGAGGGTATAGCTGGGTGGATTAGTAAATTTGCTGATGACACCAAAGTCGGAGGTGTGGTAGATAGTGAGGAAGGGTGTCTTAGTCTACAGGGAGACTTGGTCAAGTTGCAGAGCTGGGCCGAGAGGTGGAGGATGGAGTTTAATGTGGAAAAGTGTGAGATAATTCACTTTGGTAGGAATAACGGATGTGTAGAGTATAGGGCTAACAGTAGGACTCTGAATAGTGTGGATGAACAGAGGGTCTAGGTGTATGTGTACATAGAACATAGAACATAGAACATAGAACATTACAGCGCAGAACAGGCCCTTCGGCCCACGATGTTGCGCCGACCAGTTACAAAAACAATGACCCACTAGCCTATACCAATCCCTTTTCGTCCATAAACCTATCCAGAGATCTCTTAAACGCCCCCAAACTAGACGCATTTACAACTGCAGCAGGCAGGGCATTCCAATCCCTCACCACCCGCTGGGTAAAGAACCTACCCCTGCAATCCGTCCTGTAGCTACCCCCCCTTAATTTAAAGCCATGCCCCCTCGTGCTAGCTTTCTCCATCCGAGGAAAAAGGCTATCACTATCCACCCTCTCTAAACCTCTAATCATCTTATATGTTTCAATAAGATCCCCTCTTAGCCGCCTTCTTTCCAACGAAAACAACCCTAGATCCCTCAGTCTCTCCTCATAGGACCTCCCCACCATACCAGGCAACATCCTAGTAAACCTCCTCTGCACCCTCTCCAACGCCTCCACATCCTTCTTGTAATGCGGGGACCAGAACTGCACACAGTACTCCAAGTGCGGCCGCACCAGAGTAGTGTACAGTTGCAACATTACACTGCGACTCCTAAATTCAATCCCCCTACCAATAAACGCCAAGACACCGTACGCCTTCTTGACAACCTTATCTACTTGATTCCCAACTTTCAGGGATCTATGTACACACACACCTAGATCCCTCTGTTCATCCACACTATTCAAAGTCCTCCCGTTAGCCCTATACTCGACACATCTGTTGCTCCTACCAAAGTGAATTACCTCACACTTCTCCGCATTAAATTCCATCCGCCACCTCTCGGCCCAGCTCTGCAACCTATCTAAGTCTCCCTGCAGACTATGACACCCTTCCTCACAATCTACCACACCTCCAACTTTGGTGTCATCAGCAAATTTACTAATCCACCCAACTATACCCTCATCCAGATCATTAATAAAAATTACAAACAACAGTGGCCCCAAAACAGATCCCTGAGGCACACCACTCGTAACTGCACTCCATGATGAATATTTACCATCCACCACCACCCTCTGTCTCCTATCTGATAGCCAATTCCTGATCCAACTTCCTAGATTACCCACAATCCCATACATCTGCATTTTCTGCAGAAGCCTACCATGGTGAACCTTATCGAACGCCTTACTAAAATCCATGTATACCACGTCAACTGCCTTACCCCCATCCACCTCTTTGGTCACCTTCTCAAAAAACTCAATAAGGTTAGTAAGGCACGACCTACCCGCTACAAAACCATGCTGACTATTTCTAATCAATTCATTACACTCCAAATAACTATAAATCCTATCCCTAATAATTTTTTCTAAAACCTTGCCCACAACAGAAGTAAGACTCACCGGTCTATAATTCCCAGCAAAGTCTCTGTTCCCCTTCTTAAACAATGGGACAACATTCGCTATCCTCCAATCCTCCGGGACTACACCAGAGACCAATGACGACCTGAAGATCTGAGCCAGAGGCTCTGCAATCACCTCTCTAGCCTCCCAGAGAATCCTAGGGTAGATCCCATCCGGACCAGGGGACTTATCTATTTTCAGCCCCTCAAGAATTTCCAGCACATCCTCTTTATCAACCGTAATACTGTCTATTTTACACCCCTGCAACCCAATGTCCTCCTCAGCTATATTCATGTCCCCCTGCGTGAACACCGAAGAGAAATATTGGTTCAATACTTCTCCAATCTCCTCCGGTTCCACACACAACTTCCCCCTGCTGTCTGTAACTGGCCCTAATCTTGCCCTGACCAACCTTCTGTTCTTGACATACCTATAGAACGCCTTAGGATTCTCCTTAATCCTATCAGCCAAAGTCTTCTCATGTCCTCTTTTAGCCCTTCTCAACTCACTCTTCAACTCCCTCCTAGCCAATCTAAAGCTTTCTAGTGCACTATCTGAGCCCTCCAATCTCATCCGAACATAAGCCTCCTTTTTCTTTTTAACCATCGACTCAACTCTTTTAGTGCACCACGGTTCCCTAGATCTACCAAATCCACCATGCCTGACAGGGACATACCTATCAAGGACTCGCAGTAGCTGCTCCTTGAAAAAACTCCACATTTCAGACGTTCCCTGAAAGTTGGGAATCAAGTAGATAGGGTTGTTAGGAAGGCATACGGTGTCTTGGCGTTTATTGGTAGGGGGATTGAATTTAAGAGCCGCAGCGTCACGTTGCAACTGTACAAAACTCTGGTGCGGCCACACTTGGAGTACTGTGTGCAGTTCTGGTCCCCACATTATAGGAAGGATGTGGAGGCTTTGGAGAGGGTGCAGAGGAGGTTTACCAGGATGTTGCCTGGTATGGAGGGGAGGTCCTATGAGGAGAGACTGAGGGATTTGGGGTTGTTTTCATTAGAAAGAAGGCGGCTGCGAGGGGACCTTATTGAAACATATAAGATGATTAGAGGTTTAGATAGGGTGGACAGTGATAGCCTTTTTCCTCGGATGGAGAAAGCTAGCACGAGGGGGCATAGCTTTAAATTAAGGGGTGGTAGATATAGGACGGATGTCAGGGGTAGGTTCTTTACCCAGAGGGTGGTGAGGGATTGGAATGCCCTGCCTGCTGCAGTTGTAAATGCGCCTAGTTTGGGGGTGTTTAAGAGATCCGTGGATAGGTTTATGGATGGAAAGGGTTTGGTTTAGGTTAGAGGGTCATTGTTTTTTAACTGGTCGGCGCAACATCGTGGGCCGAAGGGCCTGTTCTGCGCTGTAATGTTCTATGTTCTAAGGAGGATCCCAAGGTTTCTTCTGCATTTATTAGGATCAAGAGGGTAGCAAGATAAAGAGTAGCCCAGTCAGGGTCAATGGAGGGAAGTTATGAGTGGAGCCACAGGAAGTGGGTGAGATCCTTGCTGAATATTTTATATCGGTATTCACCAAGGAGAAGGAATGACAGATGTTGAGGTCAGGGATAGGTGTGTGAACACTTTAGGGAATGTCAATATAATGGAACGATGAAATGTTGAGTATCCTAAATTTCATTAAGGTAGACAATCTGAATAAGCACGCCACCACAAAGAACAAAGAACAGTACAGGCCCTTCGGCCCTCCAAGCCTGTGCTGATCATGATATCTGCCTAAACTAAAACTTAGCAGTGTTGAGGATCAGAAGGACCTTGGGGTCCGGGTCCATAGGACTCTTAAATCGGCCTTGCAGGTGGAGGATGTAGTCAAGAAGGCGTATGGTGTACTGGCCTTCATTAATCGAGGGATTGAGTTTAGGAGTCGGGAGGTAATGCTGCAACTTTATAAGACCCTTGTCAGACCCCACTTGGAGTACTGTGCGCAGTTCTGGTCACCTCACTACAGGAAGGATGTGGAAGCTATTGAGAGGGTGCAGAGGAGATTTACAAGGATGTTGCCTGGATTGGGAGGCATGCCTTATGAGGATAGGTTGAGGGAGCTGGGACTCTTCTCCCTGGAGAGACGAAGGTTGAGAGGTGACCTGATAGAGGTTTATAAAATGTTGAGAGGAATAGATAGGGTGGATTCTCAGAGGCTATTTCCCAGGGCTGAAATGGTCGCTACGAGAGGACACAGGTTTAAGGTGCTGGGGAGCGAGTACAGAGGAGATGTTAGGGGTAAGTTTTTCAATCAGAGGGTGGTGAGTGAGTGGAATCGGCTGCCGTCGGAGGTGGTGGAGGCGAACTCGCTGGGGTCTTTTAAAAGACTTCTGGATGAGTACATGGGGTTTAATGGGATTGAGGGTTATAGATAGGCCTGGTAGGTATGGATATGATCGGCGCAACTTGTGGGCCGAAGGGCCTGTTTGTGCTGTAGTGTTCTATGTTCGTGTGCACTTACGGAGTCCATATCTTTCCATTCTCATCCTATTCATATATTTGTCTAGTTGCCCCTTAAATGGTGCAATCGTACCCACTCCCACCACCTCCCCAGGGAGTGCATTCCAGGCATTCACCACCCTCTGTGTAAGTAAGTTAGTAAGTGGGTAGAAGACCGTGTGCCAAAGAAGTAAATCCGCGTGTCTCCCAACTGGAAATCATGGATGAACAGGGATATCCATTGCTTGCTGAAGTCCAGATCTGAGGTGTTCACGTCAGGCGACCCTGACCCATACAAGAAAGCCAGATATCATCCATCAAAGCTGCCAAAAGACAATACCCAACAAAGTTAGAGTCTCAGGCTAGCCACACAGACTCCTGCAGACTATGGGCAGGTCTGCAAAACATAACAGGCTGCAAGATAGAGACGAGTAGAATTGCCGGCACAGTGCAGCTCTCCCTGATGAGCTCAATGAATCTTGTGCTCATTTTGAGTAAGAGATCAGCACCCTCAGTCCAGAAGCCTCAGATGAACCTCCACCTTGCACTTTCTAATGCGTCTATAATTTGCTCCCCTTAATTCAGTATCTTAGAATTCCTACAGTGCAGAAGGAGGCCATTCGGCCCATCAAGCCTGCACCGGCAACAATCCCACCCAGGCCCTACCCCCAAAACTCCATATATTCATCATGGTACTCTCCCAGACTAAGGGCCAATTTAACATGGCCAATCCACCTACCCGCATGTCTTTGGAGAGTGGGAGGAAACCTGAGCACCTGGAGGAAAGCCATGCAGACATGGGAGAACATGCAAACTCCACACAGACAGTGACCCAAGCTAGGAATTGAACCTAGGTCCCTGGCTCTGTGAGGCAGCAGTGCTAACCACTGTGCTACCATGCCTGCTAAAATTCTCTCTTTTCCTTCTCAACATATCCTGAATATTTCTGGTCATCCATGGTTCTCTGGGCTTGTTACTCCTTCCTATCACCCTAGCGGGAATATATTGGGCCATTTCCTTTTTGAACACCCCTATCACCCCCCCAAACCTCCTCCAACACTCCTTCCCCCTCCCCCTAAGCACTGCTCTTCTGTAGATTTCCTCACTAGTATCTGTTCCCAGTTTACCTTGGCCAGAGCCTGCCTTATTTTACTGAAATCCATTCTCCCTCAAGCCAAAACATTATTTTGCAACATAAGTATTTCTTTGTCCATAACAAGTTTAAATTGTACCATGTTGTGGTCACTATCACTGAAGATTATTCGTAAGACAGAAGACTGGGAATATTTTACAAACCAGCAAAGGACAGCCAAAAAATAATAATAAATTAGAATATGGAATAAATATTGAAACTGCAAGAGCTTCTACAAATATTGTATATAAAAAGGAGAGTAGCTAAAGTAATCATTGGTCCCTTAAAGAGTGAAAATGGGGAATTAATAATGGGAAGCAAGGAAATGGCAGATTTTTAAGGTATTTTTTACCTTTTTATATTTGTATTTTGTACCAGAAGACTGACAAGTCCTCTGGACCTGATGACCTGTATCCTGGGCCTTATAAAAAGTGGCTTCAGAAATAGTGAGCGCATTTCTTTGATTCTGGAAAACTGCAAATGTAACACCTCTGTCCAAGAAAGGACGGAGCAGAAAGCAGGAAACTATAGGCCTTACATCTGCCATTGCTAAAATGCTGAAATCCATTATTAACGAAGTAACAGCAGGAAATTTATCATAGAATCACAAAATCTACGGCTGGAAGACAGGCCCTTCGGCCCAAACTGCTTCACGCCAACCAAAATGCCCATCTAAGCTAACCCCATTTCCCTGAATTTGGCCCATATCCCTCTAAACCTTTCCTATTCATGTATCTGTCCAAATGCCTTCTAAATGTTGTTAATGTCCCTGCCCAGGTAACTACAGGCCGGTGAGTTTAACGTCAGTGGTAGGCAAGTTGATGGAGAGGATTCTTAGGGATAGGATGTATGCGCACTTAGAGCATTGCGATCTGATTAAGGATACGCAGCATGGCTTTGTAAAGGGGAAGTTTTGCCTTACGAATCTGCTAGAATTCTTTGAGGAGGTGACAAAAACAGTCGATGAAGGTCAAGCCGCTGATGTCGTCTATATGGATTTCAGTAAGGCGTTTGACAAAATCCCTCATGGTAGGTTGGTACAGAAGATTAAAGCTCATGGGTTATGTGGTCAGGTATCTAGATGGGTAGAGAACTGGCTTGCAAAGAGGAGTCAGAGAGGAGTAGTGGAGGGGTCCTTTTCTAGCTGGAGGTCTGTCACTAGTGGTGTGCCGCAGGGCTCAGTACTGGGACCTCTTCTCTTTGTAGTGTATATAAATGATTTGGAAGAGGGAGTAGGTGGTGTGATCAGCAAATTTGCTGATGACGCCAAGATGGCTGGATTGGCGGGCAGTGAGGAGCAGTGTCTGGCAATACAGCAGGATATTGATAGGCTGGTTGATTGGGCAGATACATGGCAAATGGAGTTTAATCCGGATAAATGTGAGGTGATGCATTTTGGTCGGAATAATGTAGGGGGAAGTTATATGATAAAGGGTAAGCCCATAAGGAGTATAGAATTGCATCGAGACCTGGGGGTGCAAGTGCACAAGTCTTTGAAGGTGGCAGTGCAAGTGGAGAGTGTGGTGAAGAAAGCCTATGGTATGTTAGCCTTTATAGGAAGGGGTATAGAATATAAGAGCTGGAGTCTAATGTTGCAGTTGTACAGAACGTTGGTTAGGCTGCATTTGGAATAATGCATCCAGTTCTGGTCGCCTTACTACCGGAAGGACGTGGAGACTCTGGAGAGAGTGCAGAGGAGGTTTACCAGGATGTTGCCTGGTATGGAAGAACTGGGGTATGAGGAAAGATTGAAGAAATTGGGGCTCTTTTCCCTTGAAAGACGCCAACTGAGGGGGGGTCTAACAGAGGTATATAAGATTATGAAGGGTATAGATAGAGTAAACAGAGATAAGCTATTTCCTATATAGAGACACGTAGGACAAGAGGCCATGGACTGAAGGTGAGGGGGGAGAGGTATAACACAGATATTAGAGGGAGGTTTTTCACACAGAAGGTAGTGGGGGTATGGAAAGCTCTGCCAAGTAAGGTGGTGGAGGCAAACACACTAGAGTCATTTAAGAGTAACTTAGACAGGCACATGAGTGGGTTGGAGATGGGTGGATATAGAACATAGAACATAGAACATTACAGCGCAGAACAGGCCCTTCGGCCCACGATGTTGCGCCGACCAGTTACAAAAACAATGACCCACTAGCCTATATCAATCCCTTTTCGTCCATAAACCTATCCAGAGATCTCTTAAACGCCCCCAAACTAGACGCATTTACAACTGCAGCAGGCAGGGCATTCCAATCCCTCACCACCCGCTGGGTAAAGAACCTACCCCTGACATCCGTCCTGTAGCTACCCCCCCTTAATTTAAAGCCATGCCCCCTCGTGCTAGCTTTCTCCATCCGAGGAAAAAGGCTATCACTATCCACCCTATCTAAACCTCTAATCATCTTATATGTTTCAATAAGATCCCCTCTTAGCCGCCTTCTTTCCAACGAAAACAACCCTAGATCCCTCAGTCTCTCCTCATAGGACCTCCCCACCATACCAGGCAACATCCTAGTAAACCTCCTCTGCACCCTCTCCAACGCCTCCACATCCTTCTTGTAATGCGGGGACCAGAACTGCACACAGTACTCCAAGTGCGGCCGCACTAGAGTAGTGTACAGTTGCAACATTACACTGCGACTCCTAAATTCAATCCCCCTACCAATACTATAGGGGAACCTTTTAAATAAGGGTCATTAGCATTGGGGTGTCCCTGGTAAGGGAAATGGATATGGTACAATAATAATGTTTTTTATCCCTTTTCATTCACAGGTTTTAAGTCAGTCCGCCTTGTGTCCAACGAGGGGCATACACACGATGGGTCGTACTTGGGCTGCTCTTGGTTGTTCGAGATTGGCCTAGTGCTCCATGTCGTTAGTGTGTGCCTAAACTGGACTAGATACTGGGCAAGACGACAGCTCAGTGACTATCACTGTTTGCTGTGCAGATACATGGATTTGGGTCGGTGTCTGTGGGAGTTTGTGCGTTCTCCCCGTGCTTGCGTGGGTTTTCTCCGGGTGCTCCGGTTTCCTCCCACACCCCAAAGCTGTGCTGTTAGGCTGATTGGCAGTAATAAATTGTCCCTAAATCAGTTTCCCTCAATCTGGATGGCCATAAAACATTAGACAAGGGTTGTGGGTGGAGAGGGGGACTGGTGGTGTTGAGATGGCAGCGCGGGCTCGTTGGGCCGAAGGGTCCGCTTCCCGGGCTGTTTTTGTTCTTTGTTCTTTTTTCTTCTTTGCCCCAACCACTTCCTCCAGCAACTCATTCCACACACGTACCACCCTCTGTGTAAAAAAGCTGCTCCTCAGGTTCCCATTAATTCTTTCCCCTCTTAACGTAAGCCTGTGCCCTCTAGTTCTCGATTCCCCAACCCTGGGAAAAAGACTAGACCTTATCCATGCCTCTCATGGTCTTATACACCTCTATAAGATCACCCCTCAGTCCCCTGTGCCTTAAAGAAAAAACTCCTAGCCTGTCCAATCTCTCCCTATAACTCAGTCCCTTGAGTCCTGGCAACATCCTTGTAAATCTCTTCTGCACTCCCTCCATTTAATAACATCTTTCCTATAGTAAAACTGAACACAATACACCAGGTGTGGCCTCACCAACGTCCTGACAATTCCAACATAACTTCCCAACTTCTATACTCAATGCCCTGACTGATTAAATATGCCAAAAGCCTTCTTCACTGTCCTATTTATCGGCACTTGAACTCCAAAGTCCCTCTATTCCATGATACTCCCTAAGGTCCTACCATTCATCATGAAAGTCCTACCTTGATTTGATTTTTTAAAATGTAACACCTCACACTTATCTGTATTGAGCTCCATTTGCCATTGTGTCATCTGCAAACTTACTGATCATTCCTTGTACATTCTCATCCAGATAGTTGATATAGATACCAAATAACAATGGGCCCAGCACAGATCCCTGAGGCACCCCACCAGTCACAGGCCTCCAGTCCAACAAACATTTTTCCACTATTACCCTCTGCTTCCTATCATCATACCAAGAAAATCATAATTACATAAGACAGAGTCAACATGGATTTGTGAAAGGGAAGTTTTTTTCTTGACCAATTTATTAGCTCTCTTTCAGGATGTAAAAAGCAGAGCAGTTAGAGAGGAACCAGCAGATGTAGCGTATTTGCATTTCCAAAAGGCATTCGATAAGATGCCACTGTTATAATCCAGATCAGAAACTCAAGGTATTTTGTTATGTCAGCCTGGACCATAAGTTTTGCATTTTGAATTTGGCTCGGGTAAACATAAGATGTTTCATTTCAGGTATGATTCGAATGACCCACAAGGGAACATTTACCAAACAAAGTTTATTTACGAATACAGTTAACTCATAGAAAGAAAATTAGCAATGACTTTTATCAGTTACAAACAGGGGAAAAAAACAACCATTGGATTGTATAAACCTAAATGCACTGTTCCAATGCAACAAAACATGCCAGAGGTTTTGCACAGAAAATAAAAATGCTCAAGTGATTTCGCAGCTTAGCTACGCCTGCTGTGAATTAATCCTTTGGATAGAATTGAAACTCTGATTTGCCAGCTTTGTAACATCCAGCAGATTTCAAGGTAGAGATAAAGTAACTGCCAGCTTCTGGCTTTTAGCCAACCAAAAAACATGCAACAAAGTTTTAACACTAAGAAGACAAAAAAAAGCTTCCAAAATAGTAGGATTTCTAATAACAGGGAGAAAGACACACACACTGCCTTTAGCCAGGAGTCCACGCGCTTTCTAACTAAAAAACAGCCAGAAGCCAAAAACTGATAGTAAAAGCAGGCTCGTTGGGCCGAAGGGCCTGTTTCCCAGGCTGTGTCGTTCTTTGTACTTTTGGACACTAAGGGGCAATTTAGCATGGCCAATCCATCCAATCTACACATCTTTGGACTGCGAGAGGAAACTGGAGCATTCGAAGGAAACCCATGTAGACACAGGGAGACCATGCAAACTCCATGCAGACAGTGATCTGAGGTGAGAATTGAACGTGAGTCCCTGGCACTGTGAGGCAGCAGTGCTAACCACCATGATGAGAATATGACCATTAAGGAACAGAGAAATGGCAGAAATATTCAATAATTCCTTCACTTTGATATTTACCAAGGAGATAGAAGAAGGAGACATGACATGAAGGAGGAATGGAATGCTCTGCCAAGTAAGGTGGTGGAGGCAAACACGCTAGAGTCATTTAAGAGTAACTTAGACAGGCACATGAGTGGGCTGGAGATGGGTGGGTATAGGAGATTGTTTTAAATAAGGGTCATTAGCATTGGGGTGTCCCTGGTAAGGTAAATGGATATGGTACAATAATAATGGTTTTTTTCTCTTTTCATTCACAGGTTTTAAGTCGGTCCGCCTTGTGTCCAACGAGGGGCATACACACGATGAGTCATACTTGGGCTGCTCTTGGTTGTTCGAGATTGGCCTAGTGCTTCATGTCGTTAGTATGTGCCTAAACTGGACCAGATACTGGGCAAGACGACAGCTCAGTGACTATCACTGTTTGCTGTGCAGACACATGGATTTGGGCCGGTGTCTGTGGGAGTTTGCGCATTCTCCCCGTGCTTGCGTGGGTTTTCTCCGGGTGCTCCGGTTTCCTCCCACACCCCAAAGCTGTGCTGTTAGGCTGATTGGCAGGAATAAATTGTCCCTAAATTAGTTTCCCTCAATCTGGATGGCCGTAAAACATTAGACAGGAGTCACGGGTGGAGGGGGGGGACTGGTGGTGTTGAGATGGCGGCGCGGGCTCGTTGGGCCGAAGGGCCTGTTTCCCGGGCTGATTTTGTTCTTTGTTCTTTGACATTGGATAATGAGATGAAAATTGATTAAGTACATTTTTAATAAAGGATTTTAAAAAAAGGATTCTGTTTGAATTTCAATCAAATTCAGACAGAATAAAATGCTTTGGTCCAGATAGATTACATCCAAGTATTTTAAAAGAATCAAGGGAAGAAATATCAGAAGCATTATTACACTTATTTAATAATTCATTAGAGAAAGTTGTCCTGCCAAAGGACTGGACAACAGCCAACACACTGTCGATATTAAAGGACAGGATAGAACATGTTCAGAGAGTTCAAACCCAGTTATCTTAACATTGGTGGTAGGAAAATGAATGAAATGTGACAGAAGCAGAGAATAGAGATAAACAAAAATTACAAATGATAATCAGCATGGATTTTAAAAAGGGAAATCTTGCTTGACCAACACCATTGATTTTGTTTGAGCTGCTGGCAGAGCGATTAAACAACGATAATGCATTAGACGTGACTGATCTGGATTTTCAAAAGGCCTTTGATAAGTTGTCCTTCAATAGACTAATCGATAAGGTCACAGATTGTGGAGTCAGTGGGAAGTTTGAATTATTTGTTGATGTAATATTTTCAAATCTTTGAAAGGCTGATTAATAATACAATCTGGGCTGAGGGCATCTGAAATGTTGGGAAGTTGAGTTTAATCAGTGTTTAAGATGCAATATAACACACTAGAAAAATGGCAAAAGCAGTCGATTGCAACAAGTAGCAAATACAGGTCTAGACTGGGCAAGACAGCTGGCACATATAAATGGTTCTTTCTTTCTTCTTTTGCCAAGTCTGTTTTGGGTACCCGAATCTTCTCAACTTCTCAAACCATTCAGAAGTGTTTAACCAGAGTCTTCCTTTTTGATTTGATTTGATTTATTATTGGCACATGTATCAGTGTCCAGTGAAAAGTATTGTTTCTTGCGCACTATATGACACAGCATACCGTTCATAGAGAAGGAAACAAGACAGAATGAGAGTTAAAGATAGAATTAGAAGGTATGCTGGGCACAGCTTGCCAGCAGTCACCTCGCTCCACACAATCTATTAACAGAGATCACACTAAGCCTATCACTTCATGTTCAGGGATGGATGTTAACTCGCTAACCAGCTGGTGAAAGGAGAATCCAAAGCTACTCCATACTTGACATACAGTTAATCACAGAGTGAAACATTACAGGTACGTACCTCCTAACCTCACACTGCTTTTGGAAATGTCTCTTTGTTTGTGCTCAAATAACCATCCAAACAATGCCCTCCATCTGTATTTCACTTCAATTGATACAATATTCTGGCACCAGGGATCCGGGTTCAATTCCGGCCTTGGGTCAGTGTCTGTGTGGAGTTTGCATGTTCTCGCCATGTCTGTGTGGGTTTCCTCTGGGTGCTCCGGTTTCCTCCCACTGTCCAAGGATGTGTAGGTTCAGTGGATTGGCCATGCTAAATTGTCCCTTAGTGTCAGGTGGATGACCAGGGTAAATGCATGGGGTTATGGGGATAGGGCCTGGGTGGGATTATTTTTGATGCATACTCGATGGGCTGAATGGCCTCCTTCTGCACTGTAGGGATTCTATGATTCTATGAATTGACAGGATATTATTAAACTAGAAAGAGTGCAGAAAAGATTTATTAGCATGCTACCAGGACTTGATGGTTTGTGTAATAAGTGGTTTGGAAATTGGTTTGTGCTGGATAGACTGGGACTTTTCTCCCTGGAGTGCAGGGGTGACCTTGTCGAGGTCTAGAAAATAACAAGGGGCATAGATCAGCAAGATAATCAACATCTTTTCCCCAAAGGTAGGGGGGTCTAAAACTAGAGGGCATTGGTTTAAGGTGAAAGAGGAGAGATACAAAAGATCCAGAGGGTCATTTATTTCACTCAGAGAGCAGCTAGTGTCTGGAACAAGCTGCCAGAGGCAGTAGTAGAGGCGGGTACAATTTTGTCTTTTAAAAAGCATTAGGCAGTTATATGAGTAAGATGGGTATAGAGGGACGTGGGCCAAATGCAGGCAACTGGAAAAAGCTTAGTGGTAAAAACTGGATGGCAGGTTGGGCCAAAGGGCCTGTTTCCATGCTGTAAAACTTTGTGACTCTAATTAGTTACTTTGTTTCAAACACTGATTATCTGAGTGGATCATTGATACAGCATTTTCTCCTATCAAGATTTACTTTATCTGAAAATAACTCATAAAACATCAGGTTCTGTGCGTAAAGCTGGGGACAGGGTTTTTCATTCAGGCCAATTTCTGCCCAAAGTCAACCATCTTTTGGCCTCACGTTTTCCAGTCCTGCCAGTGGTGATTTCTACCATGGGCTGGTCTGGAAAGTCCAGACCTGGGATGAAAATACAACTTTAAATCCACCTGGCTGTAATAACTCCACGGAGGTGAAAGTCCTGTCACCAAGTTACTTTATTTACACCACACATCTGTACACAGCCAGCTCTCCATTTTCTCCCTGCTGAATGCAGGCTGGGGGTCTGACACACCTGCTTTAAATAGGGAGCATGAGACTCCCTGATTTAACCATCAATTAGAACTCATAGGCAGTTCATACTCTAGCAAGCCAACCTCATTAACCTCGCTGAAATCATCACACTGCCATTAGTTTCTTGAGATTTCATGTCTCTCTTCCAGCCTTGATTAATCATTATTACTCATCATTTCTTCATCACATCTCAAACTCTACTCCCTGACCAGTTTCATAGAATCATAGAATCCCTACAGTACAGAGGAGGCCATTTAGCCCATCAAGTCTCTCCTGGCTCTCCAAGACACCATCCCTGTCACCCCATACCCTGCCAATCCTCCTAATCTATATATATTTTGAGACACTAAGGGGCAATTTACTATGGCTAATATACCTAACCTGCACATCTTTGGACTGTGGGTGGAAATCAGAGCATCTGGAGGAAACCCATGCAGACATGGGGAGAACATACAACTCCATACAGACGGTCACCCAAGGCCAGAATCGAATCTGGGTTCCTGGTGCTGAATGGCAGCAGTGCCAACCAGTCTGTGCCCAGCATCCCAGTAACATTCCATCTCTGGCATCAAACTCACTCCCAAATGTTTTATTAGGTATATCTCTTCCACTATCAGTTACTGACGTTTAAGACAATTAACAAGCTGTCCAGTTAAGCTGGTCTTATTTCTTATTGGGCTGTTAAAGTGTTAATGAAACCTCTATTCTATTGTTGCACATTAATGAATTAATGCAACATCTTAATTAAACAAGGTGAGGTGAAAAATCTAACACCACTTTTTACAACTATGATCTATTTGCATTTATCCAACCCCTGCGGCTCCTTCTTCAAGCTAACCAGCATTACATAAGAATCCTTATTCCACAAGCCTTGTGGGATAAACCGTAACAATTTCCAGTGATAGCAAGGAGGGAATGGGAATAAAGAGTAGTTATTCGCAGAGGCGTGTGAGTAATAGTGTTCCACAAGCAGTGTGCTGGGGACTTGCCGTTCACAATTTCCATTAACAATTTGGACTTTGGACCCAAAAAACACAATTTCCAAATTGACAGATGATGCCCACTTGGGGAAGAATGTCAATACTGAGGAGCACTGCCTCAAATTCCAGCCATTACTAAACTTACAGAATGGGCAAGTCATTGTTAAATAAAGTTCAATGTACAAGATGGTACTGTTTGGAAGGGAAAATAAGGCATTTATTGCCCATCCCTACTTGCCTTTGAAAATATGGTGGTGAGTTGCCTTCTTGAACCTCTGCAGTCCATGTGCTGTGTTGGTAAGTATTTAAAAACTCTAAGGCCAAACAGACCGAGTACACCACTGCAATAACTGACTTCATTAGTAAGTGTGTAAAAGACTGTGTGCAAAAGCAGAAAATCCGCATGTTTCCCAACCAGAAACTATGGATGAACATCTACTGCATGCTGAAGTCTAGGTCTGAGACATTCAAGACAGGTGACCCTGACCTGTACAAGGAAGCCAGGTACAATCTAAGGAAATCCATCAAAGATGCCAAAAGACAGTACCAGACCAAGCTAGAGTCCCAGGCTAGTCACACAGACCCATGCCAACAATGGCAAGGTCTGCAAGTCATAACAGGCTACATGATGAAGGCATGTAAAATCACCAGCACAAATTCACCCCTCCCTGATGAGCTCAATGCATCCTATGCTCATTTTGAGCAAGAGATCAGCTAGAGCATGCCCTCCACCCCAGAATCCTCAGATGAACCTGTGTCCAAGGTCGCCATTGCAGATGTCAGAACAGCCTCCTCGAAGGTCAACCCAAGGAAAGTGACTGACCCGGAGAGAGTACCGGGAAGAGCACTCAGATCCAGTGTGGATCAGCTGGCAGGGCTATTAGCAGACATTTTCAACCTCTCTTTATACCTTATCTTCTTCAAGAAGACAACCATCATCCCTGTACCAAACAAAAGCCAAGCAGCGTGCCTTAATGATGATCATTTGGTAGCTCTGACATCCATCATTACGAAATGCTTCAAAAGGTTAGTCATGGCACAAATCAATTCCAGCCTCCGAGACTGCTTGGACCCATTACAGTTCATCCATCACCGCAACAGGTCCATAGCAGAAGCCATCCCCCTGACTCTGCACCCAACCCTGGAACACCTGGAGAACAAAGACATCTATGTCAGACATTGATACAGCTCAGTCTTCAACACTATTATTCCTACAAACCTCATCCCCAAACACTATGCCCTGAAGCTCAGCCCTTCCTCTGTGACTGGATCCTAGACTTCCGAACCTACAGACCACAATCAGTAAGGATAGACAACATCACCTCCTCCGTGATCATCCTCAACACTGGTGCCCGACAGGGTTGTGTTCTCAGCCCCATACTGTACTCCTTATTCATCCATGACTCTATGGCTAAATTTCTCTCCAACTTGAAGCATAGTGGAGAACATGCCCCTGTCTACATCAACTGGGATGAAGTAGAAATGATCGAAAGCTTCAAGTTTCTAGGTTTCCAAATCACAAACAAACTGTCTGCTGAAGCTATAGTTAAGAAAGCCCGCCAATGCCACTACTTCCTTAGAAGGCTAAGGAAATTTGACATGGGCGGTACTGCAGCACAGTGGGTTAGCACTGCTGCTTCACAGCTCCAGGGACCTGGGTTTGATTCCCAGCTTGGTTCACTGTCTGTGTGGAGTTTGCACATTCTCCCCATGTCTGCGTGGGTTTCCTCCGGGTGCTCCGGTTTCCTCCCACAGTCCAAAGATGTGCGGGTTAGGTTCATTGGCCATGGTAAAATTGCCCCTTAGTGTACTAGGATGCTTAGGTTAGAGGGATTAGTGGGTATAATATGTAGGAATATGGGGGCAGCGCCTGGGTGGGATTGTGTTCGGTGCAGACTCGATGGGCCAAATGGCCTCTTTCTGCATTGTAGAGTTCTATGATTCTATGATCTATGTCTGCTATGACTCTCACCAACTTTCACAGATGCACATAGAAAGCATTCTTTCTGGTTATATCATAGGTAGGTATAGCTCTTGCTCTGTCCTAAGCCGCAATAAACTACAATGTGTCATAAACAAAATCCATCACTCAAACCAGCCTCCCATCCACTGACACTGTCTACACTTCCCACTGCCTCACAAAAACAGCCAGTATAATCAAGGACCCCAAGCACCCCAGACACTCTTTCTTCCACCTTGTTCCGTCGGAAAAAAAATACAAAAGACTGAACTCACGTACCAACCGAGTCAAGAACAGCTTCTTCCCTGCTGTCATTGGACTTTTGAATGGACCTACCTTATATTAAGCTGATCTTCTTCTACACCCTAGCTATGATGGTAACACTATGTTCTGCATCCTCTCCTTTCCTTCTCCCCTATGCACTCTATGAACGGTATGTTTTGCTTGAATACTTTTCATTGTATACAATACATATGACAATAATAAATCAAATCACAAGGTACACCCACACCACTGTTAGCCATTGATAAAGCTTTTCCTCACATCCCCTCGAAATCTCCTGCCCCTTATGAGTCCTTGATCTACTGTGAGTACTTGATAAATATGTACCTGTCTGGTAGGGAAGAAGTGGTCAAGCGAGGGAACTGTGGTGTACCAAGGAAGTTGAATCTCTTGTGAAGAGGAAGAAGGAAACTTTTGTAAAGATGAGGCGTGAAGGCTCAGTTAGGGCACTGGAGAGTTACAAGTTAGCCGGGAAGGAACTAAAGAGAGTGTTAAGAAGAGCCAGAAGAGGACATGAGAAGAATTTGGCAGGTAGGATCAAAGCGAACCCTAAAGCTTTCTATAGGTATGTCAGGAATAAAAGATTGATTAGGGCCAGTCAGAGACAGCAGTGGGAAGCTGTGTGTGGAGCCTGAAGAGGTAGGAGAGGCCCTGAATGAATATTTTTCATCAGTATGCACACAGGAAAAAGTCAATGTAGTCGAGGAGAATACTGAGATACAGGCTTTTAGACTAGATGGGATTGAGATTCATAAGGAGGAGGTGTTAGCAATTCTTGAAAATATGAAAATAGATAAGTCCCCTGGACCGGATGGGATTTATCCTAGGATTCTCTGGGAGGCTAGGGAGGAGATTGCAGAGCCTTTGGCTTTGATCTTCATGTCATCATTAGCTACAGGTATAGTGCCAGAAGACTGGAGGATAGCAAATGTTGTCCCCTTGTTCAAGAAGGGGAGTAGAGACCATCCTGGGAATTATAGACTAGTAAGCCTTACTTCTGTTGTGGGCAAAGTTTTGGAAAGGATTACAACAGATAGGATTTATAATCATCTAGAGAGAAATAAACTTATTAGGGATAGACAACACGGTTTTGTGAAGGGTAGGTCGTGCCTCACAAACCTTATCAAGTTCTTTGAGAAGGTGACCAAAGAGGTGGATAAGGGTAAAGCAGTTGACGTGGTGTATATGGATTTCAGTAAAGCGTTTGATAAGGTTCCCCACGGTAGGCTACTGCAGAAAATACAGATGCATGGGATTGAGGGCGATTTAGCAGTTTGGATCAGGAATTGGCTAGCTGATAGAAGACAGAGGGTGGTGGTTGATGGGAAATATTCAACCTGGAGTTCAGTTACTAGTGGTGTACCTCAAGGATCTGTTTTTGGGCCACCGCTGTTTGTCATTTTTATAAATGACCTAGATGAGGGTGTAGAAGGATAGATTAGTAAATTTGTGGATGACACTAAAGTCGGAGGAGTTGTGGACAATGAGGATGGATGTTACAGTTTGCAGAGGGACATAGATAAGCTGCAGAGCTGGGCTGAGAGGTGGCAAATGGAGTTTAATGTGGAAAAGTGTGAGGTGATTCACTTTGGAAGGAGTAACAGGATTACAGAGTATTGGGCTAATGGAAAGGCTCTTGGTAGTGTGGATGAGCAGAGAGATCTTGGTGTACACGTGCATAGATCCCTGAAAGTTAACAGCCAGGTTGATAGGGTTGTTAAGAAGGCGCACGGTGTGTTAGCTTTTATTGGTAGAGGGATTGAATTTTGGAGCCATGAGGTCATGTTACAACTGTACAAAACTCTGGTGCGGCCGCACTTGGAGTATTGCGTACAGTTCTGCTCGCCGCATTATAAGAAGGATGTGGAGGCATTGGAAAGGGTGCAGAGGAGGTTTACCAGGATGTCGCCTGGTATGGTGGGAAGGCCTTATGAGGAAAGGCTGAGGGACTTGAGGTTATTTTCGTTAGAGAGAAGAAGGTTAAGAGGTGACCTAATTGAGGCATACAAGATGATCAAAGGATTAGATAGGGTGGACAGTGAGAGCCTTTTACCTCGGATGGTGATGGCTAACATGAGGGGACATAGCTTTAAATTGAGGAGTGATAAATATAGGACGGATGTCAGAGATAGGTTCTTTACTCAGAGGGTAGTAAGGGCGTGGAATGCCCTGCCTGCAGCAGTTGTGGACTCGCCAACTTTAAGGGCGTTCAAATGGTCAGTGGATAGGCATATGGATAATATTGGAATAGTTTAGGTTAGAGGGTCATTAGATTGGTTCCACTGGTCGGCACAACATCGAGGGCCGAAGGGCCTGTACTGCGCTGTAATGTTCTATGTTCTATGCCCTTTACTTTAAATTTATGGTCATTGATCCTGCCACCCAAAGGAAAAAGTTTCTTCCAGTCTACTCTATCTATACCCCTCAATAATTTTATACTCTCAATTCTGCCCCACCTTCAGTCTCCTCTGCTCTAAGGAAAACAACCCCAATCTATCTCACCTCCCTAATTTTGAAATACCTGAGGGTGGATAAGTCCCCTGGGCCAGATGGGATACATCCTAGGATACTTTGGGAGGCAAGGGATGAGATTGCGGAGCCTTTAGCTTTGATCTTTGGGTCCTCATTGTCCACAGGGATTGTAAAACACAAAGAAATCCCACACCAGTTTAAAGTCCAAACAGGTTTATTTGTAGCAAAAGCCGCAAGCTTTCACGACAGCCTGTCCCTTCATTCCTGGGAGTTCTCCCAGCCACCTGACGAAGGGACAGGCTGTCCCGAAAGCTTGCGGCTTTTGCTACAAATAAACCTGTTTGGACTTTAAACTGGTGTTGTGGGATTTCTTTGTGTTTTACCTCAGTCCAACGCCGGTATCTCCACACGGGGATTGTGCCAGAGGACTAGAGAGTGGCGAATATTGTTCCTCTCTTCAAGAAAGGAAATAGGAATGACCCTGGTAATTATAGACCAGTTAGTCTTACTTCAGTAGTCGGCAAGTTAATGGAAAGGGTCCTAAGAGATAGGATTTATGACCATTTGAAAAGATGCAGCTTAATCCAGGAATAATCAGCACAGTCACAGGTCTCCAGTTTGAAAAACAATCCTCTACATCCACCCTCTGGCTTTTGTCTAGAAGCCAATTTTGTATCCATTTAGATACCCTCACCCTGGATCCTATGAGATTTAACCTTATGCAACAACCTACAATGGAGTACCTTGTCAAAGGCCTTGCTAAAGTCCATGTAGACAACATCAACTGCACTGCCCTTATCTACCTTCTTGGTTACTCCTTCAAAAAACTCAATCACATTTGTGAGACATGATTTTCCACTGACAAAGCCATGCTGACTGTCCCTAATTAGTCCTTGCATCTCTAAATGTAGATCCTGTCTCTCAAAATACCTTCCAACAATTTACCCACCACAGATGTGAGGCTCACTGGCCTGTAGTTCCCAGCCTTTTCCCTGCAGCCCTTTTTGAACAAAGGCACAACATTTGTCACTCTCCAATCTTCAGGCACCTCACTTGTGACAATCAATGATTCAAATATCTCAGCTAGGGGACCTGCAATTTCCTCCCTCGCCTCCCACAATGTCCTGGGATACACTTCATCAAATCTTGGAGATTTACCTACCTTGGTGCGCTTTAAGGCTTCCTTATGTACACTCCTCAAGACATCACTATTTATTTCCCCAAGATCCCTAACATTCATTCTTTTTTCAACAGTAAATACTGATGAAAAATATTCATTTAGCATCTCACCCATCTCTTGTGGATCCACACATAGGTCGGTGAGTTTTTGTCAGAACTGGGAAAAGTTAGGGATAAAATTTATTTATTAAAGTCCTAATTAGGCATTCTTTAACATTCAGTGAAGTTACTGTGAAAATCCCCTCGTCGCCACACTCCGGTATCTGTTCGAATACACTGAGGGAGCATTTAGCACTTAACTAGCACATCTTCTGGATCTTGGGAGGCAATCGAAGCACCCGGAGGCAACCCACACAGACTCAAGGGAGAACGTGCAGAGTCCGCACAGAATGACCTAATCTGGGAATCGAACCCAGGTCCCTGACACTGTGAGGCAGCAGTGCTAACTTGCTGTGCCACTGCGCCACCCCGGAGGGGGGTAGGTTGTGAGCGAAGAGTGGATGGGGCAGAAGGAAAGCCAGTGTTAGGGTGAGAGACAAGAGAGATTGAATGACAAACGAGTTACCGGGAGGGACACAGCGAATGGTGATCAGGGGAGAAAAGAAACCAAGAAACAAAGATGCAACAAGAGCTGACTGCAAAGAAAGTGAAAAACAGAAAGATGCAAAGAAAGCATAGTCAAGACTGTTCAGTTTCCAGTTAAGTTTCACCTTGTTTCACTGAAGTCTCCGCTATTGCTACAATATCACAATCCCATGTGGCAATACGTGCCTGCAACTCTGCAACCTTATTAATGACACTACAGTGCATTTCAGACACCTCTGCCTTTGTCCAAGTCCTCTACCAGGTCCTTCTACTCTATTTGTTTTATCCAGGTGCCTGCGATGCTGTCAAATGAATGTGAGCTTTCCCCACTATACTAATTAAACCTTCCCTCAAGGACATTGGTCATGGTCCCATGGAGGTGGCAACCCATCCGCCTTGTATAGGTTCCCCTCCCCTTTCCATCTGAAATGGTCCCACTACTCTGTACACTTCCAGTAGCTAAATGTCTGTTTTGAAATGAGGAGACTAGAACTGTTCTCAGTGCTCCAGTTGTTGTCACACTGGGGCCAATCACAGTTTTAAAATTGGTTCACTGGAATATTTTAACAACACAAGGTTATTAATGCTGCAGTGATGTTAGGTAAGAAAACGTAGAAATGGGTTGATTTGATTTGTTATTGTCACATGTATTGGAATACAGTGAAGAGTATTTTTTTCTTATGCACGATGCAGATAAACAAACCATTCATAGAGTACAAAAGGGAGGAAGAAAGGAGAGAATGCAGAATGCAAAGTGCAGTTTTGCAGTTACAGGTAGGGTGACGAGAAAGATCAGTTTAACATATGGTAAGTCCATTCAAAAGTTTGACAGCAGCAGAGAAGAAGCTGTTCTTGAGTTGGTTGGTACTAGTTTTTAGATTTTTGTATTTCTCCCGATGGAAGAAGATGGAAGAGAGTATGTCCAGGGTGCATGGGTCGTTAATTATGCTGGCTGTTTTTCTGAGGCAAGCGGGAAGGGTGGATGGAGTCAATGGATGGGAGGTTGGTTTGAGTGATGGACTGGGCTTCGTTCATGACCCTTTGTAGTTTCTTGTGGCCTTGGGCATAGCAAGAGCCATACCAAGCTGTGATACAACCAGAAAGTATGCTTTCAGTAGTGCATCTGTAAAAATTGATGAAAGCCATAGTGGACATGCCAAACTTCCTTAGCCTTCTGAGAAAGTAGAGATGTTGATGAGCTTTCTTAATTATAGCATCGGCATGGAGAGACCAGAACAGGTTGTTGATGATCTGGACACCTAGAAACTTGAAGCTCATGACTATGCTGTTCTTTTCTTGAATTTAAGTTTTCTTAACATTACAATAAAAAACATCCTGAAAAGAATCCTAAAACAAATCTTTAAAAATTCCTAAAACAATTGGCCTTAATATTGGAAGTATGGAGCAATCTAATGAGCCACTTTCCCAAGCAAGCACTTGAGAGGAATTATAAATATCTTTTGCCCAATATTTGTACTTATTCCCTCTAAGTAAATTTTTGTGGTTGGTCAGATATACCTGGTTACTGGGAGTGATGACCTGGCCTTGACAAAAAGCAGCCTTGTGGCTGAATAAAATTATTTGTTTGAATCGCACCTGGAAGATTCCCATGCTTCAGTGTAAGAGATAAAGATAAAAGATCGTAAACTATTTATAGAAAAGAGCTATGGAGAAAACATTGAACTATTCTTTGTGGAAGTGCAAACACCCACTTTCATGGTAAGAAGTAGGTGCCTTCCTCCAGTGGATTGATATTTCTTTAGTGTAAGAACGAAGTTACTTGAACATTCATCTGAAATGAAAATGGAAAACGGTTGGAAATAATCAGCAGGATATGTACTGCTGCTGGAGCACCATTGAGTAACAAGGAAAGAGAGTATTTAAGGAATGGCAGGACAGCAGGAAGCTCAGAGGAATAGAGGGAGCTTGGGGTACTTATTCACAGATGCCTGAAGGCAGCAGAGCATATGACTAGGATAGTAAAGAGAGCATAATGGGCACTTGCTTACGTCAGTCGTGGTATAGAGTAAGGAGGTAATATTGGAGCGGTACAGAGCATTGGTGAGGCCACAGCTGAATACAGTGTGCAGTTCTGGTCACCTCACTATAGGAATGATGTGACTGCACTAAAGGGGCTTACAGAGGAGATTCATCGGGATGTTTCCTGGGATGGAGCATTTGCACTATAAGGACAGATTGTTTTGTCTCGATGATTGAGGTGTATAAGATTCAGAGGGGTATGGACAGGGTGAACAGGGAGCCGCTGCTCCCCTTGGTTGAGGGGTCAATCACGAGGGGGTCACAGTTTTAAGGTGAAGGACACGAGATTCAGACGGATTTGAGAAAAAGGTTTCACTCAGAGGGTGGTGGGAATCTGGAGTGCGCTGCCTGGGAAGGTAGTAGAGGCCGGAAACCTTACAACCTTAAGAAAATATTTGGATAAGCAGTTGAAGCATCATAATATTTAAGGGTGTGGGACAAATGCAAGAAAATGGGATTAGCGTGACTTTAGTGGTCGTGATTATCAGTGTAGACTCAGTGAATGGAAGGGCCTTTTCTGTGTTGGATGAATCTATGACTCCTTAGTGTGATTTTACCATCACATTTTTGGGCTCAACGCGGTCGCAGAATGGGGCATAAACCACTCGGTGCTATCGGTTTTCATGACCAATACCATTTTACAAGCGCCAAATTCCAGCACAGTCAGCCTCTCACTGGAAATGGGCGAGGGGCAGGTTAATGTAGTAAGTTATTTTAATACTTTTTACAAGCCCGGCACTCAATCGCCTGGGCTCAGTCCCCCTTTATGATCTCTCCAGGAAAGGTTCATGCCGGTGAGGAATAGGATGGGTGGCACGGTGGCAGTGGTTAATGCTGCTGCTTCACAGCGCTAGGGACCCAGGTTCGATTCCCGGCTTGGGTCGTTGTCTGTGTGGAGTTTGCATGTTCTCCCTGTGTCTACGTGGGTTTCCTCCAGGGGCTCTGGTTTCGTCCTACAGCCTGAAGGATGTACTGCTTAGATGCACTGACCTGAACAGGCACCAGAGTGTGGCAAGGGTATCCCTTGGGCAATGCCAAACTGGCAATGCCACCCCGGCACCTGGGTCCCAGGTGGGGCTAGTGGGGGCAGGGCCAGTGGGGGCAGGGCAAATAGGGAGGGGCTAAAGGGAGGAGGGGCGTGCTGCCATTCTGCAGGGATTGGTGGGGGGGAGAGAGACAGAGGGTTTCACTGCTACTCTGCAATGATCAGTGGGGAGAGGGCGGTGGGTCTGCGATTGGTGGGAAAGGAGGGGGTCTGTGATTGGCCTGGGCAGCAGGTGATTGGGGTTGGTGGGGGCAATTGCAGGGGGGAGGGGGTGTGGAGCTACTTCAGGCTGCCTGGGTCTCCCTTTTCAGAGGCCTGCACATGCGCACTGCCTCCCTCTGCAGGGTTTCAGGCACAGAAGCAACAAACTTGCTCAAAGTTTTACAGGCAGAGTGTGTATGGGGGGCCTGAAAACACGCCCAAAAAATGGATCTGAATCTCTCTTAATTTCAAGTCCTTCCAGCACTTCAGAAAAAAGATGGTAATATTGCCCCCTATGACTCTAAATTGGTGAAAAACACTTGTTAATCTGCCCAAATGCGGAAGGTTGTCCTCAATGGGCACATTCCAAGGTCCAGGACTATGTACTAAAGGAGGATGTACCAAAGCTTGGGAAATCTAGCCAGAGGCACAATGGGGAAAGGTCAAGGCGTTCCAGCTATAGGTGCACTGAGGGGCTGGTAGCTATGTCAAACTCCCTCGGGCTGTTAAATTGATATGGAATATATATGTAAATACAATTGTACTGAGTCACCTTAGAGTACAACATGCATCATGGAAGTTTCACTAATGATCATTTTGAAATATCCTGCTGGATATTCCATCAATAATGTATATTTTTGAGGAATATGGTAATTATTTTTGTTAAGCGGAGGGCTGATGGTAAATGCCAAGCTGTTCAGACCATGGAAGGGAAACATGAAACAACTGCCCTCTTGTTTGGGTTTGCAATTTGTATAGTATGAAGAAAGGTTCTGAAATCCAGAAGATCCCCAAGTACTTCTGATGATTTCATAGCAAAGTAAATGTTGATTAAGAAGTAGGGAAAAATAATAAAATTAAATAGAATTACACTTAAATAAGACAATAGCTTCAAAATACTTTAAAACAGTTCCTAACAATTTTACTTTAACTACATCCTGAGAAAACCCTCTCCAGATGTTCAGTGTTCATCTGGGTTTTAAGATCTATAAAAGTCCATAACTTTTACCACACAGTGATTTTGATTCTCTTTTGGGGTGCCCTCTGAGTTTACCAGCCTACGGCTCTGGTTTTATTCGCAGTGCTTGCTAGGAATTGACCAGCAATTGCTGCTTTTGGCTGAGATCTAAAACAGCTCATTTCATAGTCTAAATATATACATAGGGAGTCTAAAACTAGAGGGCATAGGTTTAAGGTGAGAGGGGAGAAATACAAAAGGGTCCAGATGGGTCCATTTGTTTCACACAGAGAGTGGTGAGTGTCAGGGACAAGCTGCCAGAGGTCGTAGTAGAGACAGGTACAATTTTGTCTTTTAAAAAGCATTTAGACAGTTACAGGGGTAAGATGGGTATAGAAGGGTATGGGCCAAACACAGGCAATTGGGACAAGCTTAGAGGTTAAAAAAAAGGGTAGCATGGACAAGTTGGGCCAAAGGGCCTGTTTCCAAGCTATAAACCTCTATGACTCTATGGGTTTCAGTATCTCCTTCAATACATTCTTTCTCTTTGCTCTTTATTGCCTCAACCAGTCTCTTTAGAACTGTTCTCTCCTGCGCATGATTAACTTCCTCCCTTTAATTTTGTTTTTAAAAGAATACTTGCTATACTTTTCTTATCTTTCTTTCACACCTTGCATACCTTCTCCAAAAGAGAAAATGCTGGAAAATCTCAGCGGGCCAGGTCTCTTTTGGTTTCAGGTTCCACCATCTGCCGCAATTTGCTTTTATTGCATATCTTCTCCATTGAATCACAACAACCCATTCAAATCTATTCCTCTTCTGTGACCATCCTTGCTAAATTATCTTATGTAAATATTTGGTTGAGGTATCACTTGGTTTGTTACCATATCAAACCACAGTTTAGATTCACGTAGTTCCTTGCTTTAATTGCCATTCACATGCACTAACAGTTTAAAAATAGGACCAGAATATTTGCCAATAGGAAAATATTACAATTTCTTGGGTTCCCCTGACAGATTTTCTTGACATTTTCTAAAACCCATTTGAGAATCATATCTACTTGGAAGGGAAAAAAAATGAAGCGCAGAATTTTCCAATCTTGTCCATTCCCGTCCTGTCGCAAGTGCCAATGGAGAATTTCGCCTTCCATTCCATTGACTTTCAGCAACACTGGAGAATCCCAGCCGGGAATGAGGATGGAGATTTTCTGTCGATGGCTTGAATTTATAACAGTAGGTCAGTACATGCATTATCCCACTAACAGCGGTGAAAAATGGCAAGATAGTCTGTTTCGGCTGAAAGATAAATGTTATGATGTGGATGTGCTGGCGTTGGACTGGGGTAAACACAGTAAAAAGTCTGACAACACCAGGTTTAAGTCCAACCGATTTATTTGATAGTAAAGGGTTATTCCCTTTGTCAGGTGAATGGAGAGATCTGGCCTCAGACAGAGCATATAAAGCACAGACAGTTTACAGGTCACTGATTAGAATGCGAATCTTTACACCTAACCTGCTGTTCAAGTCTTAAAGTGGCCAACAATGTGAGTGGAAGGAGCACTGATCACAGGTTAAAGAGATGTGTATTGTCTCCAGGCAGTATAGTAAGTGAGGTTTTGCAAACCCAGGCAAGTCACGGGGGTTACAGATAGTGCGACCTGAACCCAAGATCCTTGTTGAGACCATCCTCATGTGTGCGGAACTTGGCTATCAGTCTCTGTTCAGCGACTCTGCGCTGTCATGTGTCGTGAAGGCCGCCTTGGAGAATGCTTACCCGAAGGTCAGAGGCTGAATGCCCGTGACCACTGAAGTGTTCGCCAACAAGAAGGGAACAGTCTTTCCTGGTGATTGTCAAGCGATGTTCATTCATCCATTGTAATAGCGTCTGCATGGTCTCCCCAGTGTACCATGCTTCGGGACATCCTTTCCTGCAACGTATCAGGTAGACAATGTTGGCCGAGTTGCAAGAGTATTTACCGTGTACCTGGTGGATGGTATTCTCACGTGTGATGATATCATCCGTGTCGATGATCCGGTATGTCTTGCAGAGGTTGCTGTGGCAGGGTTGTGTGGTGTTGCGGTCACTGTTCGGGCTAGGTGGATTGGCCATGCTGAATTGCCCCTTAGTGTCAGGGGGACTAGCAGGATAAATCACAGGGTTATGGCAATAGGACCTGGGTGGGATTCTGGATGGTGCAGACTAAATGCACTGTAGGCATTTGATGATTTAACATCTAAACACTTCCAACAGTGCAGCTCCCTCGGTTGTGTAGAATCAACTAGGTTTTGTGCTCAAATCTCCAGAGGGGGTCTGAACCCACAACCTTCTGACTCCGAGTGTTGCCAGCTGAGCCAGGGCTGATACACAGCAATACATATCTGCTACATGTTACCTTTTCCTCAGCCAATGAGCACTACTTGCTCTAAACAGTATAACTACTATCCCAGTGTAAAGAACGCTTTGGACATCCTCTTAGATAATCAAAAGCTGTAGCCGAGCTTTTACAGTCAGCCGCTGAGACATCAGGTGTAAGTTGAGATGGGTCTGCAGTATATTCAGAGGATATACCCATGTCTCAGTGTACATGAGAATATTAGAAATAGGAGCTGGGTGGTGTGGGCCATTTGGCCTTTCCAGACTGCTTCATCATTCAACAAGATATTCCATCTCATCTCTTTAACTAATTAAAACTATATTAAACAAACTGAGGGGCAAAGTTAAAGGGGCATTGCCTTAAAGGGGAACTGCTTTAAACAAAAACAATCACAAATGAAACTTAAAATATCAAACTAAGATGTGAATAAAGGGTCAACAATGCACGCCAGTCCCTGCAGTACCGACTGGGCGTGGGAGGCCTCAGTAGCGCTCATGCTGCCTCTCTGTCGTGAATGTAGCCACAGTAGAGGGGCAGAGAGTCAGGTTGGGTGGCCCCCTCAGTCAGCAGCTGCCTGGACCTGTTGATGGCAAATTTGGGCAGGCCCAGATGTAGGTTCACACAGAGGTCCTCCTTCTTCCCTCGCAACACCCCACCTCTGCGCCCCCCCACCCCCCCCCCCTCCATTCCGGGTGCCCATTCATCAGGAGCATGGGGCCAAAGTACAAACAAAACTACAACAAAAGATCTCATCCACCTTAATCCTTACATTTTCCCCAACTCCCTTCATTCCCTTAGTACCCAAAAATATGTCAACCTCTATCATGGAAATTAGATATGATGTGGAGAAACTATAGAAACTAGAAGCAGGAGTAGGCCATTCGGCCCTTTGAGCCTGCTCTGCCATTCATTTTGATCATGCTCATTAGTGTCAGGTGGATTAGGAGGGTAAATATGTGTGGGGTTATGGGGATAGGACCTGGGTGGGATTATTGGGCCAAGTGGCCTCCTTCTGCACTATAGATTCCATGATTCCATGCATATGCCCACATACTCAACTTGTCCAAATCCTCCTCCTCACAGCTCACCCTCCCATCTAAGTTTGTATCGTCAGCAAATTTGGATATAACACATTCAGTTTCCTCTTGCTAATCATTAATATATAATGTGAACAGTTGGGGTCCCAGCATAGATCATTGCGGAAACACATTAGTCACTGACTTCCAATCAGAAAAAGACCTATTTACGCCAACTCTTTGCTTCCTATCTGCTAACCAGGTTTCTATCCATCTCAAGACGTTACCTGTAATCTCATATGCTTTGACTTTACATAGTAGTCTGTTATATGAGACCTTGTCAAAAGCTTTCTGAAAGTCTAAATAAACCACATTCACTGGTTCTTCTCGGTCAACTCTACTAGTTACTTCCTCAAAAGTTCCAATACATTCCTGAAGCATGATTTCCCTTTTGTAAATCAGCGCTGTATGCCACTGTCTTCAAAATGCTGAGTTATGAAATCCTTGATTAATAGACTTTAGCATCTTCGCCCAGACTGATGTTAGGCTCACGGTCTATAGGTCCCCGTTTTCTCTCTACCTCCCTTGTTGAGTAGTGGGCTTACATTAGCTACCCTCTAATCTGTAGGAACCAGTCCAAAGAAATTTGGAAAATAACCACCACTGGATTTCCAGGGCCACTTTCTTAGGTACTCTGGGATGAAGATTATCAGGATCTGGAGATTTATCCACCTTCAATCCCATCAATTTCCCCAAAACCATTTCTCTACTAATGCTGGTTTTCTTCAGCTGCTCACTAAAACTTGATTCTGTCAGAACTTCTGCTATATTACCCATGTCTTCCTTTGTGAAGACTGAAGAAAAATCTGAATTTAATTCCTCTTCCTTATTCTCCATTGTGCTCAGCCCTGTTGAATCTTTCCAGCATTCTCTGTTCATTTTTCAGATTCCAGCATCGGCTGTATTTCGCTTACTCGCCCTAAGGGGAGTATTACAAATATTCATGTAACTGGTTAGGTCACCTCTTTTTTTTTAAACTCCATGGAATATAGGCAAAGTTCCCTCAATCTCTTTTCAAAGAACAATCCCTTCATCCAAGAGCCAGTTAAATTGAACATTTGTAATACTCCCTTTAGGATGAGTAAGTCCATCTTTATCCAAAGAGACCATTGCTGTATATAGCATCCAGGTGTGGCCTCACCAATACCCAGCAATGTTATAGGAAGAATTCTTTACTCTTTACATTCCAAACCCCTCATAACAAAAGCTAGCGTACCATTTAGTAAGCAAAATACAGCAGATGCTGGAATCTGAAAAATGAATAGAGAATGCTGGAAAAATTCAACAGGTCTGGGCATCTGTAGTTAACCTGTAGTTAACCATTTGGCTCTACATCAGAACTAAAGAGAGGGAGAAATGTGTTAGATATTGAACTGTAGCTGTGAGAGATTCCAACAAGATGTAGCAACCTTAAGAACAAGAGACGAGTGGGAGGACTTGGGGGGAGGGGGAAGGCAGGGTTATTGCATTGTGGCAATTAACGGAACAAAGAAAATTACACTACAGGAACAGGCCCTTCGGCCCACCAAGTCTATCAGTGACTTTTCCTCTTATTTCTAATTTCCACCCAAATTCAACTTTTTTCATGAAGAGGTTTGGGGCAGGGAACTGGAAATTGTTGGTGTTATGTACATGGGAAGAGACTCAACAATGGGAGAGAGAATGGAGTCAGGACAGGAAGAAATGAGTTCCATGAGGCAGGAGCAGGCTGATAAGTTGGGTCAACTATTAGCAGCCCTATTTGTGTGTTTTGAGAAGGAGGTAGAAGTGGACAACATGGGGCTGGAGGACTGTTGGAGGATGTGGAGGAATGATGTCCAAAGGCAATGAGGTCAGTAACAATCCTGGAAACAATGGCTTGATGCTGGGTGGTGGGGTCACAGTCCAGGAGAAGTAAGAGAAAGTGGCTGAGCATTGACATTCAGCCTCTGTGAGGTCAGTATGCCAGACAGCACAACCACCTTGTCAACAGGTTTGATCACAAGGTCATGGTTGGACTTAGAATGATGTGCAGCAAGTTCAAAGGGAGACAGGTTAGAGTGGGTGAGAGGAGCAGAGATATTGAGATGGCCAACGTTGTGCCACTGATTTCAATGAGAAGACCAAGAGCAGTACCATTTGCCTTCCTAATTGCTTACAGTACCTGAATGTTAACTTTCTGTGATTCATAGATCCACAGGTCCCAATAAATACAACTGTTTCTCAGTCTCTCATCATTTGAAAAATATTCCACCTATTTATTTTCCCTCTGATATGGGAAAAGCACCACTCAGAGTCAGATCTAAGATTCAACATGCAGTTTTATCTGACAAAGCTTTGGGAGAAGTGCTGGGCTCTCCGCAGTGCACACAGTCACCTTCTCAACTTTAAAATGGCAGTTGAGCATTTTTTATACATTTTCAAATCATGGACAAGTACGGACATTAGCCATTAGCACATCGTTATACAGAGGAGACAAGAACGGACATTGGCAGTTAACACATTGTTATACATAGAGTAGATATATTTATGCATTTATGCCCCCCCCCCATCACGACTGATCTCGTTACTGAAATTCATTGTTTTGGCTCTGCTTTATCTCAAGCTAAGGTGCCTCAAGGTCTGATCTATTTCATGCAGTAATGCAGATACTAACAGGTTTTAACTCTTTGTTGTGCAATGTCTGTGCCCAAGTCAGTACATCTTAATGTCTTTTCCCAGCGTCCATTTTGTGCCAGGTAACCATCTTGTATCCTTTAATTTTGATTTTACTCCAACACCTCATTGTAAGCAACTTCGCAGGATCCTACATTATATTCTAGCCAGCATGTTCATGTCCATTCAATCAACCTACCGATATCCCTCCTCATTATAACCTCCCCACATAACCGTATAATGTCAATTTGAGTATGTCACTCAGTCACTTCACCTAAGACAAAAGAAAAAAAGTGTCTGTGTAGTCACGACCAGCAGATGTCGCAAAGCACTATACAACCATGTAATACTTTTGAAATATAGTCACTGATGTAATACAGGGAACATAGCAATCAATTTGCACAAAGCAAAACTCCCAAAAACAAAAATGATATCATGAGCAGATGATCCATTTTTGTGATGTTGTTTGAGGAATAAATATTGGCCAGGGCAATGCAAATTGCTTTTATAAAAATCACACAATGCTGAAAAGGTCATTGGCCCATCAAGTCAGCACCGACTATAACTACCACTAAAGTCGCGCTAATCCCACTTTCCAGCACTTGTCCCATATCCTTGAATGTTACGATATTTCAACTCCTTATCTAACTATTTGTTAAGGGTTGTGAGGTTTCCAGCTTCCGTTGCCTTCCCAGGCATTCCAGATTCCCACCAACCCCCTGAGTGACATGTAAAATCGCTGGCTCCAATGCATCCCTCCTTCGTGAGCTCAATGCATTCTACGCCCGTTTTGAGCAAGCGGTCAGCAAGAGCACACCCTCCACCTGGATGAACCTGTACCTGGGGTCACCATTGCAGATGTCAACCCATGGAACGCAACTGGCCCGGAGTGGGTACCTGCACTCAGATCCTGCGTGGATCAGCTGGCGGGATATTCACAGATATCTTCAACCTCTCTTTACAACAATCTGAGGTCTCTATCTGCTTCAAGAAGAACACCATCATCCCGGTACCTAAGAAAAATCAAGAAATGTGCCTTAATGACTATTGGCTGGTGGCTCTGACATCCATCATTATGAAATGCTTCAACAGGTTAGTCATGGCACGAATCAATTCCAGCTTCCCGGACTACCTGGGTCCACTATAGTTTGCCTACTGCCAGAACAGGTCCACAGCAGATGCCATTTCCCTGGCCCTGAACTCAACCCTGGAACACCGAGATAAAAAGGACACCTATGTCAGACTTCTATTTACTGACTACTGCTCAGCATTCAACACTATTAGTCCCATGAAACCCATCTCCAAACTCCGTGGCCTGGGCCTCGGCATCTCCCTCTGTGACTGGATCCTGAACTTCGTAACTCACAGACCACAATCAGTAAGGATCGGCAACAACACCTCCTCCACGATCATTCTCAACACCGGTGCCCCACGAGGCTGTGTTCTCAGCCCCCTCACTATACTCCTTATACACCTCTGTGCGGCCAAATTCCCCTCCAATTCCATTTTCAAGTTTGCTGACAACACCACCGTAATGGATTGGATCTCAAATAATGATGAGAAAAAGTACAGGGATGAGATAAAGAATCTAGTGAATTGATGCAGCAACAATAATCTCTCCCTCAATGTCAACAAAATGAAGGAGATTGTCATCGACTTCAGGAAACATAAAGGAGAACATGCCCCTATCGACATCAACAGGAACAAAGTAGAAAGTGTCGAAAGTTTCAAGTTTTTAGGTGTCCAGATCACCAACAGCGATCACCAACAGCCTGTCCTGGTACCCTCATGCCGAAACCATAGTTAAGAAAGCCCACCAACGCCTCTACTTTCTCAGAAGACTAAGGAAATTTGGCATGTCAGCCAAGAATCTCACCAATTTTTCTAGATGCACCATAGAAACCATTCTTTCTGCTTGTATTATAGCTTGGGCTCCTGTTCTGCACAAGGCCACAAGGAGCTACAAAAGGTCATGAATGTCGCCCAATCCATCGCACAAACTAGCCTCCCATCCATTGATTCTGTCTACACTTCCCACTGCCTTGACAAAGCAGCCAGCATAATTAAGGACCTCACGCACACCGGACATTCTCTCTTCCACCTTTTTCCTTCGGGAAAAAGATACAAAACTCTGAGGTCACATACCAACTCACTCAAGAACAGCTCCTTCCCCCCCACTGTCTCTTCCTCACCATCCTCTCTCCACTTCTGTCTCTCCTCACTCTTTTCCCACTCCTTCCCCTCTCTCTTCTCCATCTCACTCTCACTAACCGCTGCCCCTACCCTCCCCATACCCTCCTGTTGGTGTCATCCTCCAATATTTTGTCCTCCCCCTCTGTGCTTCTCTCCAACCTTCTCCACACCATCTCCTTCCCCTCCTCCTCCCTCCAACCCCTTTCCTCCATCTCTCCTATTCCACCTTCTTCCCATTTTTTCCCATTCTTCTCCCCCTCACATGTCTAAACCACTTCCCAGACCCTCCACCCCTCTCCCTTTCTCCTCACCCTCTTCCCCTCCCCTCAAGTGCTCTTCCCAGTCCTCTGCCTCTCTTCTCAGCCCTCTTCTCCATCTCAATTCTGCCTCTCCTCTCTCTCTCCCTATCTCTCCCCTCCCCATACCCACACTCCCTCCACTATCTTACAGCTCCTCCCCTCCTCTTCCTTTCTACCACATACCACTCCTCTCCCTGTTTTGCCTCCCCCTCACACGGCTTTCACACCTCCTGCCCCTCCTCCTATCTGTCCTCCCCTTCCCTCTCCCCACTCCACCTCTCCACCCTCCTCCGATTCTTCCCACTCAACCCCTTTATTTCTTCCCCCTCCCCCATTGCTCCCTCTCTATTCCTATCCCCATCCTGCTCACTGTCTCGCACCCTCCCATTCTCTCCCTTCCCTTCACTCACCTCTCCCACCTCCGCTCCTAACTCTCCCTCCTCTGTCCCCTCACCCCCAATGTACCCCCAAACTACCCAACATCGCTCCATCCTCCTCCACCCCTCCCCACACAATCCCACTCATCCTCACTGCTCTTTCCCTCCTCTATCTTCCTGTCTTCCCACTTCCCTCCCTCTCTGAGCCTCTCTCCCCTCCTGCCACTCCTGTTCCAATACCTGCAAGCCCAACCCTACTCTCTACACACTCCTATCCCACTCCCCTCCCATGTTTCTGATCACCGTCTCCTCCATTATCTTTCTCCCTATCCCATCCCTCCAATCCTATTCATCTCCATCTTCTCCCCCTCTCTCCATTCCCCTTCCCCCTCTCATCTCCTCTCTTCTCTTCCACACCTCCTCTTCCACACTCTTCCCCATCCATGCCCCTTACCACGTCCCCTCCCCACACCCAACCCTCTGCCATCTCCCTCACTTCCCTCTCTCTCCCTGCCCATCCTTCCCCATTCTGCCTTACCCTCATTCTGATCCCTCTTCTTCCCTTCCCTTTCATTCCCCCTTACTGCCTCCCTCCTCCAAACCCTGGCCTGTCCCTTCAATCCTTCCCATGCCCTCACCTCTCTCTTTCCGCCTCCCTTCCCCATCTCCCTCCCCCTCCCCTTCCACCTTGGTTTAACTCCTTCCCCTTCCCCTCACATTCCTCCACTCCCCAGCTCCCCATCATCTACCTTCTCTCTTCCTATCTTCCTCCCTCTCCTCTCCCCTCCTCTATTGGAATCCCCTTTCCCTTCTTCCCCCTCAGCTCTCTCCTCCAATCTCTCCCTTTTCCAATCTTTCTTTCGTCTTCTGGTACAGAAGGTATAGTCCCACAGGATCAGAGATGAGCTGGCAAGATGGATACAGAACTGCTTTGGTCATAGAAGACAAAGGGTGGCATGGAAGGGTGCATTTCATAGAATCATAGAACCCTACAGTGCAGAAATAGGCCCTTCGGCCCAACAAGTCTGCACCGACCACAATCCCACCCAGGCCCTACCTCATATCCCGACATATTTTACCTGCTAATCCCTCTAACCTAAGCATCCTAGTATACTAAGGGGCAACTTTAGCATGGTCAACCAACCTAACCCGCACATCTTTGGACTGTGGGAGGAAACTGGAGCACCTGAAGGAAACCCACGCAGACACAAGGAGAATGTGCAAACTCCACACAGACAGTGACCCGAGCCAGGAATCGAACCCAGGTCCCTGGAGCTGTGAAGCAGCAGTGCTAACCCACTGTGCTACCGTGCCGCCCAATTCTCAATGAAGAGTTGTGACTAATGACGTTCCTTAGGGGTCAGTGCTGGGACGTTTGCTATTCGTAATGTATATAAATGATTTGGAGGAAAATGTAACTGGTTTGATTAGTAAGTTTATGGACGACACAAAGGTTGGCAGATTTGCAGGTAGTAATGAGGACTGTCAGAGGATACAGCAGGCTATAGATCGGTTAGAGACTTGGGCAGAGAGATGGCACATAGAGTTTAATCCAAACAAATGGGAGATAATGCATTTTGGAAAGTCTAATTCAGATAGGAAATATACAGTAAATGGCAGAATCCTTAACAGTACTGATGGGCAGAGGGGTCTGGGTGTACAGGTACACAGATCACTGAAAGTGGCAATACAGGTGGAGAGGGTAGTCAAGAAGGCATATGGCATGCTTACCTTTATCGGCCTAGGCATTGAGCTAAAAATTGGCAAGTCATATTGCAGCTTTATAGAGCTTCATTAGAACACATTTGGAACATAGTGTTCAATTCTGGTCGCCACATTACCCGAAAGATGTGGAGGCTTTGGAGAGGGTACAGATAAGACTTACCAGGGTGTTGCCTAGTATGGAGGGCTATAGCTATGAGGAGAGGTTGGAAAAACTTGGTCTCTTCTTACTGGAACGACAAAGGTTGAAGGGTGACCTGATGGAAGTCTACAAGATTATGAGGGGCATGGACAGAGTGGATAGTCAGAAGCTTTTTCCCAAGGCGGGGGCATACATTTAAGGTGTGAGGGTCAAAGTTTAAAGGAGATGTACGAGGCAAGTTTTTTACACAGAGGTGTGTGCCTGGAACTCACTGCCGGGGAGGAGTGGAAGCAGATATGATAGTGACTTATAAGGAGTTTCCAGACAAATACATGAATAAGATGGGAATAGAGGAATATGGTCCCCGTGAGGGTAGGGGCTTTTAGTTAGTTGGCAGCATGGTCGGTGTAGGCTTGGAGGACTAAAGGGCCTATTCCTGCACTGTAAATTTCTCACATTGTCCCACTCTTCTCTTCTTGCCCATTCACCAGCCACCTGGTTCTCTCGGTGGCTCCTCCCCAACCCCTCCCTATACTATCCTCTCCTCCCTCTTTCCCCATCCCCTTCTCCCTTTACCTCCCCCCGGTGCCCTCCCCCACTGTCTCCTGCTCTCCCCTCTCCTGTCCATCTCCCCTTCTCTCCCCTCCCCATACCCCCTCTCTCATCCCCCCATTCCTCCGACTCTTTACCCTCCTCTGCTCCCCTGTCTTCCCCTCCTATAGAAACCTATAAAATTCAAATAGGATCAGACAGGGAAGATTCAGAAAGGATGGTCCCAGTTGTGGGGGAGTCCAGAACTAGAACATTACAGCGCAGTATAGGCCCCTTCAGCCCTCGATGTTGCGCCAATCTGTGAAAGCCCATCTAACCGACACTATTCCAATATGTTTATCCAATGACCATTTAGATGCCCTTTAACTAGGGCTCATAGTTCGAGGATAAGGGGTAAACCTTTTAGAACTGAGGCGAGGAGAAATTTTTTCACCCAGAGTGTGGTGAATGTGTGGGATTCACGACCACCAAATGTAATTGAGGGCAAAACGTTGTCTGATTTCAACAAGAGATTAGGTAATAGCTCTTGGGGCTAAAGGGATCAAGGGATGTGGGGGGGGGGGGGGGGAGGAGGGATCAGGATATTGAATTTGATGATCAGCCATGATCAAAATGAATGGCAGAGCAGGCTCGAAGGGCCAATTGGCCTAGTCCTGCTCCTATTTTCTATTTTCCTATCTCCTCTTCCACCCTCCAGCTCCCTTCCCCTTATCCCTCCCTACCGTATCCCCTCCCCAATTCTTCTCTCCTCAGATACCTCCGTCTCTCCCCAGGCCCTGCCTTCTCTCCCAGGGTCCTTCCCTCTCCGGCCCGGCCCCCTCCCCAGCTCCTTCTCCTCTCCCCAGGCTTCTCCACTCTCCCCAGATGTCCGCCCCCCCACCTCTCTACAGGCCCCGCCTCCTTTCTGAGGCTCTTAGCCACTCCCTGTGCCCCTTCCCTCTCTCCTCAGATTCCCTCCCCATTCTCCCAGGCTCTCCCTAGGCCCCTTCTCCACTCCCCAAGCCTCTCCCCAGCCCCCAAGCCAGGTCCCACCCAGCCCCTCCCCCTCCCCCGGGCCCCTCCCCGTGCCCCGCCCCCTCATCCCAGACCCTCTTCCTCAGGCCCCACCCCTTCTCCGTGCCCCCCCCGGCTCTCCTATGGCCCCGCCCCCTCTCCCCTCCCCCGGCGCTCCACCCGCTCCCAGGCCCCACCCCCTGGCGTCGGGCCCCGCCCCCTCTTCAGGCTCCTCCCCTCCGTTCCCCCCTCCTCTCCCCTCCCCCCCGCCCTGGCCCCGCCTTCCCGCGCTGCAGTCTGGGAGCCGCCAGCAGAGGCCGAGGCTGCGGGAGGAGCGCGGGGCCCGGGAGCAGCAGCAGCGCGGGGGCCATGGCGGCTCGGGACGGCAAGCTGCCCACCGCCGAGCGGGTGGTGAAAGGTGAGTGAGGCCGCGGCTCAGCCCAGCCCGGGGAGGCGGCTCGGCGGCGGGGGGCGGACTGTCAGCCCGGGGCCTGGGCCCTGCTGCTCGGCCCGTTCCCCCCCCAGCCTCAGCCCCGAGTGCTGGGAGCGAGGGCAGCGCCTGAGGCCCGGGTGGGGAGGTGTGGGGGGGGGGGGTAGATGGAGGGTGTGGAATGAGGGGAGGGGGAAGGAGTGAGGGGTGGAGGTAGGGAGGGAGGGGTAGGGAGAGAGGGGGGCTTTGGCGGTAACGGGGTGGGGATTGCAGAGCCTGGGTTGCCTCCTGTGGTCCTGTTAATTTTGGTCTGGATGATGGCATCAGTTTGAGGAGACCCAGGGTTTGTGTCAGTGGGTCTGGATTTATCATCGTGCTTTCCAGGTGCTTGGATCAAAGAGTTCCCCTCCCCTCCATTTTCCGGGATGATTTTCTGCTAACTTGTTCCTGATTGCAACAATTCCGAAGTCTTTTAGTTGTCAAATGGTTTAGGACCCTGTTTCTGTGAAAAGTGAGGCATAAATGCTATTGCTTTCTGTTTGATTGCTGGCATTTCGTTTGTCCTGAGCATTGTGTGGGGAGATCGCCTCTCCACATCATGCCAAACGCTGCAGTTCAATATCGAGGGAGTTTTCTCTGTCAGATATGGCAGTTGAAGGCTGACCAGTGCAACTGAGACACCATCTGTTTCCATGGCATGATATAAATGATCCCATTGCACTGTTTGGAGATCCAGTGGTGTTTTATCAATATCCTGGCCAGTATTTACTATTACAGTCACCAAATTAATCTTGTGGAACTTTGGGTACAAACCTGGCAGCTATGCTGCATTATGAGTGTGACTACATGTCAGATGTGCTTCATTGGCTTTGGAGTGCTTTGGCATATCCATCCTTCGCTAACTCTAGATCTTGATCGTGGGATGGCACAGTGCTAGTGACCCTGAGTTTGATTCTGTCCTTGAGTGACTGTCTTTACACAGTTTGCACATTCTGCTGTGTCTGTGGGGTTTTCCTCTGGGTGCTCCGGTTTCCTTCCACAGTCTGAAAGACATGCTGGTTAGGTGCATTGGCTATGCTAAATTGCCCCTGAAAGATGTGCAGGTTAGGTGGATAATCATGCTAAATTACCCCTTACTGTCAAGGGTTTAGTGGAATAAATGCGTAGGATTACAGGAATAGTGCCTGGGTGAGATTATTGGTGCAGGCCTGTTGGGCCTAATGATGACCACCTGTGCTGTAGGGATTCTATGATTTTATGATCTTTATGTAAATGCAACTGTATTATTGCATGTAAGTAGTCTATTTAAATTTTGATCCCATTAAATTGCATCTTGTGTTGTTAATAATGTATCTGGGTCTTCCAGTTTGAGGTTCCGTCCATCATTGACGGAACAACACGAGTGATAGCCCTTGTAAACCTCAAATCCACAGAGTAAATTCCAGAGGTAAAACTGGGGAAAGGAAATGTCTTGCCTGGGCTCCTTGCTTGGTAAGAAGTTTCACAACACCAGGTTAAAGAGTCATGGGTTTAATGGCTAGAAATGGTTCAGTGGGTAGTTGCTGTTGGCCTTGAGACAGTGAAGGAAATGATGAAAAATGCAACAGTTGTATTTAACATGGAGTGGTTCTGTTGCAGGTCCATCTGTTTTGGGAATCTACTGTACGGTTGGTGAGACTTTGCTCCTGTTGTATGACATTTGTAGTGAATTATTTGTGCATCTACTGAAGCAAAGCTCTTGTTTATGAAGCAGCAAACAATCACAGTGGCCCAGTGCTTGTGGGTAATGCTGTTCGACATGAGACTAGAGTTTTTATCTCCGTATTTTCTGTATTTTTCAGCTTTGACCAATTCTTTGTTTTGCAGAGGCAAATATCTGGCTGGGATGATGCTTGGATGTTTCAAAATAAAATATTGGGCTTACTCAAAACTTTTTGCTTCAAACTTTCTTGTTTTACTGAAATTGGCGGTTCTGTTTACCAGAGTGGAGGCCTTTAAGTCATGTGTCCAAACTAAATCGCTAAGTAGCTGGATTCAAAATCGCACCTCCCCACCCCCCTGAGCAAAGCAGAACATGTTGCCTCGAAGATTTGCTCACCAAAGCTATGGAATGGTTTTCCAAGGTTGGGCAGCGCTTGGGTTAGTTTGGAGTCAGTCTGTGCTGCTTGATGAGTATTTGTGGGATCCTTCCCAAAATTGATGCTTCATGATGCAAGAGCTGCATGGGATTGTCTCTGTTCTGGTAATAAACTCTATTATTCAAACTGAGGGGGAGGCCATTGCTTCTATTCAATTCAATGAAGGAACCATTTGAAACTTTTTAATTATTCCACCTTGCCCATAGTTTGTGCTGTTCTGGTTGAAAGTAGTAAGAGTGTTTGTGATTCTGAAAATAGTGGACTAGCAGAGACATTAAGCAAGGACTATACCTGCAGGAGAAAATGGGGGCAATTATGGCGGGTGAAAAGATAATACTGAGGATGTGATTCTGTTGTTTCAGAAAAGCAAACCGAAACCATTTTGATTTCTAAAATTGAAATGCCAAACCCCGTGTGCCCCAGATATCAGCAGTATTGTATTCTGTGAGCAGATGTTTTGCATTATTTTACATAAATGATCTGCCAGTATTGTTTTTCTTTTTATGCATTCTAAATGCAGACTCCAGTTTTTGAATATCAGAAACAAATATGTTGTCTGTTTATCACATGCAAACTGAGCTTAAAGATGAAGTGGGCAGCTTATAATTACAGTAATTGGAGGCAGATGAACCATTGGATATTATTCGCAGACACCATTCCATATTTTTTCCTGAATTTCAGTCCAGTACTTCATCGTAAATTCTGCTTTGCTGTGCTCTTTGAATTATTGCCCATTCGTATACTCATTTTCTATGAAAGAGTTAAACATATTTAAATGTCTCTTATTTGCTTCGCCAAAGTCTTTCAGATTAATCGCAGGCAAGGCAGCAAGAAATACTGTAGCTAGCTGATGAAATTCACTCCATAAGCCACAAAGGCCAGACATTCCCAAGTCTGATTCTAGCTCTGCTGAGTTAGCTGATCTTGGTTGGACAGCAGGTGAGGCACTACTATTAGCTTCACCATCCCTATGCCAAGAAGGGGGAGGGGAATGCGGCAGACTTCCAGCTTCTTTTAGCTGTCTAGAGACCCTGCTGGAAAAATGTGTTACTACAGGAGTCAGCTTTGCTATGCTCAATAGGCTTTGTTAACACTCACTATTCACAATCAGTGTGTGCTCAGCACCCATGGGTGAAGCTTCAAACGAGTGCCAGTAGATCCACAGGGAATTTTAGTTAATATTAAATGTAATGTTTTGGGAAGTGATGGCCTCGTGGTATTCTATTAATCCAGAAACTCAGCCAACGTTTTGGGGATCCATGTTCGAACTCCTGCCATAGCAAGTGGTAGAATTTGAATTCAATAAAAAAAAATCTGGAATTAAAAGTCTACTGATAGCCGTGAAACCATTGTCGATTGTTGGAAAGACCCATCTGGTTCATTAATGTACTTTAGGGAAGGAAATCTGCCATCCTTACCTGGTCTGGCCTACATGTGACTCTAGAGCCACAGCAAAAGCCCCTGAGAACTAGGGATGGACAATAAATGCTGGCCAGCTGGCGACGCCCACGTTCCACGAATTAATATTAAAAAAACAAAGTCGCTTCCTCCTTTAGTTTAGGGAGGAGTGTACCCACGGTGATTGCCAAACTTGCATCTCCACCAATGTAAAACTAAGCTGATTGACCTGTTGTTTAAGGTATTGTAATTTGTGCGATCTTGTGCATGGTTTGTCTGCTGTGTTATGGAGACTAATTCAAAAGTGTCCCATTGGCTGAGAAGTAATTTGAGACATCAGACATTTAAAAGACCATCACCTCAGTTCAAATGTATTCTTGAGATTTACTGATTATGAAAATATATCTAATGGTTTGAGTTTATGAATTGAAATTCAAGTATGTGCAAATTCTTCTCAAGGATGTAAATAAATAAACTTGCACACAGTTTTTGGGGAAGAAGATTGCCAGCTTTTCTGTGGCAAAGTGGATAATGGGGTTCCTGTGGATGCAGTATATCTGGACTTCCAGAAAGTATTTGATAAGGTGCCGCACCAAAGGTTAGTTCACGAGGGGTTAGGAGTAAGTTGTTAGCTTAGATAAAGGATTGGATAACTTTCAGAAAACAGAGAGTTTGGATAAATGGGTCTTTCTTGGATTGGCAAGATGTAATTAGTGGGGTGCCACAGAGTTCTGTCCTCGGGCCCCAACTATTTATGATCGATATTGATGACTTGATATAGGGCTAAGAGGTACTATAGCCAAACTTGCAGATGATACTAAAATAGGTGGGATAGTAAGTTGCAATAAGAAATGAGCAATTTATAAATGGGTATGGATAGGGGTTAGGTCAGTGGTCAAAATTTGGCAGATGGAGTTTAACTTGGATAAATGCAAGGTGATCCATTTTGGTCAGAAAAATACAAAGGCAACTTATTATCTAAATGGAGAGAAACTTTGGAAGGCTTCATTGCAGAGGGACCCAAATGTCCTCATGCATGAATCATAGAAAACTGGTGTTCAGGTGCAGTGGCTAATAAGGAAAGCAAATGGGAATTTGGGACTTATTGCTAAAGAAATAGACTATAAAAGTAGTGAAGTGTTGCTGCTACTGTACAAAGCATTAGCTAGACCGAATTTAGAATATTATGTACAGTTTTGGTCCCCTTACTTGAGGACGAATGTAGTTGCATTGGAGGCTATTCAGAGGAGGTTCACTAGATTGATTCCAGAGATGAAGGATTTGACTTATGAAGAGAGATTGTTTAGTGTTGACCTCTACTCTCTCTAGAGTTTAGAAGAATGAGGGGAGATCTAATTGAAGTATACAAGATGTAAAAGTAGATTGACAGGATAGGTAGACTTAGAGAAGATGTTTCCTCTTGTGAGCAACCTAGGATGAGAGATCATTTTAGAATAAGTGGTAGCACACTTAAAACCGAGATAACGAGAAACTACTTCTCTCAAAGAGTGGTGAATCTGTGGAATTCACTACCCCAAAGTGCAGTGGGTGCCAGGACATTTAGTACATTTAAGCAGGAGATACGGATTTTTAATTAGTTTTGGATTGAAGGGTTATAGAGAATGGGCAGGAAAGTAGAGACAGGGCCAAGATGAGATCAGCCATGATCATATTAAATGGTAGAGCAACCTTGAGGGGTTGAATGGCCTGCACCTGTTTCTAGTTCCTGTAAGAAGTTGTGGCATGATCAAAACATTATAATTTACAATAACACGTATGAACTTGACTATAAAATTGTGACTTTGAACACTTTCTGTAGCATTCCTGAAGACTTTATTCTGCCTTCAAACCTTGGATTTGTTTTACTCGTTCCCTCCTGAACGCTGCAGCTTATCCAGTTAAAAGGGGATGCAATAGTGGTTTGGAAAAGGCTGTGCACCTCTTCAAATTATTTTTCTTTCTTCCAATTAATTTGAAAACTGGTTTCAAATTGAATTATTCAGCTGTTAATTTATTATTAGCAGTTTTAGTTCAGAGTGACAGAGATGGGAAAATGATTTGAGTTGTTTTTCAAAATGTAAACTAAACTGCAATAGAACTCTGAAAGGTAAACATTACACCATGACAGAAGATAATTACAGACAACAAAGCACCCTTTGTTTATACCTCTTTCAAACATGTAATTAATACAGCTCTGTGGGAAAGGGTTCACAGTTTACAGGGGAAAAATATAGAATTGTGGAACTTCAAATTGGGCGGGGGTTTGGGAAGGAACCTCTGGATAAGATAGCTCACTCCAGTAGCCTGCCCCCGCAGTTGAGTGCTGTCTCGATCACTTGTTTTTGTTCTCTTTGTATTTTCCAGCTTTGCAAGGGAAATAATTTGTCAACAGTCCAACGGTCTCTCACACCAACAAATCCGAAATTTCCAGAATAGATTAATAGATATTAAAATGATTTAAAACAAAAGTTAAAATCAGTGATGAAACACAGGCGATTCAAACTGTATTGCCCTTCTGCTTCATTCTTCGATTGACGACTTCTTCCAATTTGCTGGGTGACACAGTGGTTGGCACTGTTGCCTCACAGCGCCAGGGACCCAGGGCGACACAGTGATTAGCATTGCTGCCTCACGGCGCAGGGACCCGGTTTGATTCCCAGTTTGGGTCACTGTCTGTGTGGAAGCTATATGTTCGCCCGGTGTTTGTGTGGGTTTCCTCTGGGTGCTCTGACTTCCTCCTGCAGTCCGAAAGATATGCTGGTTAGGTGTATCAGCAATGCTAAGTCCTCCCTCAGTGTACCTGAACAGGAGATAGAGTGTGGTGACTAGGGGATTTTTCACAGTAACTTCTTTGCAGTGTTAATGTAAGCCTACTTGCGAGGCTAATAAATAAACTTTAAAATGCAATCAGACCGTATTGGGAGGATATTGCTTCCTCTGGAGAAGACTAGAACAAGGAGATGCAGTAAGAATATTAGGTGGATTTTTGGTAGACAATGAAGTCAGGGTTGTGGTGGTGGACAGGAAAGTGAGAGTTGAGACCACAACCAAATCAGCCCCAATCTTATTGAATGGCCTACTTCATGCTCATGCTGGCATTGATGCTGCACTCAAGCTTCTCCTTCCTCATCTAACTTCTTCCCATTGTCCTGTGTATGTATGCCTATCTGGCATCCTCTTTTATTCATTCTAGATGTTTGCCTCCCTGCACAGGCAAATGGATTCTGCATTCCCACCACTCTCTGGGTAAAGAAGTTTCTTTCGAATTCCTTTTCAATCTTTTTGGCCATCTCCTGTTGATGGTTTCTGTTTTGCTTTGCTCTGCTATCCTCTATCAAAAACTTTCATAATTTTCAACACTGCTGTTCCTCAGCCTGCTCTTTTCAAGAGGAACGTGGGCTGAGCCTGTCATAGAACATAGAAGCTAGAAGTAGGAGTAAGCAGTTTGGCCTTTTGAGCTTGCTCTGTCATTCATTTTGATTCTGGCTCATCATCGAATTTAATATCCTGATCTCTCCTTTCCCCTGTCCTTTCTGAGCAAATATCATCCTTGTAAATCTTTTTTGCACTTTCTCCAGTGCCTTGATCTCCCTTCCATCAGAGTGGAACTCTTTACTGCAGAAAGCTGTAGAGGCCTGGTTATTGAACGTCTTTGAGGTAGAGATAAATAGGTTCTTGATTAATAAGGGAATCAGGGGTTATGGGGAAAATGCAGGAGAATGAGGATGAGAAAAATATCAGCGATGATTGAATGGTGGAGCATACTCAATGGGCCGAGTGGCCTAATTCTGCTCCTGTGTCTTATGGTCCATAATATGGGAAACGGGGTTGTATATTGCACTCCCAAGTTTACCTCTATAATGGCCTTATTGACATGCAGCACCTTTTCATATATTGTCATTCCCTTTGCTGATTTAGATTTATACTTTCCAAGTTCTATGTTCTAAGTAACATTACTTTATTTACAAAATGTACCACCTAGCACTTATCCAAGGTCATTTAGTTCATAAATTAATTTACATTTTAAATTTTATTGCTGTTGTGTTGTAATTTATTTCACTCCTTCTCAGTGCAGACTCTCTCTGGGCAGCACAGTGGCATAGTGGTTAGCACTGCTGTGTCTCAGCAGCAGGGACCTGGACTCAATTCCAGCTTTGGGTGACTGCCTGTATGAAATTCCCTAACAGAAGGGAGATCAAGACGTTGGAGAGAGTGCAAAAAAAATTAATAAGGATGATATCTGCTCAGAAAGGACAGGGGAAAGGAAGGATCAGGATGTTAAATTCGATGATCAGTCTGAATCAAAATGACCAGTGTGTGGTGACTAGGGGATTTTCATGGTAACTTCATTGCAGTGTTAATGTTAACCTACTTATGACGCTAATAAATAAACTCTAAAATACAATCAGACCATACTGGGAGGATGTTGCTTCTGGGGAAGACTAGAACTATGAGATGCAGTAAGAATATAAAAATATTAAATCCCCTAGTCATAGAATCATAGAAACCCTACAGTACAGTCTGCACCGACCACAATCCCACCTAGGCCCTACCCCCATATCCCTACGCACTTACCTGCTAATCGCTCTAATCTATGCATCTCAGTACACTAAGGGACAATATTAGCATGGCCAATCGACCTAACCTGCACATGTTTGGACTGTGGGAGGAAACTGGAGCACCTGGAGGAAACCTGCACAGACACGAGGAGAATGTGCAAACTCCACACAGACAGTGACCCAAGCCGGGAATCGAACCCAGGTCCCTGGAGCTGTGAAGCAGCAGTGCTTACCACTGCACCATAGTCACCATGCTCGGGCATCTGTTCCTGTACACTGAGAAAGAATTTAGCGTGGCCATTTCTCACCCTTCTGGCTAAGTTTAAGTGTAGTATTGACATGCTCTGCTTGGTTGAAGTCATTAGGTTAGACTTTAGCTTCATTTGAAGCAATTTTTAAAAGTGACATCTCAGCCTTTTGGCTAAGATGCAAATGATATCAAGGCTTGGAGGAGGAGCAGTGCCTACTCCAATCAGCTTGGATCATGTAGATCAAGCCCAAGTAAAAAGTCTGACAACACCAGGTTTAAGTCCAACCGATTTATTTGATAGTAAACTCACTAGCTTTCGAGGGGTTTCCCTCTTCTTCAGGTGAATGGAGAGTTCTGGCCTCAGACAGAGCATGTAAAGCACAGACAGCTTAGAGATTACTGATTAGAATGCGAATCTTTACAACTAACCTGCTATTCAAGTCCTAAAGTGGCCGACAGTGTGAGCGGAAGGAGCACTGATCACAGGTTAAAGAGATGTGTATTGTCTCCAGACAGTACAGTAAGTGAGGTTTTGCAAACCCAGGCAAGTCACGAGGGTTACAGATAGTGCGACATGAACCCAAGATCCCTGCTGAGACCGTCCTCGTGTGCGGAACTTGGCTACCAGTCTCTGCTCAGCGACTCTGCTAATCGGTTGGACTTAAACCTGGCGTTGTCAGACTTTTTACTGTGTTTACCCCAGTCTGACGCCAGCATATCCACATCACGATCAAGCCCAAGACAGGAGGTGAGAACCCCTCTTGTCAGCTTGGATCGGGAATGTCTCAACTTGCTGAGACTCTGAATTGGGCTTGGGTTGATTTGAATTGGAATAAAAACAAAAAAAAATACATCTAACTAGCATGTCTTCCGAACTGTGGGAGAAAACCGGAGCACCTGTAGTAAACCCATGCAGACACAGGAGAACGTGCAGACTCCGCTCAGACATACAATTCTCTGAAGTTGGTGTCATCCACAAATTTAGAAACCATATTTCTGATTCAGAAGCCTCAAAAATAATAATCGTGAGCAGCAGTGATCTCAGTATTGATCCATGTGGATCGCACTGTGACAACCTTTTGTCATTTTTATGTCTGCTTTCTGTCTTGCAAACTGTTCACCGTCCATTTTGCTGATTGTTCTCCAAGTCTATATGCACTGATTTTATCTGTTAGTCTATTATGTGGTGTCTTGTTGAAGGCCTTTTGGAAATGTAAATATATTACAGTTTCTTAATTATGCTTTTCTACTATCTCTGCCTCTTCAAAGAATTCAATGAGGCTTACCTTTTGCAATCCATGCTAACTATTCATTATTAGTTTTGGTTTCTAGTTGCTTTCCAATTTTCTCCTTTAATATGGATCCTTTTTTTTGCTGCTACAGATTTCATTATTCCTTGGGCATGTTTTCTCTCCCTCCTCAAAGACCACTGTAATTGGTTACCACCAATCCTCTGGCACTCATTAGCACAAATTATTCAATATATTTAATAGTGCCTTAGCTTTTTCTAGTTTCTTTCAGATTGCGCATTGTTGGGGGGGTGTGGAGAATCTAAGACAACACCCGTTTGGAAGCTTCTAAAGTTTTCGTTACTTTAGTGTCACAAGTAGGCTTGCATTAACACTGCAATGAAATTACTGTGAAAATCCACTAGTTGGTACACTGAGGAGGAATTTAGTATGGCCAATGCACCTATTCAGCACGTCTTTCGGACTGTGGGAGGAAACCGGAGTATCTGGAGGAAACTCACGCAGGCACGGGGAGCACATGCAAACTCTGCACAGACACAAGCCAGGAGCCGAACTCAGCTCCCTGGCACTGAGGCAGCAATGCTAGCGACCGCGCTGCCCAACCTATTCCAAACAGTTGTGCAGTGAGTTCAATGGAAATATTGGGGAGAGGTGAAGAGCATTCTCAATTTGAAATATTCTTTCTGTGAAGGACTGTAACCAAAATTGTTTAAATTTTCTCTCCATCTGCAAGGTGAAATTTCACCTTCAGAAAGCTGTTTGATTGGTTGCATCTCTATCAGCTGCTGACAAACACCAATCATCTGCTTGTGAGGATTGGCTTTGTTTTCTGCACTCACTGGCAATCCCAACTTTGTGACCCAGCTAGAAGTGTCGTTATTAGTTGGAATAGGTCTGCTTTATTTTATCATGAGTGTGACAGGAGCGGGTACATGTCAATCAACGATATGTTTGGAAGACCTGCAGTTCAGTTGGAGTGGCAACTCTTTGAAGCTGGACATTTCTGAACTTTACCTGGTGTCTGATGATGGACAGCCTCAGTATTTAAATTTGAAGTGCTTGGGGTAAGTTCCACTCAAAGTAAGTTCCCTTCTACTGGGCAGCCATGTGGTGACAATCTGTCCCCTTTAATTTTATGCCTCATGTCTGGGAGTGGACATGAGATGTACCTACCACTATTCAGAAAAGCTATGAAAATATTAGTTTTGTCCAGAATTTTATATTTTTATGAAAGAAATTCTGTTTACATGGGACCTGCTTGTGTCTTCAAAGTTTTAAATGTTTGCTTTTTGAAATGAAGTCTGTGATATTTAATAAAATGTGGCGGCATGTTTACAAACAACCAATGGATGATCAGCTAGTCCATTGTTTGCTGTTGGTTGAGGGAAGAATGTTGGCGTGCGTACTGGCAGAATTGCTTGCCCATGGTGCTTGATGCCACAACCTCACTAATGAATGGAGAGTACTGAGTTAAGCTCACAGTTGTAAAGGAGCTTTGTGTGCTTTGGTTGCTCATGTCATTTCAGTCCTCTAAGCCTGATGGTTGCATCATTCTGGATCTCAAAAGGACAAAAGAGTTTTGACTTGATTGGTTTAGAGTGTTGTGCTGATAATTCTTTGTTGTCCAGATCTTTAGTCTTCACAGTGGGATTTGCAATGTTTCATCTCAGTTCTGCTTTTCATATTCCTGTTACACTCAATGTTGTAACCTCTCCTGTAATCTGTTCTTTTGCTGTTACCCAGAGTATAATTCAGTAATGTCATTTAAGCAGGGATTCACTCGATTTGTCCGAGTGAGTGGGTGGCAGGTTAAATGTTGAGATTAGGCACTGATGTTGCTAGGATAAAGCACAGCGGTGGGCGTGCGAATTTTTTGTATTCTGACTACTTCAAGTTTAGAAAAACACCCACTTACGGTTTTAGATTCTGCTGAATGTAGATAATGCCTGGAGGAAGCACTTTTGATTTGGGCGAAATCATGCTTAACATACCGGTTTATGCAATTTGCCACGGCATTGTTACTGATTGGGCAATTTGAGGCAGTGAGTAAAGAACATCATAATAGAAGCACATCCCACAATATAATCATAGAATCATAAAGCCCCCTACCATGCAGAATTTGGCCAATTGAGTGCATCAGCCCTCTGCCAGGTTATTTTATCCAGGCCCCTTCCCCTGCCCTATCCCTGTAACCCCGTACATTTCCCGTGGCTAAACCATCTAACCTATGCATCTTGAGACACTAAGGGGTAATTTACTATGGCCAATCCACCTAATCGGCACATCTTTGGAATGCGGGAGGAAACTGGAGCGCCTGGAAGTGACACAGGGCAGACATGCAAACTCTTCCCAGACAGTGACCCGAGGCCTTTGGCTGCAGCAGGAGTGAACCCAACCCTTTACCCACTTGAGTCCTAGTGTTATGTGGAGGAATTTACACTCATCAACTCCATTCCTGTTTCATAGAACATGGAACACTACAGCACAAACAGGCCCTTCGGCCCACAAGTTGCAACGATCATATCCATACCTACCAGGCCATAGAAGTATCTGTAACCCCCAATCCCATGTACTCATCCAAAAGTCTCTTAAAAGACCCCAGCGAGTTTGCCTCTACCACCACCGATGGCAGCCAATTCCACCCACTCACCACCCTCTGAAAAACTTATCCCGACATCTCCTCTGTACTTGCTTCCCAGCACCTTAAACCTGTGTCCTCTCGTAGCGACCATTTCAGCTCTGGGAAATAGCCTCCGAGAATCCACCCTATCTATTCCTCTCAACATTTTATTACCCTCTATCAGGTCGCCTTTCAACCTTTGTCTCTCCAGGGAGAAGAGACCTAGCTCCCTCAATCTATCTTCATAAGGCATGCCTCCCAATCCAGGCAACATCCTTGTAAATCTCCTCTGCACCCTCTCAATAGCTTCCACATCCTTCCTGTAGTGAGGTGACCAGAACTGCGCACAGTACTCCAAGTGGGGTCTGACAAGGGTCTTATAAAGTTGCAGCATTACCTCCCAACTCCTACACTCAATCCCTCTATTAATGAAGGCTAGCACACGATACACCTTCTTGACCACATCCTCCACCTGCAAGGCCAATTTAAGAGTCCTATGGACCCAGACCCCAAGATCCTTCTGCTTCTCAACACTGCTAAGAGTTGATATTGTATTCCTTCATCCCATTGGTCCTGCCAAAATGGACCACTACACATTTATCCGGGTTGAAATCCATCTGCCACTTCTCCGCCCAGTCTTGCATCCTATCTGTCACGCTGCAACTTCTGACATCCCTCCAGACTATCCACAACACCACCAACCTTCGTATCGTCGGCGAACTTACTGACCCATCCCTCCACTTCCTCATCCAGGTCATTTATGAAAATGACAAACAGCAAGGGTCCTAGAACAGATCCCTGGGGCACTCCACTGGAGACCGACCTCCACGCAGAACAAGACCCATCCACAACCACTCTCTGCCTTCTGCTTTCCATTCTGATTAGACAGGATTGCTATCTTTAATTTGGTAAGATGCAAAGGAATGTTGTCACCATCTGCAAGCCTATTGGTAGATTCATCCTAAAGGTCAGCAGCACAGAGCAGACTTTCCAAACTGTCAGTTCGGCCATGCTCATGCAGACGTTGCTGTACGTCGGAACACCTTACTGAAAAGCACAACCATCTGTTTCCATTTGTCTGAACCACACTTCAGGCAAAAAAAAAATCAAATTGAGGGTGCACTAAAACATAAATATGAATTTGGGGTGAACCTGTCTCTCAGCTCAGGGCCTCTGAATGTTACAATTCCACAGTTTTAATCCTGCTGCAGAGTCTTATTATTATTACATATAATTCATGGCATGCGGTTTGCAGTAAGAGTAGGGAAATATTCAGTAATTAAACCACATGCCAACAGCTTAAACACCATGGCAACATATGGATTTTTAACCTGTTCTGGCATGCAACCTTGCTTTTCTGATGTGGAAACAATTCAGCGAGAACATCACAGCCTGTGCTTGATCCTACCCTAACCTGATGTCCACACGCACAGTCCCTCTCTTTGGAGAGGCCAATAAATAGCAAGCTTTGATTTCTGACCCTTTTGGAGTTTGCACCAAATATTGCCTTGGGTGCAGCACCATGAATCACGAAACAGAAATTCTCTTGCAATCTCAGTTGATGTTTATTGCTGTTATCTAGTTAAACAATAGTGCCTCAGAAGTTACAACATTGATAGTCATAGAGCCTGCAGCCTGGCAATTGTACTTTTGTATGTCTTATAACAGATAATCCCTGTCTTTAGGAGAGACAGACTGCAAAGTACTCATGCAACAAGATGATTGTAAACCGGCAAGCTGGTTTAGTTTACATGAAATGCATGAATCAAGACAATACAGTTATTACACAGACGCATCCATGAAAGTAGTAAAAGCACTAATTCAACTGACACTTACAGGGAGGCTAACCTTAATTGGTCCACATGTTCTTAACAGAAAAGTAAGTCGTAACTTCTTTACTGTGGTCATGCCTTAAGTAGATAGGGAGAAGAACCCCTTAAGAATTTAACAGGAGTTAGGGGTGGTGGCTTGGTCCACAAACCATTAAATCAAAGTGATCATCTTGATTGAAATATTTCCCTATTGATATATGCACATTCCAGTGCATGACAGTCTATTCTGTGGGAAAATCATTGCTATAATTAATACACGAAATATCAAAGAATAAATCTTGTTGTTTATAAATTAATATTTCCAAGTACTTGTCAGCAGTTTTGCTTTAAATGTGGCTTTATTTAAATAAAGTGTCGTTAATGGGATAAGAAGCTGTACAAACTAAATAAAAATTTGCGTGGGGAAGACTCAAAATATTGCAATGAAGTTCCCTTTCATGATTTAGTTATACTTAATAACCCACAGGTCTCTACGTGCTATTTAGGTGCATTTTCCGCGAATTGTTTGCTTTCGTTCTGGTTGTAGAAAATAAAATTGACTAGTGACCCAGTAAATGTATAAATATTTTGGGCCTTATAACAAATGGGGATCCCTCAGTTTTTATTTACACCAATTTAAAAGGATTTATGCCCATAGTTTATGCATGTTATTTGGACACATTATTTTCTCCCCTTTGGAAATATGGACCTTAGCTACAGTAGGACCCAACTGGCACCCAAAATGTTTTAACGTTTTTAAAGCTTATTTATTAATCACAAGTAGGCTTACATTAACACTGCAATGAAGTTGCTGTGAGAATCCCCTAGTCACCACACTGTAGCGCCTGTTTGGTGTGCTGAGAAGGAATTTAGCATGGCCAGTGCAGGTGACCAGCGCCTCTTTCGGACAGCGGGAGGAAACGGGAGGACCTGAAGGAAACCCACACAGACATGGGGAGAATGTGCAGACTCTGCACAAACAGTGACCCAAGCTAGGAATCGAACTTGGGTCCCTGACACTGAGGCAGCAGTGCTAATAACTCTGCCTTTCTGTAGAATTTCACAGCATAGAGGAAGTCATTTGACCTATTGCACACTCAAAAATACGTCAACTTTGTCCTTTTTCAGTTATTTGCTTCCCTTATTCATATTCTACTTGTAGTTCTGCTTCCACAATTTTCATTAAGAACCAGTAACCTATTCTTTACCCTTTAACTGACTTCCCATCCTGCTCCTGACACCGCTTAATATTATCTGCCCTAATTTGTTCCTCTGGTGTTCCAGTTTCCTCCCACAGTCCGAAAAATGTGTTGGTTAGGTGCATTGGCCATGCTAAATTCTCCCTCAACGTACCCGAACAGACACCGGAGTGTGACGACTATGGGATTTTCACAGTAACTTCACTGCTGTGTTAATGTAAGCCTACCTGTGACCCTAATAAATAAACTTAAACTTTATCAAAGGACCTTCTCTGTGGCATATTATCAACTCTTGTTAAAAACTGCACAGTATCCATGGTATAAAGAGAACTCCAAAAAGTACACATGGATTCACCTTTCCTTAGAGAGCAAAAATGCTGCCCAGTTGGGTCATTGAACAGCAGTTAACAAATCTCCTCAGTGACCATGGAGGAAAAATAAGTTGTGCCTCTTGTTTCTTGTCATTATCCAATCCATTTGGTTTAAATAATTTTAAGTTAGGCGGTGGACCAAGCAGTGTTTTTAGTTTTGGCTTCCTGTGTGATCTATTTCAACTCTCTCTACCTCCTCCCTTGTAAGAGCCGATTCTGCGGCTGTTACAGGAGTCAGTAGTCTAACTAGCAGATGGAGTGTTACAGCAGCAGCTTATTGTAATCACTGCTTAGATTAGTGTGGAAAGTTAGCCATTGGGAAATATGTCCCCCGACAAACCATACAACCAGAGGAAAATATTATTGCTTTCAGTGTTACAGACTGGACTGGAAGAATGTCATGGCAACGAAATGCACATGCTGGAAATCTGAAACAAAAACAGAAAATGCTGGGTAAACTCAACAGGTCTGGCAGCATCTGTGGAGAGAGGAGCAGAGTTAACATTTCAAGTCCCCGTGACACTTTCTTAGAAGAGTGTCATTTTTATAATAAAGTGGTACTGTAACCATTTAAATATTCAAACATTGCAGAAACTTTCCATCCCACTTTCTCAAGAGAAACTCTTCTGGTCTTTTTGTGAGCTAATCATTGTGTTTGTTAAGGTGAAAGATGTCAAACTGAGGAATGAAATATTGTAATTATTAACATTTTGCATTATCGGTTTATTGCACTGTGGGGATTCCCCGGTCTATTTCTGAATTGGGTGTTAAATTAGGTGCAGCCATTTCTACTCTACTCAAACAATGCTTGAATGATCCTATTGTACTATGGAGCTTTGCCCATTTGGACCTGTGCTAAAACTGCTTAGCTTTGTCCTTGAAAACAATGGATCATGTGTTGGGGGGAAACGTTTAAGACGCATGGATCATATTATTGTAAGATTTAGGTTAGCCATGAAAAAGGACACGGAGCAACCTAGAGTAAAAATACTTAATTGTTGGAGGGATTGTTTAGAACCATAGAATCTCTGCAGAAAGTGAACATCCAGCCAATCGAGACTGCACTGAATCTCTGAAAGGGCGTTCCACCTAGGCCCCTGCCTCCATCCTATCCCCATAAACCCCATGCATTTACCATTGCTAATCCACCTAATGTATACATCTTCAGACACGAAGGGGCAACTTAGCATGGCCAATCCACCTAACCTGTGGATCTTTAGAATGGGAGGAATCTGGAGGACCTGGAGAAAACTCAAGCAGATGTGGAATGGGTGTGACGAATCCGCACAGTCGCCCAAGGCTGGAATTGAACCTGGACTTCTGACGCTGTAAGGGAGCAGTGTAAACCACCGTGGCACCATGCTGCCCCTTGTGTCAATTCCTTTGGGCAAATGTTTAAAACAATGTGTTAGTAATTGTTACTATTAGTAACTGTTGGCAAATTATTTCTGTTCCTGGAATGTGGAAGGGAAAATCCATCAGGTGTCCTGTTTCTGATAACTATCCAGTTTGTGTATTTAAAGAGTCATAGGCTGTTGCAGAATTGGTGTGTTTTAATGGGGTTGGAGAGCGGGAGAATTTTATCCAGAGTTCAATTGTTGCCTGACCACTAGTCAGTGAATCTTGCTGGAGAGAGAGAACAGTCAGCAACCTCAGACTAGTTGACTGAGATAATATGCTAAATAGCCCTTCACTGTATACAATCTCTGGTGCATGAGAAATTATCCCAGCGTGCCAGTACAGAACGGTTGAAAGAATCCTGGATGCAGCATATTTAAATATTAACGCCTTGTCAGTATTCCCTGTGAATGTACAAAAGGAAGATGAATGCATCAAAAAACTTGAGAAAGGTTGTTAAATGCCTCGGATAACATTCATAGGAGCTTGAGAGAGATGTGGTGAGATCTGATATTTTCTCGATTACATCCACCAAGTTCTGCATTAGACAAAATAAAGAAGACAGTCGAGTGGGCTGATTTAATTTTGTGAAGATTAGATACTAAACATTGGCAAGTAGGGCTTCCTATTGAACTCATCTGGCATCACTTGCCTTGGTCGATGTTTCAACTTCTACTGAAATAGAGGAAAGGTTCTTTGTGTAGCTGTGGAATGGAGTAGTGGGGGGTGAAAGAACTGCAGTTGGCCCCAGTTCATCAGAACTACATGAATTGATAAAAGTTTGTTAGGATCAGATTTAAGACCATTGACTATGCAGGACAAAGAAGGCCGCTTGATTGGCATCCATCTACAAACATTCATTCCCTCCACCACCGATAAACAGTGGCAGCTGTGTTACACCATTTACCAGATGCACTACAAGAATTCGCATTAAACGGCACCCTCAAAACCCATGATTGCTACTGGACATGGGAGCAGCATGATCTGCAAGTTCGTCTCTCAAATCACTCACCATCCAGACTTGGAAATACATTGCCATTACTTGAAACTGGGTCAAAATCCTTGAACCCCTTCCCTACAGCACTATGGATTTATCAATATCACAGGACTGCAGTGGTTCAAGAAGGCAGCTCACCACCACCTTCTCAAGGGCAATGAATGCTGGTATTACCAATGCCAACCACATCCTGTAAATGGACAATAAAAAAAAACTAATACGTTGGTGCCAGTAAGCCACAGAACAACATTTATGCTTCAGGAAATATGTATTAATGTTGTTTGTGCTTTAGCAATATCTTGCTTCTATCCCTTTACGGCAAGTGTTCTCAGCACTAGTGACAGACAAAACTAGACTTCACCCTGGTATTCAAATTGTATACACCAGGACCATGGCTTTCTCGCTTTTCTGCATAGATGACATCTTGTTGTTGCACACCATCTGTCATCCTGCTGCCCTCAATTCTGAAAGATGGTGTTAACTAAATGCAGCAGTGTTGCTGTTGCTTTTTAATTCTTTTGCGCTAACAAGAAATAGTGTAGTGGTTAATAAATCGTAAGTTTATTTGATGTATCGGAGACCAGTGATTCCCTCAGTGACCCTAGGATTCAGAGCCCCCAGTCAGCGAAGGTGTCTCAAAGTCACTTTATAGTCTCAATACAATATTGCAAAGATAAAATCTGGATGTTTAATTTCAACTAAGCATATTGACCTGATTGGTTGGAATATGAAGAGTGGCAGAGAATGACTAAATGGTTAATCTGGCGAAAGAAATTAGAACACGTAAGGAAGCTAGCTGGGAGTGTAAAAACAGGTAATGAGTGTTTCTGGGTATTTAAACAGGAAAAGAGTAATTAAAGTGAGTCTTGGTTTTCCAGAGAGAGAGAATTGCAAATTAATACTAGAAAATAAGATGGTGCTTCTGTCTTGAAATACTCCCATAATAGCTGGAAATTGCGGTTGGAAGCAAGAGGAACTTGATGAAGCTACAATCACAGGCAAATGGTACTGAACAAACTGATGGAGCTGTGGGCTGACAAGCCTCAGGATCCTGATGGACTTCATCCCAGGTCTTAAAAAAGGTAGCTAATGAGGTAGTTGGTGATTGGTGTGAATTTTCCAAAATTCTCTAGATTCTGGAAAGGTTCCATCAGAGTAGAAAGTAGCAAATATAATCCCTGTGTTCAAGAAAGGCAGGAGGTAGAAGTCAGGAAACGATAGGCCCGTTAGCTTGATATTTGTCATGGAGAAGGTGTTAGAATCGATCATTAAAGAAGTCATAACTGGGCACTTTGACAAGGTGAAGGTAATGGGCAAGAATTAGCATGGCTTTATGAAAGGGAAATCACATTTAACCAACTTACCAGAGTTCTTTGAAGGTATAATGTGCTGTGGGTAGAGGGGAACCTGTAGGTGTAGTGTACTTGGATTTCCAGATAGAATTTGATAAGGTGCCACATCAAAGGTTATTGCATAAAATAGAACATGGCTTGAAGATTGGCTGAAAGAAGACAGAGCGTCCATAAAAGGGTCATTGTCTGATTGGTAGGATTTGATAATTAGAGTTCCACGGGGTCTGTAGTCTGTGAATTAGATGAGGGAGACAAAGGCAAGGTAGCTAAATTTGCAGGTGATATAAAAATAGGTAGGAAAATATATTGCGAAGGGTTTGCAGATATAAAGGTTGAGCGGGCAAAAATCTGGCAGATGGGTATAATGTGGAAAAATGTGAAGTTGTTTACTTTGACAGGAAGAATAAAGAAGCAGAGGATTACTTAAATGGAGGACAACTGCAGAATTTCAAGGTGCAGCAGGTCCTAGATGTTCTCCTGCATGAGCCTCAAAAAGTTAGTATGTAGGTGCAGCATGTGATCGAGAAGGCAAACGAAATGTTATCCTTTATTACGAGAGGAATTGAACGTAAATGCATCAAAAATACAAAATGCTGGATAATCTTAGCAGGTCTGACAGCATCTGCGGAGAGAGAACAGCTAACATTTCGAGTCTGGATGATGCTTCAACAGTCCTGATGTAAAATACCCCGACTTGAAACATTGGCTCTATTCTCTCTCCACAGGTGCAGTCAGACCTGCTGAGATTTTCCAGCATTTTCTGTTTTTGTTTCAGATTCCAGCATCTGCAGTAGTTTGCTTTTATAAAAGTGAGGATGTTATGCTTTTGATATATGTGGCATTGGTGAGACCACATCTTAAATATTAGAATCATAGAACCCTACAGTGCAGAAAGAGGCCCTTCGGCCCATTGGTTCTGCACTGAACACAATCCCACCCAGGCCCTACCCCCATATCCCTACATATTATCCCCACTAATCCCTCTAACCTATGCACCCCTGGACACTCAGGGGCAATTTCTTAGCATGGCCAATCAACCTAACCCGCACATCTTTCGACTGTTAGAGGAAACCGGAGCACCCGGAGGAAACCCATGCAGACACGAGGAGAATGTGCAAACTCCACACAGGCAGTGACCCGAGCCAGGAATCGAACCCAGGACCCTGGAATTGTGAAGCAGCAGTGCAAACCACTCTGCTACCGTGCCGCCCCGGCACAATGGGAAAAGGCTACACTGTAAAACCTATCAGCCGAGGCAGACTGAGGGCCCGGGAACTGCAGCATACCCTTGGCCTCGTAACTGTGTGCCAATCTGAAAAATAACAGCCCGCAGTAAAATCTGAGGCATGTACATAGTTTTAAGCAATGAAATGTAATGAATGTAATGTTATGTAAATAAGTACCAGAAAAACAGTTCTTTTTTGTACTTTTTGTAATTTTTCGATCTGTCGTTTTGCAATCATCTATTTGAGAGCTTTTTTGTGAATAAAGTATATTTTAGAAATAAAAAGTAAATGCCTGAGCTGTCTGTGCCTTACAGGACAGATTGAGGAGAATTTTTTTCTGAGGGTTGGGTGACAATGAACTCTCTCTCTTAGAACTTAGAACATAGAACATACAGCCCCTTCGGCCCTTGATGTTGTGCCGAGCTAGTCCGAACCCAAGATCAAGCTATCTCACTCCCTGTCATTCTGGTGTTCTCCATGTGCCTAACCGATAACTGCTTGAAAGTTCCTAAAGTGTCCGACTCCACTGTCAACAGCAGGCAGTGCATTCCACACCCCAATCACTCTCTGAGTAAAGAATCTATCTTGGACATCCCTCCTACATCTCCCACCATGAACCTTAAAAGTTATGCCCCCTAGTAACAGCTACATCCACCCGAGGAAATAGTCCACTCTATCTATCCCCCTCATCGTCTTATAAACTTCTATTAAGTTGCCTGTCATCCTCCTCCGCTCTAAAGAGAAAAGCCCCATTTCCCTCAACCTTTGCTCATAAGACCTACCCTCCAAACCAGTCAGCATCCTGGTAAATCTCCTCTGCACTCTCTTCAATGCTTCCACATCCTTCTTATAGTGAGGTGACCAGAACTGCACACAATACTCCAAACGTGGTCTCACATTATAGTTGCAGTATAATCCCATGCTCTTAAACTCAAACCCCTTAGAGGGCAGTAGAGGCAGGGTCATTGAATATTTTTAAGATGGAGGTAGATTCTTGTTGGGGACGGAAATCAAAGGTTTTCAGGGGTAGATAGGAATGTGGACCTCAGCCCAAACAGATCAGCCATGATCTTACTGAATGGTGGAATGGGCTCAAGGGGCTGAGTGGCTTACTTCTACTCCTATTTCATGTGTTCGTATGTTCGTATAGTAAGAAGATTGCATCATTACATTTCACTAAAATCTTGAAGATAATACTGGGCATGATTTCCACTGTGTGTGATTTGTACAACAGCTGGTGGAGATGTTTAGGCTTGTGGAAGCGATCACTGGATATGTGGTTCCCAATGCCACCTATCATAGAATCCTGCGGTGCAAGAGGAGTCCATTTGGCCTTTCGCGTCTGCATCAACCACAAACCCACGAAGGCCCTATCTCATAACCCCATGCATTTACCCTAGCTAGCCCCCCTGATACTAAGGGGCAATTTAGCATGGCCAATCTACCTAATCTGTACATCTTTGGATAATGGGAGGAAACCGAACACCCAGGGGAAACGCAAGCAGACACGGGAAGAACGTGCAAACGCCACGCACACAGTGACCCAAGCCGGGAATCAAACCGGGATCCCTGGCGCTGTGAGAAAGATCATGCCCAAGCTATTAGTTTATTATTTGGAAAAAAAGGTGCAATCTGTATCAACATCATGCACATACTCAAACTTGCATCATCTTCATTCTGACCTTGGTCTTTTCACTGGTATCTGGGATAGGTCAGGACAGCTGCAGTGTGAAATTCAGATTGCTGGTTTGTATTTGGGCTGCAAGCTTAGCTTAACCAGAGATAGAATAAAGTGATCCCTTGAGGAAGGCACAGGCAGCTCAGATATTTACTTTCGTTAGAGTCTTTGTTCTGCATTCTGAGGCAGAGGTAATCCAGCCACTGGAGATATTGCCTATCTTGGGGGCCTGCATGTTTTAGCATTCCTAAATGCACTGTAATGTGAATGGAAGTGGAAGACATGAGTGTGTTTCAAAATTCTAAAGGGTCCCATATTCATACTCTGCTTAACCTGGTATTGATGTGGAGATGCCGGTGTTGGACTAGGGTAAACACGGTAAAAAGTCTGACAACACCAGGTTTAAGTCCAACCGGTTTATTTGATGGTAACCGCGAAAGCTAGTGAATTTACTATCAAATAAATCTGTTGGACTTAAACCTGGTGTTGTCAGACTTTTTACTAAGCTGGTATTGACATAGTGTACAGCAGAAAAACAGACCATTCGGCTCAGCTTGTTAATGCTGCACATGAGCTTCCTCACATCCCTCTTCATCTGACCCTAATAGCGTTTCTCTTTCATGCTTATTTAGTTTCCCCTTTTATGCATCTGTGTTTCTTCACGACTGTTCCTTGTGGTCGTGAGCTCCATATTTTCACCACTCTTTGGGTAAAGACATTTCTTCTGAATTCTGTATTGGATTTATTGGTGACGATCTTGTGGGTATTGACTGAAGGATAGTAAGTAGTAAATCAGCTTGTCGTGACAATAATAGCATGAAAATTCATTTAGTTGACACTGTTTCTTGAGCTTTGAAAGAGTCAGTCTGGTGAATAACAAGATGACAGCACTGCCTTGGTAGCAATTTACATACAGGAGCAAATTGGCACCAGCCGCACTTGATTTGGACAAGTCAGAGTTTGACAGTGTGCAGTACTGCATTTTCACTACGTTGTTTTGAGATTTAGATAGGGACAATGTTTGGCAGAGTCTTTGACAAAGTGCGGGCTTGAGGATTGGTTGGCAAGAATATAATTTCTGATTTTTCTAGAATTGATGCTGCATTGCGGTTTAAACTTGACATTCTCCAATTCACCGTGGTAACTCAGATCTAATTGTATTTTACTTCCCTTGCATCTTGTAGGTGTCACAGTGGTTAGCGCTGCTGCCAGGGACCTGGGTTTGATTCCAGTCTCAGGTCACTCGCTGTGTGGAGTTTGCACATTCTCCAGTGTCTGTATGGGTTTCCTCCGGGTGCCCGGTTTCCTTGTACAGTCCAAAGATGTTTTTAACTGATATTGCTAAATTGCCTCTTCGTGTCAGAGGGATTAGAAGGGTACATATGAGGGGTTATAGGGTTAGGGCCTATTGTCAGTGTAGGCTCTGTGGGCTGAATGGCCTCCTCCTGCACTGTAAGAGTTCTATGATACACCTATTGATGTAGATATTGGTGCTTGTTTTAGGAGGAAGCCCATTGTGCTAGGCCTTAGTCTTTGCTTAGCTATTAATATCTTTTATGAAGCGAGTTTGAACAGTCTCAGTCCAGTTGCAGAGGAGCAACAGAAACCTAAAGTTGAAACTCATTTCTAATTCACTGATTTAACACTGCAGAAATGGAAAAGTGCTGTATCTGCAGCAGGATTTCATGTGAGGTACGTTATTGGTAAAAGAGAGGCAGATTTACCTTCTTGCACGTAATTTGAGGAAGGATGTAGTGGCATTGGTGGCAATTCAGAGGAGGTTTACCAGATTGATTCGGGGGTGAAAGGGTTGAAGTAGGTGTAGGAAAATGCTTTGTTGAAATGGCGGCGCGGGCTCGTTGGGCCGAAGGGCCTGATTCCCGTGCTGGGTTGTTCTTTGTTCTTTGTTTTGTTAGTATGAGGAGAGATTAAACAGTTCGAGCTTGTACTTGCTGGAGTTTAGAAGGATGCAAGGGGATCTGCTCGAAGTATGTAAAACTTTGAAAGGGATTGATAAAGTAAGTATAAACCAAATGTTTCCTCTAGAAACATCTAGAACAAGAGGTCACAAGTCTGGATTGAGAGGTGGTAGATTGAAAACAGATGAGGAGGAACTACTACTCGCAGAGTGTGGTGAATATGTGAAACTCGCTGCCCCATAGCGTGGTGGAGTCTGAATTATTGTATGGTTTCAAGAAGGAGATAGATATATTTCTGATAAAGGGATATGGGGAACAGATGGGAGGTGAATTTGAGACCAGGTAGAGATCAGCCATGACCTGATTGAATGGTGGAGGAAACTTGAAGGGCTGAATTTGCCTACCTCTGCTCCTAATTCCTGCATTCCTAGACTACCTGAAATGGGAAGCATTATATTTATTTGTCTCAAAATCCTGAAACTTGGATGAGCACAAAAAGAACTGAAAAATTAAGTTGCACATTAATATGGGTTCAAATTGAATTCTGCAAGCACATTTTGTGATAGACCAGTAGGGGAATATTGCTGGGAGAAATACTGATTTTTCAGCCTCTTGCTATTCTGTCAAATTTTAAGAAATTATGTAACTGTTAGATGGATGCACAGTTTGCCAGCTCTTATCTCACATTTTTAAGTTACTTTCAATTTTCAGTAAACCTTGAGTATAGCAAACATTTTGAAAGCTGATATATATAAACCTTTAACAGGATTAGTATTAGATTTTAGTATACATTTATAGCGCATTTAGGCAGATTTGAACATTTATCTTCCAGTCAGCAGTCATCCTTTAATGAAATACAATTAGCTGGTCACTGATCTCATCTGTTTTGTGTTTGATTCCGATCAGTTACCTTGTTTGCTGACAAAGCAACAGCGATTGCACATCAAAACATTTCATTCTGAACTTGAGGATGTACAAGATACCATGGTTGCTAGTGTTGATTATACACTGTTCTGAAACTCTCCATCTCCTCAATGTGCAGGTCCTGTTTGAAACCAAATCCTGCAGTGCCTGCAGCACAAAACAGCTTCAAAATCAGGGCTAAGTTGTCATCAAAGCTTCAGAGGTCGCAAATAGTTAATGCCAGAAGTAGAAATAAATGTTCCAGTGATAAATTGGAAGTCGGATACATTGCTGGAGTACTATAATGAGTTGGGAAGCTTCATCCTGCATTTTGCCATTGTTGGGTAGCATGGTGGCACAGTGCTAGGGACCTGGTTGATTCCCAGCTTGGGTCACTGTCTGTGGGGAGTCTGCACATTCTCCCTGTGTCTGCGTGTGTTTCTTCCCATAGTCTGAAAAATGTATTTTCCCTCATTGTGCTTGAACAGGCACCAGAGTGTGGTAACTAGGGGTTTTTCATTGTAACTTCATTGTAGTGTTAATGTAAGCCTACTTGTGACTAATAAATAAACTTTACAGAAAACATTTACATTCAGTAGCAGCCCTGTCCTCCCCTCCTCCAGAACAAATATCCTTTATCTTGATGAGTGCAAAAATGAAATTCTTTCGCAGGCCAAAGATCTTTGTTGTAAAGACTTCTGCATTTTGGCTTATCTAACTGTGGGAAAATGTTTGGTTACAGTGGTTTGTGACTTCCAGAGCTGTGTCTTTAGAGTCTATAAATCTGTAACCTCCTAATTGGGAATCCCCAAAGCGGGCGGTGCAGTCTCTCAACCTTTGATTTAGTTTCAGGTGGCAGTTTGAACTGAGCTGACCTGTATCTGAGTGGTGTGCCAACTGTCGCTGTTCAGGTCTGCTGTGTGAAGAAGAGCCAGTTCACTGGGTTCTAGAAGACTCTCCAGTACCACTGAAATCAATCTCCAATGGGAGGGAATTTGAAACACCAAGGAAAGAAGGAAAGAAACTTGGCTTCCCATCACCACAGTTTAGAAAATAGCAGCATCAAGGCTGTGCTTGTGCTAATCTGAACTTTCAGGACTCAATTGGCAGATAAGTGAGGAAAAGTGAAGGAATATTGAACGCGGATAATTTTATGTTACATATTTTGGGTAATTTCAATTTTTAAGTACTTGGTCCAGAATATTGTATTCATGGCGGGAAAAAAGTGTGTCATAAAAAATGCCTGAGTCACTAAAATTGGCTTAAGCCATTCTTGTAAAATTTAGGAGATATGTATGCTATAAAAATCCTAGACTTTGACATTAAATGGAGTTTAGACCAACATCGTGAGAGATTTTCAGTTCAGCATATTTAGACTCTCCAACAGATCCCTGCTGTACAGATACTGGTATGTCAAGGAAACTTATTTTGTTAGCAGCTCTGTCCGAATGAACAAAGCAGGCTAGCACCAAGATTGGAAAGTATTAGAACTCTGGGTGAATCAGGTGGTGTTCAGGGGAGTAAGCAGTTCCACTGGGTCAAGAATGAAGGGACACATGATTAAATGAAAGAGATTTAGTATAGAGGGTAGGAGGTTGTGGTATTTACTTTCAGAGTTAGTGATTAAGGTGGATATTCAAGATTAGGTGGGATAGGTAGATGATTTTCACGGTAACTTATTTGCAGTATTAATGTAAGCCTACTTGTGACACTAAATAAATAAAGGAAAAGAAATCGTAAGGGTTTTGGGAATGGGCTGGGTGAATGTTATTGGAACTTGCATGAAGGGTGAAAGCTAACATGGACCAGTTGGGCCAGGCGGCCTGTTTTCAGAAATAAAAACAAAATGCTGGACAAACTTAGTTTTGGCAGCATCTGTGGAGAGAAACAGCTAGTCTACAATTAGCTATGATAAATTACTTCTCAGTGTCTAAAGATGTGCAGGTTGGCTGGATTGGCATGCTAAATTGCCCCTGAGTGTCCAGAGATATATGGAATAGAATCATTGAACCATAGAATTCCTGCAGTGCCGAAGGACGCCATTCGACCCTTCGAGTTTATATCTACTCTGTGACAGAGTATCTTACCCAGGCCCCCTCTCCCTAATGACACACATCTTGGGACACTAGCCAATGCACCTAACCACATCTTTGGACTGCGAGAGGAAACTAGATCCAGCAGAGGAAACCCACACAGAAAGTCACCTAAGGCTGGAATTGAATCTGGTCTCTGGCGTTGAGGCAGCAGAACTAACCACTTCGCCATTGTGCCACCCTAGACCAAGGGAGAGGTCGGGTCAAAGGAGAGATTGACAAAGTTGTCCTGGATGTAACAGTGTGTTAATTCAAGGATGGGGAGTGCTAATACAATTAATAGCGTGTTAATAACATTATGTTAATGCCATAAAGGTAAAAGGTAACATTTCCTGTTTGTTCTTTCTATTGATTTTTATGTATTAGTTTGAAGACCATGAGAAAGAATGATTTAGACTAAGAATGTAGCATGTTTTGAATTCAATCTAGTGAAATCTAAATTTATCCATAGGTTCTGCTTATTCTGAAGTTTACTTACATGAGACTCCCCGGCTTTAGTTGATGTAGTAATTACGTAGAATATGTAGCACGAAAACAGGCCATTTGGCCCAACTCGGAAGGAAGCTAACTTATTGCCTTGGAACAGTGGGAATAAGAAAATACCTGGTTACAAAGCTGTGCAACAAGAGCATGGTTTACCCCAATGTGCTCTCACTCTTTATTCTAATGAGAGGATGACAGTAATTTATATATTGGTTGTTGTTGCTGCTGTGTAACTTTATATCCTGCAAATACAGACTTCTGACATCTAAGCAAAGCTAAGCAATGGTCCAATATTGAATTACACGATAAGTATCTGAACCTGTTATACTTAATTCCAAGATAGAAGCGAGAGCAGGAAATATCCCTCTTGCAGTCTACAAGTTCAGTTTCTAAATGATATGAGAATGATTATAGAACATAGAACATTACAGCGCAGAACAGGCCCTTCGGCCCATGATGTTGCGCCGACCAATTAAAAAAGCAATGACCCTCTAACCTAAACCGTTCCATCCATAAACCTATCCACGGATCTCTTAAACACCCCCAAACTAGGCGCATCTACAACTGCAGCAGGCAGGGCATTCCAATCCCTCACCACCCTCTGGGTAAAGAACCTACCTCTAACATCCGTCCTATATCTACCACCCCTTAATTTAAAGCTATGCCCCCTCGTGCTAGCTTTCTCCATCCGAGGAAAAAGGCTATCACCGTCCACCCTATCTAAACCTCTAATCATCTTATATGTTTCAATAAGGTCCCCTCTTAGCCGCCTTCTTTCTAACGAAAACAACCCCAAATCCCTCAGTCTCTCCTCATAGGACCTCCCCTCCAAACCAGGCAACATCCTGGTAAACCTCCTCTGCACCCTCTCCAATGCCTCCACATCCTTCCTATAATGTGGGGACCAGAACTGCACACAATACTCCAAGTGCGGCCGCACCAGAGTTTTGTACAGTTGCAACATGACGTTGCGGCTCCTAAATTCAATCCCCCCTACCAATAAACACCAAGACACCGTATGCCTTCCTAACAACCATATCTACTTGATTCCCAACTTTCAGGGATCTATGTACACATACACCTAGATCCCTCTGTTCATCCACACTATTCAGAGTCCTACTGTTAGCCCTATACTCTACACATCTGTTATTCCTGCCAAAGTGAATTACCTCACACTTTTCCGCATTAAACTCCATCCGCCACCTCTCGGCCCAGCTCTGCAACTTGTCCAAGTCTCTCTGTAAACTATGACACCCCTCTTCACTATCTACCACTCCTCCGACTTTGGTGTCATTAACAAATTTACTGATCCACCCAACTATACCCTCATCCAGATCATTTATAAAAATTACAAACAGCAGTGGCCCCAAAACAGATCCCTGAGACACTCCATGACGAATACTTTCCATCAACCACCACCCTCTGTCTCCTATCTGCTAGCCAATTCCTGATCCAATTAACTAAATCACCCCCAATCCCATACATCTGCATTTTCTGCAGAAGCCTTCCATGGTGAACCTTATCAAACGCCTTTCTAAAGTCCATACCTACCACGTCAACTGCCTTACCCCCATCACCTCTTTGGTCACTTTCTCAAAAAACTCAATCAGGTTAGTAAGGCACGACCTACCCTGCACAAAACCATGCTGACTATCTCCAATCAATACATTACTCTCTAAATAACTATAAATCCTATCCCTAATAATTTTTTCTCAAACTTTGCCCACAACAGAAGTAAGACTCACCGGTCTATAATTCCCGGGGAAGTCTCTGCTCCCCTTCTTAAACAATGGGACAACATTCGCTATTATGGTAAACCTCTGCTCACATGCTAACGTGCAGTCCAAGGCTGTCAGCACTGATTCAGGGAAATGGGTTCATGCAGAGACCTATGGACCAGTCAGGTACCATTACTATTTTGTAGTGGGTGCAGGAAAAGGCCCTTGAAAGGATTTCCATCAATAGTAATGGCATTAGTGTGCTCCTTCTAACTGCACTGAAACTGAAAATGACGAGGGGTACACCTGGGATTGAACCGATGACCTGTATAATCTCCGTAACGTGGCCGAGGAAGTATGGTCATCCAAGTGGTGCGAGACAGAGACAGGTTTCCATGATTCACTCAGTTATCTTGTGCTATCTTTTAAAGTTTGTTTATTATTTGCCACAAGTAGGCTTACTTTAACACTGCAGTGAAGTTACTATGAAATTCCCCTAGTCGCCACAATCCAGTGCCTGTTTGGATACATTGAGGGTGAATTTAGCATGGCCAATGCACCTAACCAGCACATCTTTTGGACTGTGGGAGGAAACCCACACAAAACAGGAAGAATGTGCAGACTCCACACAGACAGTGACCCAAGCAGGAATTGAACCCAGTCCCTGGCACTGTGTGGTAGCAGTGCCACTGTGATATAAATGTGGAGGTCTTTTTTAGGTGTTGACAATTGTTTGTTCCAGCTGTGGAGCACGAACAGCCCAGTCACAGATCTGTGCTCCCAAAGGGAATGTATGTTATGGGCGACACGGTGGCACTGCTGTCTCACACCGCCAAGCAGCCAGGTTCAATTCCCAGCTTAGGTCATTGTCTGTGGGGAGTTTGCACGTTCTTCTCGTGACTGTGTGGGTTTCCTTCGGGTGCTCCAGTTTTCCCTCTGTCCAAAGATGTGCGGGTTAGTTTGATTGGCCATGCTCAATTGACCCTAGTGTCAGGAATTAGCAGGATAAGTGTGTGAGGTTAAGGGAATAGGGCCTGGGTGGGATTGTGGTCGGTGCAGATTAGCTGGGCCAGAAGATGGCCTCCTGTAGGGATTTTATGATTAATTTATGTCCCTATTTTATAATCATAAAATCATGAAATCGTTACAGCATAGAAAGAGGCCTTTAGACCTTTCGTGTCTGCACTATCTGAAGGAGCAGTTCACTGCACTACACTTCAACCTTCTCCGCACGGCCCTTTCACATCCATCCTTTTTAGATAAATATCAAATGCCCTTTTGAATACCTTCATTGAATACACCTTTAGACAGTTCATTAACCCAGTCGCTGTGTGAAAATGATTCTTCTGGGTGATCTTTGAATAGTGATTGGTTTCAGCAAGGAGAGAGCATAATCTGGTAATGCTCTAAGTAATCCAGCCAGGTATGACAATGCATGGTTAAAGCAGTTGCTTCCAAAAGCGTTCTAATCTGTGCCCTTTGGAGTTAAGGGAGCAGAGATTAGAGTCTTAGCTTGGGAAATGATTAGGGTGTGAGAGAGGGCTGTGTCAAATACAGAGTACAACCTTTTAGTGCATTGCTTCTGTTCTTAATCTTTGCTGCATCTATGTCTCCCAAACAGATTGGATACATTATTGGAGGCTGTGCTATTCAATGGAATCAGGGGGCGCAAGCAATTCCTATGAGTTCTTATCCCAGGAGAAAACTTGTTGGAATGTTCATTCCAACCATAGTAAAACTTATGTCAAGATTTTGGTTGCAGCAGTGCTGAAGTACTTTATATTATAAACATAACCCCAAGATTGTTGATCTGTAACAGAATTCCCAGACATCTGTTTTATATAAAGTACTTTTTCTTACTTGCTGTCACCTTCTCCCTGTGTTCATGCTCTAGTTCTCTTTAACTGTATTTGTACAGGTGATGGATGACTGGCAGAATGGCCTTGAGGGGATTAACCTTCATAGATATGCACTAGCTTCTGGTTTTTCTCCGCAAGTAAACTGATCTGTAATGGAACATTAGGAAGGAGTCCTGCTATTTCTGCTGGCACTGTTTCTGCTCGGGTCCAAGAAAAGTCAGGCCCTGGAAACTGCCTGGATGTGTTTGGCTCTATTACATGTTAATGTGTCATCATTGGCAGGAATGGCGACCATCTGTTGTTGAAAGTGCACTGGATGTAGCAGAAACTTTTGTACTCCATTCCAGACAAAGCCACATCACAGTAGCCTTTTATTTCATTCTGAACATTTCACTTGTGCTAAATGGGTGATAAGTAGGTCATATTGTTCAGTTTCTACAATTTATGAACATTGCCATAGTTGCAAGTCAATGTTAACCCCTCTACTCCCCTCAAAACCTCTGCACTGTCTGCAGGCTTCAGGTCCACTGGAATATTCGCTCCTTCCAATACAACAACATTCGATAAACTCAATATCATCTCGGAGAGAGCATTTCATTGATTGATGCTCCCTGCCATTTCACCCAATATCCAACACCTTCAGCACTGCTGATTTAGCAGTATTGAATCACTACAGTGCAGAAGGAGGTCTATCAAGCCTGCACTGGCACTCCGAAAGAGCATCTTACCCAGGCCCACCCTGTCCCTGCACATTTACCATGTCCAATCTGTCCAATCTACCCAATCTACACGTCTTGGACACTAAGGCACAATTTAGCATGGCCAATCCATCTGACCTGCTGTCCATCTGTTGGACTGTGGGAGGAAACCGGAGCATTCAGAGGAAACCCACAATGTGCATACCCTACATGAGCAATCGCCTGAGGTCAGAATTGAACCTCAGTCCCTGGCGCTGAGGCAGCAGTGGTAACCACTATGCCCCCATATGATCTACAAGATGCATTGCATTCAAATGCAATCCATCACCTCCATGTTCACTTTTATGTCTCACATCCTCGTGACTGGGAAGGAAAATAAATGTAATGCTGTTAGCGTCATTTGCATTCTGAAAACAAATACGTAGTTCTTCCATGATCATATTGCCATCTGCGACACTATTTAATTGAGGTTCTGTAAGTTTAATCTATATTTTAAACAAATGTTTTCATCAATTTGTATATATCTTGAGTTGCTAACTTGGTGACACTGCTAAAATGCTGATGTAGCTGCATCCTTTCATACATTATTGTTTCTCTGTCCTTTCCCAAGTATCTGTATTGCAGGAGTAATAATTTTTGGCTATTTGCTTTTTTTGTGAAGAGGAAAGGGAACTGGTTGATAGGATACAAAGAGTAGGAATAAATGGGTCTTTTTCCAAATGGCAGGCAGTGATTAGTGGGATATTGCAGGAGTCATTGCTCGGATCCTGACTATAAGGGAATTAAATGTAATATCTCCAAATTTGCAGATGTCACAAAGCTGGATGGGAGGGTGAGCTGTAAAAAGGATGCAGAGATGTTTCATTGTTATTTAGACAAACTGAGTGTCATAAAGGCTTACAGCGTGGAAACAGGCCCTTCGGCCCAACTTGTCCATGCTGCCTTTTTTTAAAATCCCTTAGCTATATCCTTGTATGCCCATCTTACCCATGTAGCTGGGTTGTAATTGTACCTGCCTCTACTACTACCTCTGACTTGTTCCAGACAGTCATCAACCTCTGTGTGACAAAATTGCCCCTTTGGACACTTTTGTATCTCTCCCCTCTACCTTACACCTATGCCCTCTTGTTTCAGACTCCCCTACCTTTGGGAAAAGATATTGACTATCTAGCTGATCTATGCCTCTCATTATGTTATAGATCTCTATAAGATCACCCTTCAATCTTCTATGCTGCAGAGAGAACAGTCCCAGTTTAAGCAGCCTCTCCTTATAACTCAAACCATTAAGTCCTGGTAGCATCCTAGTTAATCTCTTCTGCACTCTTTCTAGTTTAATATCCTTTCTATAATAGGGTGATCAGAAGCGTACACAGTATTCCAAGTGTGACCTTACCAATGTTGAATAACTTCAACAAGATGTCCCAGCTCCAGTATTCAGTGTTCTGTTCAATGAAACCAAGCATGCTGAATGCCTTCTTCACCACTCTGTCCATCTGTGACTCCACTTTCAAGGAGCTATGAACCTGTACCCCTAGATCTCTTTGTAACTCTCCCCAGTGCCCTACCATTAACTAGGTCCTGCGCTGGTTCAGTCTACCAAAATGCATCATCTCGCATATATCTAAATTGAACTCCATCTGTCATTCGTCAGCCTACTGGCCCAATTGATCAAAATCCCGTTGCAATTGGAGATAGCCTTCACTATCCACTATGTCATCAATCTTGGTGTCATCTGCAAACTTACGAACTGTGCCTCCTATGTTCTTATCCAAATCATTAATGTAGATGACAAATAATAGTGGAACCGGCACTGACCCCTGAGGCTCACCATTGGTCACAGGTCTCCAGTTTGAAAAATAACCCTCTGCAACCACCATTGGGCTTCTGTCATCAAGCCAGTTTTGTATCCATAAAGTGGATGGAAAGTGCAGTATAGTGTGGCCAAATGTGAGCTTATCCGCCTTGGTAGCAAAAAAGGAAGGCAGATTATTATCCGAATGACTATAAATTGAGGGAGGGAAATGTGCAACGAGACGTGGGTGGCCTCATACACCAGACACTGAAGGTAAGCATGCAGGTACAACAGACAGTAAAAAAAAAGGCAAATAGTATTTTGGCCTTCATGGCGGGTGGGTTTGAATACAGACAGTAAGAAGTCTCTCAACACCAGGTTAAAGTTCAACAGGTTTATTTGATAGTAAACACCACAAGCTTTCGAGGCTGTGCCCCTTCGTCAGGTGACTGGAGCATTCTGATCAGAGTTCTGATCATATAAAGGCACACACAGTTTACATAATACAGTACAGAAGCAGGGATATCTTGCTGCAAGTATAGAGTCTTGGTAAGACCACACCTGGAATATTGTGTACATTTTTGGTGTAAGTGTTGGTTTCCTTGTCTGAGGAAGGATGCTATTGGTATAGAGGGGGTGCAACAAAGGTTGACCAGACTGATTCCTGCGATGGTGGGACTGACATTTGAGGAGAGGTTGTGTTGGTTAGGATTATATTCACTGGAGAATGAAGAATGAAAGAGAAGTCTCATAGAAACTTATAAAATGGTGGTGGACAATTAACTCACTGGAGAAGGAGGCTGCACAAATATCCCTATCCTCAATGGAGGAGCACAGCACATCAGTATAAAAGATAAGGCTGAAGCATTTGCAGCAATCTTCAGCCAAAAGTGCTGAATGGATGATCCACCACTGCTCCTTCATTAGTCCCCAGCATCTCAGATGGCAGTCACTAGCCAATTCCGTTCTCTCCACGAGATACCAAGATATGGTTGGAGGCACTGGATACTTCAAAGGCAGTGGACCCAGATAACATTCCAGTACAGTTGCAACACTGGCATCTACCCAACAATGTGGAAAATTGCCCAGTTATGCCCTGTACACAAAAAGCAGAACAAATTCAACCCATCCAATAACCGCCTGATCAGTTCACTCTCGATCATCAGTTAAGCGATGGAAGGGGTCATCAGTAGTGCTATCAAGCAGCATCTGCTCAGCGATGACCTGCTCAGTGATGCCCAGTTTAGGTTTCACCAGCCTTGGATCAACCATGGACAAAAGAGCTGAATTCCAGATGTGAGTGTGACAGCCTTTGACATCAAGGCCATATTCGACTGAATGTGACATCAAGGAGCCCTAGCAAAACTGTAATCAGTGGGAAAACTCTCCGCAGTTTGCAGTCATACCTGGCACATAGGAAGATGGTGATGGTTGTGGAGGATCCAGTCTTCTCAACTCCAGGACATCTCTGCAGGAGTCCCTCAAGGTAGTATCCCTAGGCCCAATCATCTTTAGCTGCTTCATCAATAACCTTCCTCCGTCATAAGGTCAGAAGTGGGGATGTTTGCCAATGATTGCACAATGTTCAGCACCATTCGCGATTCTTCAGATACTACAATCTATGTTCAAATGCAACAAGACCTGGACAATATCCAGGCTTGGGCTGACAAGTGGCAAGTAACATTCAAAGAACAAAGAAAGAACAAAATCAGCCCGGGAAACAGGCCCTTCGGCCCAACGAGCCCGTGCCACACAAATGCCAAGGAATGACCATCACTAATATGAGACACTCTAACCACCGCCCTTTGACATTCAATGGTGTTGCCACCACTGAATCCCTCACGTCATTGACCAGAAACTCAACTGGACTCACCACATAAACACAGTGGCTACAAGAGCAGGTCAGGGGCTAGGAGTACTGTGGCGAGTAACTCACCACCTGACTCCCTAAAGCCTATCCACCATCTACAAGGCACAAGTCAAGAGTGTGATGGAATATTCCCCATTTGCCTGGATGAGTGCAGGTACAATAACAGTCAAGCTTGACACCATCCAGGACAAAGCAGCCTGTTTGGCATTGCATCTATAAACACCCCACCACCAACGCTCAGTAGCAGCACTGTGTACTCACTATAAGATGCACTGCAGCAATTCACCAAAGATTTTTACACAGCACCTTCCAAACCCATGACCACTTCCATCTGGAAGGACAAGAGCAGCAGATACATAGGAACGCCACAACCTGCAAATTCCTCTTCAAGTCACTCACCATCCTGACTTGGAAATATGTTGCTGTACCTTTGCAGGCGCTGGGTCAAAATCCTTCAGTTCCCTTTCTAACGGCATTGTGGGTCAACCCACAGCATACAACATAGAACATTACAGCACAGTACAGGCCCTTCGGCCCTCGATGTTGCGCCAACCTATGAAACCAATCTAAAGCCCATCTAACCGACACTATTCCAATATCATCCACATGTTTATCCAATGACCTTTTAAATGCCCTTAATGTTGATGAGTCCACTATTATTGCAGGAAGGACATTCCACCTCCTTACTACTGTCTCAGTAAAGAACCTACCTCTGACATTTGTCCTATATCTATCACCCCTCAATTTAAAGCTATGTCCCCTTGTACTAGCCATCACCATTCAAGGAGAAAAATTCACACTGTCCACCCTATCTAATCCTCTGATCATCTTGTATGCCTCTATTAAGTCACCTCTTAACCTTCTCTCTAACGAACACAGCCTCAAGTCACTCAGCCTTTCCTCATAAGACCTTCCCGTCATACCAGGTAACATCCTGGTAAATCTCCTCTGCACCCTTTCCAATGCTTCCACATCCTTCCTATAATAAGGCAACCAGAACTCCAAGTGCAGCCACACCAGAGTTTTGTACAGCTGCAACATGACATCATGGCTCCGAAACTCAATCCCTCTGCCAATAAAAGCTAACACACTGTATGCCTTCTTAATAACTCTATCAATCAAGTGGACTGCAGTGATTCAAGAAGGTAGCTCATCACCACCTTCTCAAGGGCAGCTAGCGATGGGCAATAAACATTGGCCAACTAGTGATGTCCACGTCCCATGAATGAATTATAAAAAAATTGTAACAAGAATAGACAGGGTAGATGCAGGAAAGATGTTCCTTATGGTGGAGGAGCCCAGAACCAGGTGTCATGTCTCAGGATATGGGATAAACCCTCAGAGATTTCTTCACCCAAAGAGTGGTGAGCCTGTGAAATTTGCAGTTGAGGCCAAAACATTTCATGTTTCCAAGAACAATTAGATATAGTTCTTGAGTATAAGGGGATTTTAGGACATGGGGGAAAGGTGGGATCAGACTGTTGAATTGGATAATCAGACATGATCATAATGAATGGCAGATCAGAATCAAAGGGCCTACTCCTATTTTCTATGTTGCTCTGTAGGAGAACTTTCTAATTTTGTTTTCATAATCAGTATCTTTAGTGAGTTATGCATAACCCACCTATGATTCATATCTCTCTAACTAGTTATAACCCACCAATGATTCTTTTATATCTCATAAGGTAGTTAGTGGAAGCTTACTTAGGTTGGATTGACAAGATACAGAAACAATAAACTCAGGTTTGAAATCTGTATTTGAAAGATGCAGAAGTTTGGTTAGTTCATTGATTTATAGGTTTGTTTTTGTCACAAGGAGCCGGAGGGGGCATTTGTAAGGTGGCAGTGAAACTGGGTCCTCATCATCATCTGGAATTTAGGGAATTTCACTCATCTGTGTGACAGATTTCCACATATGTGCTGCGTTTTAATGCACATTGATTTAATATTTAGTTCTCTGTTAATGAGTAAACAATGCTGAGAGATGATCTCAAACCCCAGACCCTTAAAACCAAGGCAAGCAAAGCACATGAGTGTTGGTGGAAAATTGAGTTGCCAGTGTTTCATAGGCCAAGTAACCCAAGGCCACAGGCCCATTGTGGATGCCCGAATCCTGGACTCGTTCGTAAGGATTGACCACCTGGGCCAGGTATCAGACAGACACCAGACAGGTTAGAACCTTCAAAAGTAGTAAAAATATAGAAAAGGGAACTTGTGTGACAGGCATGTTTGATTTCATGTTGCTTGCAGAGGAAAATTTCATGATCTTCTCAAACAGCAGCAATCGCCCTCTGATCAGCTAGTTAGTGCTCAGGCACCTTTTTGCTGCTTCTGATGTTTTCTCATGCTCCCTGACTTCAGACTTGTATTGCATTCTTCCTTATTATGACGTAACGTGCAGTTTTAGTTCTCTCTGCACCCACCCCATCCCCAACAAATCCCTTTAACACACGATATCGGACTAAGATCTTTCCCAGTGATGCAATTAGAAACGCTATATTCTAACTGTTATATGAGATGGTAAACAATCTGTCTTTTGACTGGTTTGTATTTTTGGTGGCGATGATCCAATCTTCCGCAGTAGTGATTGATGTGATCCAGCACTGGGAGTTCCCCAGTAAGGGCATCCTTGGTTTCCCCGCGCTGCATCTCTTGGGATCAGTTTCCTGCGTGTATTTTGCATAATTGGAACTGAAACCATGGAAAGGAGGCAGAAAGAAAGCTGGTTTATAATCTTAGAGGAAACAGAGCAATAAAATTACCATAGCATTTATCACATCCATAAAGGCAGTGAATTACCATCTTTCAGATGAGATATTAAATCAAGGCCCTGTCTCCTCTATCCAGTGAATGTAAGTGCCCTGGCCAGTATTTTTTCAATAGTTAATATCATTAAAATAAGTGATCTCATCTTCACCCATGCTGCTTTGTGGGAGCTTGCTGTGCACAAACTGGATATTGTGTTCCCTACACTACACCAGTGACTATCTTTTAAAAATACTTCATTGGCTATGAGACACTTGGCTGTCCTGAGGGTATAAAAGGTCTTTGAGTCAATTACAAGCTGCTACTGCGAATTTGGCACTGCTGCCACACAGCGCCAGGGACCCAGGTTTGATTCCCGGCTTGGGTCGCTGTTTGTGTGGAATTTGCATGTTTTGTGTGTCCGCGTGGGTTTCCTTCGGGTGCCCCAGTTTCCTCCCACAATCCAAAGGCGTGCTGGTTAGGTGCATTCACCATGCTAAATTCTCCCTCGGTGTACCCAAACAGGCGCTGCAGTGTGGCAACTAGGGGCTTTTCACAACTTCGTTGTAGTGTTACTGTAAGCTTACTTGTGACTAATAAATAAACTTTCATTAACATTCATTTTTGCGGTTAGAAAATTTAGATTATTCAAAAATTTGAATGCAATGTAATTTAACAAATGCAGCAGAAGAAATGGCTGTTCCTTGATTGCCATTGGGTCACAATGCAGGAACTTGCTTTGTTCAGTGCGATGGGGAGCGTTTCACCATATGGACTGCAACAGTTTGTTTTACTTTTTTAGTAGGCTTGCATTAACATTGCAGTGGAGTTACTGTGAAAATCCCCTCATCGTCATATTCCTGTTCAAGTACACTGAGGGAGAATTTAGCATGACCAATGCACCTAAGCAGCATGTCTTGGAATGGGGGAGGAATCTGGAGCACCCAGAGCAAACCCACACAGACGTGGGGAGAACGTGCAAACTCCACACAGACCCAAGGTTAGAACCCAATTCTGAGGCCGCAGTGCTAACCATTGTGCCACCGTGCTGCAGTTTGAGGGTCTACAACCCAAGACCTTGAGAGAAATGAGAGATAGGTAACAAATATAGAACTTGCCAGAGTGAGGCATACTCCAAAAATTAAAACATAGAAGGTTAAATTGTTTAAATCTGGCACAATTGCATTAAGCACAAGGCAGACACTTTGGACATTCCAGTACAAAGGCTGCAGATGTGATGTTGAGGTGCAGGAGAGGATTCTTTGTTTGTAATCATACTGCATCTACCTGGAATTGTTTGGATGGTGATTATCCAGCTAACATCCCAAACCTGATTGAACCCACAACTCCACAAGAGAAAAACAAGAGTTACCCTGTGTGGATTTTGAAGTTTAGTAGTGCAGTTCGTGACACTTGAGACAAATGACCTTCCACTCCTTTCTCCACAGTTGTAGGCAGATGAGTTGTTGAGGATTTTACTCTGTGCTAGTGGAAATTTCTAGCCTCATTATGTAATAGTGTTTTATTGGTTTTCATGCTGTTATAGTCCTCTACAATTTGTTCATTAAATATTACAGCTGCTTTAATAGGTTGTGCATATCACCATGAAGGTTTGTAAATTTTCGTTGTTTTTTTCCTCCTCCTTTTTGTTCAGTTGGTGACGGGTACCTTGCTCATGTGTCAAACTGAATGATGAGTTGGCAGGTTATTCATCCAGGTAGAGCCACACAATGGAACTCGCTTCTTTCCTCAGCCACTTTTGTGTGCAGTTTCCAACAGGAGTTGATTGGCGATGTAAAATGTCGCGAGCAATTCACTGATTGATTGTTATTCCTTTCCTTATCTGTGAAACTGAACTTTAGCACCCTGTTGCTTGAGATCAGCTTAGTCCACAATACGGATCAAGCCTGTACCTCATGGGCCTGTAGCTCAGAGCTGCACTCGGCGACACTTTTTATGCTAAATCATCAGGGCCCAGTGAGATAAATCACACCTAAAAACAGATGGCAGAATGAGGAACAAAAACTTTGAGCTACTGGGGTTCAAGAGAACTCTTTAATATTTGACCCTGAGTTCTGATATATTTTTGTCTCACTCTTTCCCCATCCCAAATTGCCAACTCATTTGGTGTTGGAACTATGCAACATTTTGCATTGCTTTTGATGTTTAGATTAATGTCGTTCATCAGTGCCAGTTGTCATCTGTTTTCTATTCAGAAGCAATTGACGCATTTTACTTTGCTCTGTGTCACCCTCCTACAGCTGTGCCCTTTCCACCGACCCATCGCTTGTCATTTGAGGAGGTCTTCGACGTCAACGGTAAACCTAGGGTGGACGTTTTGAAAAATCATTTAATTAAAGAAGGTCGAGTAGAGGAAGAAATTGCACTTAGAATTATTAATGATGGAGCTGAAATCCTGCGAAGGGAAAAGACCATGATTGAAGTGGAAGCCCCAATAACAGGTGAGGCGCCAGCTTACTTCCCGTGTCAGCTGATTTAAATATGTGTATTCCTCTCCCCTTTCTCTCACTTCCATTGAAAACCTAGTTAACGCCAAACTTGGTTGAAATAAATGATCTACTTTATTATTGCTGCCCAGTGTAACATTTCTTAAGGCAGTGTACATGTGGGTGCATGCTCTAGGATTACTACTCTGGAATTTGGATTCTTTTCTAAAGTAAATCATTAAACTTTAGAATTTACTGCTTGAATGCCTTTTTATTGCTTGCCAGATGGCTTAGTGGGTGTAGGAACAACACCAAATAAGCCAGAAGGTCCTGGAATTGATTGAAGGTCAGTGTGGAATTAACTAGTTTTGTTTATTTTTTCATGGGTTGAGTGTCGCTGGCAAAGCCAGCATTTGCTTTCCATCATCGATGCCCTTGAGAAAACAGTAATGAACAGCATTTGTGAACTGCTACACCCATCTTGCATAGGTATATGCACTGTTAAGGAAGAGAGTTGCAATATTTTGAATCCACAAAGGTGAAGGAACGTGTTATATATTTATACACACATTAAGAGCTGAACACATGATTTGATGGTGATGTCATCAGGGCGTTGCCAGAGGCTGATGATTTACTTAGTTTTGTACTCTCTGCAGAACAGAGAACAGCTTTTCAATAAATCTGATGTTACTTTGAATCCAAATGTGCATACTGCATCTTTCCTTGTTCACAATCACACACTCCTAAGATAGTTGGCAGTATAGTTTCAAGTCATGATGCTGTGTGGCTCAGAAGATAACTTGCATATGGTAATTTTCCCTTGCACCTACTGCCCATGTCCTTCTAGGAGTAGAGGTCATAGGTTGGAAGGTGCTTTTGAAGGAAGCTTGGTGACTTATTGCAGAGCATCTTGTATATCAGACTGTTATCACTGTATCAGTGGTGGAGAGAGTGAATGTTTAAGGTTGTAGATGGGGATGCCAAACGTGTAGCCTGCTTTATCTTTCATAACTGAGCTTCTTAAGTGTTAGAGTTGCACTCATCCAGGCACGTGGTGAGTATTGCAACACATTCCTGATTTTGATTTGAAGATAGAACAGGCTTCAGTGAGTTACTGTAGAATTCCCAGTCTCTGACCTGCTCTTGTAGTCACAGTATTTAAGTAGTTGGTCCAGTTAAATTTCTGGTCAGTCATAACTTTCAGTATGTTAATATTGAGGGATTCAGTGATGGAAGGCAAGGGGAGGTGGTTCTCTCTTGTCAGAGATGGCCATTGCCTCACCCTTGTTTGGTGAGAATGTTACTTGCCTCTTATCAGCCCAAAAGCATGAATGCTGTCCAGGCCTTGCTGCATATGGTCACAGACTGCTTCAGTATCTGTAGAGTTGTGAACGGTGCTGAGCATTGTACGATCATTGGTGAGCATCCCCACTTTTGAACCTTGTGATGGAGGGAAGGTCATTGGTGAAGATGGTTGAGCCGAGGACACTACCCTGAGGGATATCTGTGGTGATGTCATGGGATTGAGATGATTGGCTTCCAAGAAGCATTACTGTCTTCCTTTGTGCGAGCTGTTACATCAACTAGTGGAGAGCTTTCCCACCGATTCCCATTGATTTCAATTTTGCTAGGACTCCACATTGATCCACATTCGGTCAAATGCTGACTTAATGTCAAGGGCCGTCACTGGTATCTCACATCTGGATTTCAACTCTTTTGCCCATGTTTGAACCATAAGGTAAGGAACGAAGTGAGCCTAGCAGAACCCAAACCGAACATCAATGAGCAACTTATTCTGGTGTAAAGTATTGCTGATAGCATTATCCAAAGATGTGCGGGTTAGGTTGATTGACCATGCTAAAATTGCCCTTAGTGCCCTGAGATCTGTAGGTTAGAGGGATTAGTGGGTAAATATGTAGGGATATGGGGGTAGGGCCTGGGTGGGATTGTGGTCGGTGCAGACTCGATGGGCCGGATGGCCTCTTTCTGTATTGTAGGGATTCTATGGATTATTAATGTTTGATAACACTCCCATCGCTTTGCAGATGGTCTAGAATAGAGGAGGCTGATAGAGCAGTACTTGGCCTGATTTGATTTGTCCTGCTGTCCAGGTGAGTGCCAGTATTGTAGCTGTACTGGAACAGTGTGGCTAGTGGATAGCTAGTCCTGGAGCATGAGTACAGTTGGTCTCTGTATCCTTGTGTGATGCAGTGAAGAGGACAGTCAGATTTTCTTCCTTTGTCTGTTATCCCCACCAGAAAATTGTCTTGATTGTAGGTCAAATTTAGACTAGTTCTGGCTTTGGTGGTTAGGACTGACCAGCACAGCCCACAAGTCATTGCAAAAGAACAAATTTCAGATCTGTGGGAAGAATGAGGGGAATGGAAATAGGTGGATAGTTCTTTAAAAGAGCCAAAGAAAGCACAGAATGCACCAAATGATGAGGAACTCTGCTGTAAGGTTCTATTGCCGGAGGTAAACACGCAGTCAATATAATCAGGCTGCTGGTTCTGATTCATGTTATAAAGAAGAGTTTGAAACACGTTTGGATTTGTGTACCATTCATAGCAAGACTTTCTAGTTGTTCCTTTTCTGGACAATCACAGCAGGAAGAACTAACTGGTGTCATCTACCTCACTGAAATGAAAATACACTTTTCTAATGTGTGAATTTTTCAAATAGTAATTATACTTAAGATTATAATGCATTGCCTTCCTGTTAGAGTTCTGCAACCTATATTCCTCAAGCACCTTGTACCTTAACTATTGTGAGAGCTAGGGACCTGCTCATCATTGGATGCTGGGTGATGTCAAAAGTAAATTTATTAAGTTGAATTATCAAGTGTCGGACACCAGGTTGCACGCAGCTAACTTATCATAATTTGCTTTTCAGTGCCATTTCTTTTTAGCTCTCTGCACATACCACCAAAAGTAAAGTTAAAAAAGCAAATAGATAATTAACGAATGTTGGTGATGAATGAATGTAAATGTGGAGCAGGTCAGTCTGCATTTTGAAAGGGTGTGTAGAATTTTGGGTGGAAGCCAAGACTTCATATTTTAAATGAGTTCCCAAGGGTGGATGGTTCTATATTTTGCACCTTGTGTCAAAGGCACTGCGGGTGTTCAGTAGCATTAGGCGACTGATTAACTTTTTTGAAGCAGGATCTGATGAAGGGCACAGACAAAAAAAAAATATTCGACTGTGTTTTGATACTCTTCTAATTCTTTTCTTCTTGCTCCCAGCTTAGTTGAGAAGTTAGTCAGCAAGACCGCTCACGGCAAGGATCTACAGCAGGTGCTGCATCAGTTGCCATACACTAGAAAAAGTTCAGCTAATTGACCTTTATTGCACGGTAGCTAAACAGTTAACTGTTAGTATGTGATTTATGTAATTAACCTTTCTCACTGTTGCACACAGAATTTGGATTAAGCCTCTTATGGTTAGTAATCACTGCTGCCTGATTAAGCAAAGTTATAATTTTACGTTAATACTGTTCAACAGGCACCCTGAATGTAAGATGATAGCAGGAGACTAAAGGTTAACATTACCTTATCCACATTGTTTCAGGCTGGATTTATTATTGGTTTGAAGTTTGCAATTTTCAATGTGACCTCATCAGTGAAAACAATAATCTCATTTAAACTGTAGAATAATGACATTTTAACCTGATTATTTCAGTGTGGGTGTCAGTTAGCTCAGTTGGGTAGATGGCTAGAGTGTGATGCACGATGACGCCAGCAGAGCAGGTTCGATCTCTGTATTGACTAGAAGTTTATGGAAGGCCTGTCTCCTTGCCTCTTCCGTACTTGTGGAGTAGTGCCCCTCATGTCGTATATAATCAATGGGGCCTCTTCATTGAAGAGAAATATCTGTGTTCTTTATGAACGATAGCAAAGTACTTCCTTCACGCACAGTGAAAGGAGTGCATTTCTATACAGTAGATGTTCTAGGTGAGTATCAGTGCTTCGATAATAAATGTTGATTTGAGTCTAAAATGCAGCTATTGTCTTCTTCTAGTATGCGGTGACATTCATGGTCAGTTCTTTGACATGATGAAGCTATTTGAAGTGGGAGGGTCACCAGCCAGTACCAGATACCTCTTCCTTGGTGATTACGTGGACAGAGGTTATTTCAGCATAGAGGTAAGCAAGCTTGGTGAAATCCCATTGTCAGCAGATTTTGCTTAGCCCAGTAAGTGAAGAGGAAGGAAGGTTGGATGAGAGAGTGCAAGAACGACCATTATTGAATTTGAGCTTGTATCAGTCTGTTTGTTCTTTTTGCAAAACAAGTTGCTTTCTGTTATCCCATTAGATATTAACTTAATCAAATTCTTGACTTAATCATAGTAGTTTTGTTCTGCATTTTAGCAATGTAAAATGTTCATCTGCATTGCAGGATGCGACATCGATGGTCATGTTGCATTTCTGGGGGTCAGTGTTGTTGAACCTGAGTTGGGATTCTTGCTGCTGATTGCTGTTTAGTGCCTCTGACAGAGCTGCACCTTGAACAAAACAGGATCAAGTTTAGCCATATGCACGCAGAAGTTGCATAGTCTGCAGTACAGGTTTCTCTCAAGTAACTCATTGGTCAAGAAAACACAATATTGCCACTACCAATTCTGAACTCAGTCCGTAGTAGGAGTCAGCTCTTTCTCAACAGGAGGGGAGAAATGCTTCAAAAACTGGTCTTTGTAGAAATGACCTTTAATAGACAATTTTTTTCAGTTTTGGAACAGATCAGATTTGCCACTTTTATCTTGAAGTGTCATGGGGGTTTCCTATTTTCAAAGATGCTCCTGAGGAGTCTGCCAATGATCGTGAACTATTTGAATATGTATTCGGATTTCTGTGTTCAAGTGCACATATTCAACCATATTGCATGATGGCACAATGCATAGCGCCAGTGACCTGGGTTCAATTCCCGACTTATGTGGGGTTTGCACATTTTCTGCGTAGGTTTCCTCTGGGTGCTCCAGTTTCCTGCCAGTTTGAAAGACATGCTAGTTAGGTGCATTGACCCCGAACAGGTGCTGAAGTGTGGCAACGAGGGGAATTTCACAGTAACTTCATTGCAGTGTTTCACAGTAACTTCATTGCAGTGTTTCACAGTAACTTCATTGCAGTGTTAATGTAAGCCATACTTGTGACTAATAACCTTTAACTGAAGAAGAATGTTCATAGCATCATTGTTATTCTTGAAAATCATGCATGAAATCCAAGAATTTGTCATGCACCTTTTTCTGTTGTATTCACACTTTCAGCTTTTATGATGGAGGAGGATGTTTTTCAAATGAAGCCTGTCGGTATGTGCCAAATCTGGCCAAAACTTGAGGATGTACAGTTCTGCAGGGCTCTGCTATGAAAAGCCAGTCTCCTCTTATTCTCATAAATGCGCCTCCCAGTTGCGATCACTGCATAGTTTTCAAGAGCAGGAGCCCTCTGGCTAACTTTTTCTCACTCCGGAGCTAGTTGTAAAGCCCTAACCACTCCCTAATGAAATCAGTAACTTACCTGAATTGAACCTTGCCTTTTTGGCACAATTTCCCAGACCTAGCAACCCTTGTTGGCTGGCTTAGGCACTGCTTGAGGAAGAGAGCCGATAAGTATTTTAGTAATGTTATTACCTTTTCCCTGTTTAGCTGTCCTGTCCCAATTAATAAGTGACTAATAAAAATCTCCCAAACAACTTGATTTTAATTTGTCTTTCTAGGTTAAATACAGCTTTCTTCTTTGATTTATTTTCACAATTTGGAGGTTTGTAAAGCACCCTAAAAATGTAACAAGCTTTATTTTTAACATTAAGGTCCAACCATATTAATTCCTTTTCCTTCAGCATGTGTTCTCTGCTTTTCCAATGTTGGCACTGCAAGTCCTATCTCATCATTTCTATACCTTCTCCATTCTTTTAAATAGGTACTTGGCCAGTATTTATTTTCCCATTTTGTCCCATTTGAACAGTCTTTTTATTTGAGCCTAGTTCTTGTAAGGGAAGGTTATTTAGTCCGTCAAGCATTCCTCAATTTAAAGAGACCGTTGCCAATTTGTAGCCATATCAGTATCCTTGCACTATTAACCTTCATACCTTGATTATCAAAAATCAATCAGTTTGGGTGGCACAGTGGTTAGTACTGCTCTCTCACAGTGCCAGGGACCCAGGAACATTTCTGGCTTTGGGTAACTGGAATGTGCACATGCTCCCTGTCTATGTGGGTTTCCTCCCACAGTCCAAAGATGTACAGGTTAGGTCGTTTAGCTGTGGTAAATTGCCACTTTAGTGTCCTAAGATTTGTAGGTTAGTGGGATTAGCAGGGTAAATACATGGAGTTACAGGGATAGAGCCTGGGTAAGATGCTCTGTTTGAGGGTCAGTGTAGATTTAATGGGTTGAATGTCAACCTCCTGCACTGAAAGCATTCTGATTCAGATCAAAAATTAATTGATCGCTCATCAGTTGCTGTTTGCAGTTGGAAGAGAGAAAACTGCCTTCACTTTCCTCAGTTTGTTTATGCAATACATCAGTGTTAACCGTTTAATTTTTTAACACATTTTTTATGACCATTGTAGTCCTGTCTTCTCATCAGTATTTTTATTTATTGTTCCTTTGGCTAAATTGTTTCTGTTGGTTTTATTTTCCTGGGCCTTGTCCATCCTTGTCTAAGCTAATCTTATGAGACTGATCTTATGGGTTAGCTTATGAGGAGAGATTAAATAGACTGTGTCTGTACTCGTTGGAGTTTAGAAGGCTGGGGGAGGGTGGATCTTCTAGAGACTTACAAGATAATGAAGGGGCTAGATAGGGGTGAGGTAGAGAGATTCTTTCCACTTAGAAAGGAAACCAGAACTACAGGGCACAGCCTCAAAATAAGTTGGGGGGGTGGGGTGGTCAGTTTATAACGGAGTTGAGGAGGAACTTCTTCTCTGAGGGTGGTGAATCTCTGGAATTCTCTGCCCGTTGAAGTGGTGGAGGCTATCTCGTTGAATATGTTTAAGTCACGGGTAGATAGATTTCTGATAGATAAGGGAATTAAGGCTTATGGGGAGCAGGCGGGAAAGTGGAACTGATCCACTTCAGATCAGCCATGATCTTATTGAATGACTAAGCAAGCTCAAAGGGCTAGATGGCCTACTCCTGCACATATTTCTTATGTCCTTAAATACCTCATTGTTTCTTTTTTAAAGAATGTTGCCAATACAGTTGCAAGCTTCTTGAAGAAGAACTCCCATCTGTCCCAGTATTAGTGCCAGTGCTTAAGAGTGGAACTCCTCTCCTGTTGCCGTTTATTATCCAGGCATTAATTTCCCTAATCTTCCCATTCATGTTCTAGAAGGCAGCGTAAATCAGAGATTACCACCTGTGAAACTCTTATTTTCTGCCTGTTTCTTAATCAACATTCACCTTTCTAGACTTCAGACCACTCTCTCTGCTTACATTATTAACTTCGACAGGGGCCACAGTAACTGATTGCTATCTTTCTTCCACAGCCCTTTCCAGTCAATGCAGTGTTAATATATCCAAGCAGCTAAGAGCCAACAAAGCAGCAGGAATGTCTGTTTAACTTGTAGTTGATAGACAGTTAAATGTCAACCGAACTGCGTTGCAGAAATTTTGATACGTAGGATTCACAAGGATGGTTACATGCACTGCTTGACTCTTGAGATCGTGTTATGAGCCTGGATGACCCTTGAATGGGATTGCACTGTGTTCACTGGGAGCTTTCCACTACTGGTGGGCGCTGTTAGGCATACTGCGTTTTGTCAACATAGCTAACTGTTTCCAACTTTGAAAAAAAAGGTTAGGCATGCGTTTTTCATTTAACTGGGCCCAGTGGTATTGGTGGTGTGCTCCTCTTGAGAGAAACATTTATAAATTCATTTAGTGTTTAAGGAGGCCAGTCAGCTCATCATGCTTGGACTGGCTCTTTGGCAGAACTATCCAATTAGACACACTCCTCTGCTCTTTTCCATTGGCCTTGCCAGTTCTTTTCACTTTTGCATCCATTTGCTTTTTGTATATTGTTGTTTAATCTGTTTCCACCGTCCTTTTTAGACAGTGCAATCCCAATCATTTACATTTAAGATTTTCCTCATCTCTGCTTTTTTTCTTTGAATTATCTTAATTCCATGTTGACTGATTATCAACTCACCCACTATTTGAGAACTGCCCTACATGTACTAAACCTCCTCAATTTTAAACATCTGTGTTCGATCTGCCCCCAGTAATGCAATAATGTAAACAATTCTGGCTTCTGTGCTCCCACAGAACTGGAGTTGGTCATTCCTGTTGATAGTTTATTCTTTTTGTCTTAAGTGGCATTGTATTCCTGCCCAGTGATACGATTGATCCAGACCAGAGGAGCAGGATTTTAAAATTTAACCTTAAAATTTTAGTTCAGTAAGCAACACAGATTTTCTCCTCCTTGCAAATAAATTTCCACTCTTGTGCGTCTGTCATGGCTCAATTCATAGCCATGACTCACCTCTGAGTCAGACAGTTGTGGGTTCAAACCCCTCCCAGAGAGTTTGGCTCACATCCAGGATGAAACTTCAGTGCATTACTGAGGGAGTGCTGCACTGTCAAAACATTAAACTGAGGCCCCTGCCCTTTCTCAGATAGATGTTAAAGATCCCATGGCAATATTTGCAAAAGAGCAAGAGAGCTTTCCTTGCTGTCCTGTCCATCGAGTGTTTAATGCAGGAGTTCCCTAATTATGGTCCAGTTGAGAACTCCAGGAAAGCAATGGCTGAGGCTGTATCACAAACATGCACACAATGTTTGTAGTTCTGAGGACCCTAGAATCTTCTGAACTATTGTAGACAAAACCATTTGCCTCAGTCAGCAATTCCTCCCCCCACCACCCATCACTGCTCTCAATCCTGGAGTTGCACTGATTTGATGGGAATGCTAGCCTTAATGATCTGAAATGTTGTGATTTCAAGAAGAAATTAGATATAGCTCTTGGGGCTAAAGGGATCAGGGGAAAGGGGAGGATCTTTCATGATCAGCCATGATAATGAATGGTAGAGCAGGCTCAAAGGGGCTGAATGACCTGATTCTCTTCTAGTTTCTATGAATTAATGTTTCCCATTGCCTAGCACAAATTCCATTCGCCAAGATTAAAACAAAAGGTATATCAAAATCATCAGTCGAGATGTTTGGTTCCAAAGTTTATATTGCTGAACTATTGAAAATAAGACTGCCTAACTCATGAGTTAACTATTCCAATATTTCACAGCTTCTTGTGGAAAGGTGGCTATATGTGCCTGCTAATCTGAATCCTAATTTGATGCTTTTCTTTTAAACAGTGTGTTCTCTACTTGTGGGCTCTTAAAATTCTATACCCAAATACGTTGTTCCTTTTGCGTGGGAATCATGAATGCCGACACCTCACAGAATATTTCACATTTAAACAAGAATGTAAGTAACTGTTAGCTTATGTTGCATAGTTTGAGCAGGCTGTGTGACTTGTATTCTGTAGCTGTATAGTGTTCAGGATGATTAATAATGACGAGTCTATATTCTGGGGTTTGCCCTGTGGTTACTGTAAACTGGGATGACCGTACAGTTCTGCAGTTATTAAGGATGGGCGAACAGTATCACTGTGATATTTGCATGGAGCCTGTGATGGTTGATCTTCAGTCTCTGTAGCCCGGTCACAGAAACATTGAATTGAATAATTTGTGCTTTTAATTGTCAGCTGCCTTTTAAGCTAATGGGAAGATTTTGTCTATATCTTCACGTTGAAATCCACATTGGATAGCTGTTCACTGCTTGTGCATCCCAGTTATTATTCAGAGCCTCTTATTCTGGTCTTGGTAGCACTCTGTGGAATAGTCACTGCCACTGGTGATTGGCCATGGATGCTTTGCAATCGTGGATCTTTAATCATGGTGGAGAAAATATTTCTTCCTATATGCTACAAAGTACACTGTTGATTTGAGTTGTGGCTTTGACTACCTGTGTCACACAGAGAAGGAAGAACTCTGTGTCAATCCCAGTCTGAGTTTACTGATCTGTAATGGTTGCAGTGGTGATGCTACTGAGGAGGTGGGTGCTGAAGTCTGCCAAGTTCTCACTTCTGGAATTTTCATTAGGTGAGGACAGAATCAAGTGGGTGATCTGTTCCCATTGTCCATCTCTGACGTGGGAAAGGCCTTGGGGTGCTGGAGGGCAGCTAGAGCCTGGATCTTGTATCATCGCAAGAAAAGAATGCTTGGGGACGGAGGAAGAGAAAAATTGTTGCCCACATAGTTGTCTAGACTGGGGTTACAGTAACAGAGGTAGTTGTTAATGTTGGAATCATGCTGCAGTAGCATGGGGGAAGAGGTGGCTCAGTGATATTGTTGCTGGACTAGTAATCCAGAGATCCAAGATAATGCTGTGGAGGCCTGGGTTCGAATCCCACCACAATAGATGGTGAAATTTGAAAATCACTGTTGATTGTTGAAAACCCCATCTGGTTCACTAATGTCCTTTAGGGAAGGAAACCTATCAACCTGACCCACAGCATGTGACTCTAGACCCACAGCAATATAATTGATTCTTAAATGCCCTTGGGGGATAGGCAATAAATGTTCGCCCAGCCAGTGGCACCCACATCCCATGAACAAATGATTTTTAGAAATTGCTAGTTAAGAGCAATTGTCCCCAACTAGAGAAAGATTAGGAGTGGGATTTTCCAATCCCATCCGTGGGCAGCAAGAATGGAGAATTTGGCAACAGTCACAACTCCATTTATTTTCAACACCACTGGAGAATCCCAGCTACCAAGGAGATTTTTGGTGTTGGGAGCATTTTGAAAAATTGGGGCAATTGGGAGAATGGGGATGGAATTCCCTGATCTCGTTCATTCCCGCCTGGATGCCAGCGAGAATGGATAATTTGGTGCTCAGCCAAAACTCCATTTGCTTTCAGTGGCGCTGGACAATCCCAGCCGCGGATGAGGTGGGAGATTTTTGGTACAAGAAATCAGTGCAGAAATACAAAAACAAGTTCACACTGGATGCTGAGAAAACAAGCGGAAACTATGTCATTACTCTGCTGTCTTAGAAATAAACCTGGCTTAAGGAAAAGACTGGCTTCGGACCTGCCCTTTCTCAATATATAATCTGTGAGTCTGAGAGAGACTGAAGGACTCTGCTTGGAAGCATGCAAACCCTATGAGCTAAAATGACAAAAGGGTTCATAATGGGAAGGGAAGAGGGATTAAAGTAAATGTTACCAAAGGTAAATATGAATATTGCATAATTATTTAATAGGTATCAAATGCAAGACCAGAATATTAATCCACATTTCTTTTCAAATAGGTAAAATCAAATATTCGGAAAGAGTGTACGATGCGTGTATGGATGCTTTTGACTGCCTTCCCCTCGCTGCACTGCTAAATCAGCAGTTTCTTTGTGTTCATGGAGGGCTTTCACCAGAAATTCATAGTTTAGAAGATATTAGAAAAGTAAGTATTTTGTACAATGTTTATTAAATGTAGTAGCATTTCAGGTAGGGATGAAGAGAAATTATCTTCCAAAATTTGCAGAAATTTCCAAGCTTGTATTTTTGATCACTATTTTCATCTTTCCTGTGGGTCTGGGTGATCACTAGAATACAAAAATGCATTCTTATTTGCTCAGCTTCCACGTGTGAATGGATTATCCTTCAAGAAATGCCCAGAAAGTTCTGTGCAACCCATTGAGCTACAGTTGATCAGCGTCTATTCACCTCTCCTTCCCCTCTCACCCTGTAGTAGCTCTAGTATGTTTCCCATGCCAGAAATGATATGCAAGTTTTTTTGTTGTGCTGAAGTCTGCAGACAATGGAATAGAAGTTCCTGTTTTTTTTCCTGTTACTTATTGACACCATCACTGCCTCCCTTTAAAGACACCATTTTCCTTCATTCAAAACTGCTTTCTTGCCTGTCTTAACAAGCCTTTGCTAAATACCTCCGTATCTCTTAAGTTTGTGAATACCTTTTTCTCAAAGTTCCTTCAGTATGTTCTTGCCACCCACCTAAATGCTCAATTTGCCTGTGTTTTCAAGCAAACCCCTTAAATCCAGTTTCCACATTCCCCACATTTAGCCACAACTACAACTTTGCACTTTGTGTTACAGACAGAAAAGGATTTAATTTAAGATAGCCCTGACTCCTCACCTCACTACCCATCTGTAAATAGGTATTTTTGATTTCCCCTTTTATAAGCAATGTCATGTTTTCCCCAACCCTCCAGTTTAGGAGTGATCGCACTATCTCTTCATAGAACACAGAAAAAGTACAGCATAAACAGGCCCTTCGTCCCACAAGTTGCGCTGATCATATCTCTACCTACTAGGCTTACCTATAACCCTCAATTCTATTAAGTCCCATGTACTCGTCATAATCCCACAGCAAACTTCAGTTGGGGTAAAACCCCACCCCGCCCCCCCCACCACACCCCCCCCACCACACCTTTTCCATTCTAACAAAAGAGAGATACAGGGCAAAAAAAAAATTGTTTCACATCAAGTCCAGTGGTATGTTAAATTCAGAGAAGCTGGAGGCTGAAGCGGGTTAATCCACTTTTCCACTAGCACTAACTTCCATGGGCTCAAGGGATAGGAGGGGAAGGGGGGAATAGGATATCAAATTCGACGATTGGCTGTGATCAGATGGATGGTAGAGCAGGCTCAAAGGGCCAAATGGCCTATTTCTATTTCTAATTTCTATTCTATCTGTTTTTATGATAAGAGAAGCATGTAGACATGAATTTGTAATGCGCTGGTACAGGATTTCAGACATTCCAGTGGAAAACACTGAGCCAGGCAAATTAAAACTGGGCGGGGCTGATAATTCTCACTTCTTCCCCTTTGGAGAGAGAATGCATTTCCTGGTCTGGTTCTTGAGATGGTTAATGTTTCACCCATTAGTAATTTTACCAAAGGCTTTGAGGTCCTTAGCCTCTGTGGACGGGTTGTCTCTATGGGCCAGGATTTTGTTTCAAATGTAAAGGATCCTTTGTGCATTTCCTCGGAATTTAGTTTCTGTAGCTGCGTGGGCGTTCGTGCATCTTTAGAGGTTGCTGTGGTTTTTGACATTACAGCCACTTCTGGCTTCAATCAGTGTAAAGCCTTAGGGTCAAATTTTATGAGCTCACTTGTCTGAGACCATAAAATCCCGCTCGAGGTCAATGGGCCTTCCCATTGCCCACCCCTTCCTTGCCCGTGGCAGGCAGAGTGGTAAAATTCCATCCTTAGTCTTTATCATTGAAATCATAGAAACACTACAATGCAGAAGGAGGCCATTTGGCTTATTGAGTCTGCACCGACAACAATCCAACCCAAGCCTTATCCCTGCAACCATACATATTTGCCTCGCTAAATCCCTCTAACGTACGCATTCCGGGACACTAAGGGGCAATTTAGCAGGGCATATCAACCTAACCCGCACATCTTTGGACTGTAGGAGCACCTGGAGGAAACCCATGCAGCCACATTCCATTATCAGTGATTGTTTTCCATCCCTGGTCCATCTCCATGGACATGCTGAGTATAATTTTGCTCTTATCTATCATTATGTCATCATCACATCTCTGGCAAAATGCCCACTCCTGTTCACATAGCCAAAGGCTCCATCTTTTACTTGTTTGCTGTTTCTGAATGGCAGAATTCACAGCAATAGTATTCATTACACAGCCCTCTGGCTGCTTGCAACGCACACTTGTCTTTCCGCCACATCCCTCTTGCCTGCTACCTTGCTTGTTCCCTTCCTCTTTCACTTAAGTAATGTTGGATAAAGGTATGAAGAGCTGGGAGTAGGGGAGGGGAAGCAGCAGGCAGGAGGATCAGAATGGGAAGTGAGTCTGTGAGCTAAGGGGCAGAGAGCTGGCAAGCAGGAGAGTCAGCAAGTGGGAGATGTTATTCAAGGTTACTAACTTATTAAACATAGTAACTGCACAGTAGTATACTGTGTACAATTACGATTCTGTTTCATGTACCAAGATATCTTTCACAGAATTTCATAGAATCCCTATAGTACAGAAGGAGGCCGTTCAGCCCATTGAGCTTGCATCAACAACAATCCCACCATATCCCTGTAATCCTACATATTTACCCTGCTAATCCCCTGAAACTAGGGTCAGTTTAGCATAGGCAGCCACCCTAACCCGCACATCTTTGGACTGTGGGAGGAAACCGGAGCACCCGGAGGAACACCACGCAGACATGGAAACGTGCAGACTCCACACAGACAGTGACCCAAGCGGGAAATTGTCCCTGGCACTGTGAAGCACCAGCATGAACTACTGTGCCACTCCAGGTCCCTGGCACTGTGAAACAGCAGCGCTAACCACTGTGCACCGTGCCATCCCTAAAGAAACAAATTTTAATTAAATTTTTTTTTAAATTTCACTTGGTGCCTGATCAATATTTTCCCACTGGCCTAGTGAAAACTAGTTTCCACAGGTATCCAGCTCTATTTCTTTAACCACTCCCCCTTCCCCTTCCCCTCCCCTCCCCTCCCTCCCCACCTCCTTGTGTTTGTTGATAACTTGCTGTCTGACACCATATTGAGCATAAGTCAAACTTTTTCACCGTCTACCAAACCTGCGCTGTGCAGGTCCTATGCTATGCATGTCGTGACCCGCTGATAATTACATTAAAAGGTATCTGCAAATCTTCCCTAACTGATCCCTGCAAATTGACAAATGTCCCATTCTTTTCTCTTCAGTTTCAGCAACTCTTTGCTTAGGGTCACTGTGCATTGGTGGAAGGGCCTAAAGCATTTGAGTCCTAACAATGCATCTTCATTGAAACCCCTTGTTTTGCCACAATTTGTCTCTATCAATGCTCTTCAAAGCTTGTCTTTTTGATCATTTTTTCCTCAGTTCTGCTTGGCAGCTTTCCTTCTCTGAAAAACATCTTGGGGCATTGCTTACAATAAAAAATACACCTGAGGTGTTTGGAAAGCAGGCATGGTTATATACTGTCAGGAGGGGTCTCCAAGGCATGTGCTCTTTTCCCCCTGTAGTTGCATTTGTAGGGTATTGGTCGGAGGAGGGGGGGGGAGGTGGTTGGAAGGTTTTATGGAAGTGGGGACATATTAAAGGAGTGGCAATGTGATGAATTGGTTCTGAATCCAGGGCTACTGATATCTCCCACTGCACCTGCAGGAACCGCCTTCACAGGCTCAGATAGAGCAGAACTATTTGCTGCAAGGAGAGCTGTAGCCAACCTTTATTGAGAATAGATGGCAGTCAGTGTCACCATTGACCTCAAGTTGCACAAATCCATTGTAACCATCCGCAGTGTATCAAACTGGTAGAAAAGCAAAGCGCTGTGTGAATGCTAGAAGCTCAAATAAAAACAATACACAGCAGGTCAGGTCAGGCAGCATCTCTGCAGAAACCATTTGTGTTCAGCTCAAAGACCTTCATTGGACAGTCAACAGTTCTGACAAAAGATCATCAACCTGAAACATCAATTCCTGTCCTTTTGAGTATTTCCATCATTGTCCTTCTGTTATGTATCAGAGTCTGATGTAGTCTTGGGCAGAGCTAACGTTTTCACCTCCAAACCCAATGAGCAAACATGGCCTCCTAGTTTCAGCTTTTGATATGTCAAACCCAACAGAGTGTGCATTGGGCCCACTCTCATAGCACATGGAACTGAAGAAATAAGACAAATTAAGGGACCTCTATAGAGCTATGGCCTGAGCCATTTAAATCCTATACCAACAACTGGGATTGAATTGTAATTCTCAGAAATGGGGTTAGTCATGTTAAAGGTTAAAATGCACAAGCATGAAATGGGAACCAAACTATTCATTTTTCTGCTGTACCTGAGTTGGGATGAGAGGCGGGAGCCATCTTGTGGAAGGCCGATTGGTCATTGAAGTATTGTAATTGGATTGCATGTCTTCATTTTAACAATCATTGTAGGTGATAGATGGCTGGCTCTTACAGGCCTCAGGAAAACTCTGGATTAAAGGGGGCCTAACTGTCTATAACTTCCTTCCTCATTGCCCTGATCTGACCCACATTGCCTCCCCCTCCAACTTTCCCAAATGCCTGACATCAGCCAAGTTTTCTCAACTATTGGCCCTCCCTTGCTCTGCAGGCATTGCCCCATCCTGGCCTTCTATATTTTTCCAAGTTACAGTCAGTTTTTTGAATGTTTGTAAGTGTTGCTGATTTATATCAATTGAAATTGTTGTGTGATAAGTACTATTGATTCTCATTTTCCTGAATTGTCTCTTCACAGTTAGATAGATTTAAGGAGCCACCTGCATTTGGGCCAATGTGTGACTTGTTGTGGTCGGATCCTTCAGAGGATTTTGGGAATGAGAAAACACAAGAACACTTCAGTCATAATACAGTGCGGGGATGCTCCTATTTCTACAGGTGCTGTTTGTGGGCAGGTGCACGGTTTTGTCAATGTGCATTCAACTTCAGCTTTGACATTTTTAATGGATATTAATTGGCCACCTTTGTGTTTCAGTTACCCAGCTGTTTGTGAATTTTTACAACACAATAATTTGCTATCAATAATTCGAGCTCATGAGGCCCAGGATGCAGGGTAAGCAACACTGAATTAAACCATTTTCATTGCAGTCACATAGGTCGTATATTTTAGCTGTTAAAAAAAATTCTAAAAGCAAAAGCATGAACATGAAGAAGAATCATTGACCTGTGGTTTTATAATTCCAAAGGAGAAAGTAATGTTTGGGGGGGAGCGGGTTGCTATAGTGCCGGATGGGTCTGAGTTGATGCTGATGTTATTGAGTCTTCTATAACCTGCCCAGTTCAGGTATTAGACACAGTTGAAAGCAATGCAAAACATGTGGTACAAAATCATCAGTCTGTGATCAGGTGCTGGGAGCTTGGATGTCATGTGAAGTGGTTTGTTCTGGACTGGCCTTTATGTGGAATATCATGCTAACACTCAGGGCAAAGCCGCACGGATGAAAATGGTCACTCGGGTTCCAGAATTAGTGGAGTATGTCAAGCCGTCGGAACGTTTGATACTCGAGCCCAAGTCCACAGTACAACTGGAAAATTTATATCACAGGATCATGCACCCATACATTAGCGATGATTAGTTTGAAAACAAAGTGTGATGTAGTGATTCCGCCGTTGGACTGGAGTAAACAGTGTTTCCGAAAGCTTGTGGGATTACGATCAAATAAACTGTTGTCAAACAACGTGTACCACTGATGCAGGGGCGATTTCGTAATGACTTTGATGTTTAGTGTTTACTGTTTGTTGTGTTTACCATAGATCAAGTAGCAGTTAGCAGTGCTAACCACTGTGCCTCCATGGAGGTGTAGAGGATGCACATTGTTGATCAGGTCAGGGCAGTGAGGAGGAATGGAAGTTATAGCCCCACCATCCTCGTACTGGTTAGTATTGGCCATGCTAAATTTCCCCTCAGTGTACCCAAACAGGCTCTGGAGTGTGGCGACTTGGGGATTTTCACAGCAACTTCATTGCAGTGTTAATGTAAACTTACTTGTGACACCACTAAATAAGGTTAAACTTAAGAGCGGCTCAAATTTGTATCTCCTAATACTTTTTCCATTTACGTAATTAAAATGCAGAGATAACCTAGTAATAGAAATCATCAAAAATAATGTGGCAAATATGGTAGGGTTTTAGACCTACAGTAGTACAGTATTAGCTGAGTTTAGGTTCATATAACACAACTCAGCCTGTCAGCCTTGACTGGGTTTAGTTTAATATAGCATCTCTTAATCTAGCAATTAGTTTGGAGGGCTGTGTTACACATAGTCTAATGTAGTTTGGATAGCAGTATAGCTGATGGTCATATGTGCATATCTTGCGTATTAGTAAAAAATATGCAACTCCTACTCTGCAAATTAACTTCTCTGGGCTATGATAGATGATTACTGTGTCTGGATCTCGTCTTCAACAATTTACAAACCTTTCATTGTTTGTTCAGGGATCTTCTCTGTATGGTTTAACTGTTAACCTATACGTGTCCTTCAAGAGCTTGTATTACTAAGTTGCAATGGCTGCTATATCTCTGAAGTGAATTTTTGTTAGCTTTTTAATGCTTTCCAATTCCCTTTTCTTCTTTTCTGTTAGTCTTTTTGGTTCTCTTCATTCCTAAACTTTAGACTGTCTGGCCTGATGGCCATTCTTTCAGCAAGCCCCGAATTCTTTTCCTTCTAATGGATCTATCAACAGGGTGGTCAAAGCTCCTTTGGATCCGGTACCCATTAAAGTTCACTACCGCCTCAGGCTAGAGGGAAGACATTTTACTGTCCCAACACAACCCTGAGCTTTTAATGCCATCAGAAATTGCCACAGTGAATTATTATTACAGATGTCACTCAAGTTCAACTTTGTGGTCCTTTGGTATTGCCAAGGGGGGAGCAGGGCAACCATGATCGTTGCTTCTCTGTTTATTCTTGGCTATGCTCCATTGGCTGTTACAGTGCTCCAGAGCAGGAGTTTAACTGATATGGGCTGTCATCAGAAATTGATCCTCGGGATTTAATACTTCACACGGTGCTACATACAGGCCCTCTCACTTGCCCCCTGTTGCTTCAAAGAGCCCCAGAAACTCGGGACGATATAAACAGTATTTTCACTTTGGTTTTCTGAAGTTTCTTGGCTAGAAGTGGTGATGGGGCAGGAGCGCTTCTGTGAAAACGCTATCTGTTTAGCCATTTGCTTGTGTTCTTTAATCAATAAACTGTTCCTTTTAATAATATTTCATATTGAGTAAGGTGGAATTTTAGCCTTGTCTGAGCATTAATAGGCACTATTAATGGGCACTAGAGAATAAATATAGTAAAGCATTATGAAGAAATTTGCTACTGAAATAATTGATTTCTACAAACATGCTGCAAAAGTAGTAACAAGCCTTGGATCCAGTTAGTAATCTGGTTTGGTAACACTTTGAAGTAGGGAAAATGAATCACTCGACCAATTTGAGGTGTTCTGGTATATTTGCAGACGGTGATGTAAAGTAAATCTCCTGAAGTTGGGTGTATCTGAATCTCTTGATAACGCAGCTCAACAATCAAATATATTGTAAATGCTGAATTTTGCTTATAACTCAACTGATAAAGCAAAGTATCCTGCCTTTCATTTGCAGTTTATTTTCAATAATATTTTGATAGCATGTTTTTGACTTAATTTATTATTGTCACATGCATTGGTATACAGTGAGAAATATTGTTTCTTGGGTGCTACATAGAAAAAGCATACCGTTTGTAGGGTGCATGGGGAGAAGGAAAGGAGAGGGTGCAGAATATAGTGCTACAGTTATAGAAAGGTCAGTTTATTCACAAGCCTGAGCAGCTGTGAAGAAGCTGTTCTTGAGTCAGTTGGTACGTGATCACAGACTTTTGTACCTTTTTCCGACAGAAGAAGGTGGAAGAGAGTATGTGTGGGATGCTTGGGGTCCTTCATTATGCTGGCTGCTTTCTCAAGACAGCGATATTGTACATGTTACTCAGCCATCTTTCTATAGGTACCCCGAAACCTATATTCTTTGGCATATGCAATCTTAGGCTCCATCATATGTGTAATTACTTGGCATTCGCAATTGTGTTACGCACAGCAAATGAACAATACGCCATAAGGCAACATATTAGTATTAACAGTGGAATGAGATTTTCATTCAAACTGTCAGACTTAGAATCACAAAATAAGCATGCAGAAATGGAAATTAAAAGCATAAACTAACCTTACTTGACAGCTCGCTGGGTTTGTCCTGGGAATAGTTAAGCCCCAACAGACCAGTAGTTTGGACCCTGCTGTCACAAGTTAGCCGAGTTAGATTTTTCAGATCGCTGCAGTGCATACATTAGTGTACACCGCGTGACCTCGGCCATCAATCAGCAATAAATATATCTTCCCATTAATCTGAGTTGAGGGTGCAATCACCAAAGAGGTGGCAGAGTTCCCTCACATATTGCTTTAGATTGTGTTGAAAACAGCTCTTTTCAAACTCTACACCCACGAAATTCAAACAGGGCACACTGTTTAAATAAGGATAAATAGGACTGAGCTTCATGGGCTTTAAATGCGCTGCAAGTGTGTCGAGGTTGGCCCATCCTTATCTAATGGATTGAATTTTCCGAGTCCTCCCGAGGCAGGCTGCAAGCAACAGCACACTGGTCACTGTTCTGGCACCTTCCCACTTCCAAGCGGTTTTGCCAGATCTGGGGTCAAACCTGCACTGGTTACCCATCTGCTAAAGACAGACTTGGTGATAAATTACTCAGGCCTCCAGGATCTTCCGGTTGGATAGGCTCCATGCTGAGGCTAAATCCTGGCAGATTCCTGAAGACAGCCTCCTAGTGGCTGCACATCTCTGACTCCCATGGGCATCAGAGAGCTATAGCCACAACCAAACAATCCTGTGGAGGGGCTCCCACTCCTTCATGATGAATACTATTTTTAAATTTGCTGAGCTATTCAGAAAGCATCTCCATCTCGAAGTGCCATTGCACTCCCCTACCTGCCTCCATGATGGCCACTTCTCTCTCTGATGCTGCTCTTTGATCTGTACTGCAGATCCTCTGGGTCTTCCACCTCAGAAATACTCCCATTCTGCCATCTATGAATGGGAAGCAAGTGCAATCACGCCAATTATGTGGCCCAGAATATGGTGCAGGCAGGCATCCAGGTGAGACATGCAGGTTCAGAAGTGTCATGTCATCCCAATGTTGCTGGAATATTCAATCCAGTGTGTCTGTTTTATTCCAAAGAACACAGCACAGGAAACAGGCCCTTTGGCCCAATGAGCCCGCGCCACCATTTTAACATTGTGAGCCCCATCTTCCACCCATGACCCTTGTCTGCGCTTATGGCACTCCACATTGGAAACCAGATTGAGGGGAGACTAATTTAGGGACAATTTTTTTACACCAATCAGCCTAAGAGCACAACTTTGGGGTGTGGGAGGAAACCAGAGCACCCGGAGAAAACCCATGCAAGCACGGAGAGAATACGCAAACTCCCACAGACACTGGCCCAAATCCATGTATCTGCACAGCAAACAGTGATAGTCACTGAACTGTCGTGTTGCCCATCAGCTGGTCCAGTTTAAGCATACACTAATGATGTGAAGATGAGGCTGCTCTCAAAACATCCAAGAGCACGACCCATCGCGTGTATGCCCCTCGTTGGACAACAAGGCGGACCGAAGCACCTGTGGATTAAAAGAGAAACACATCAGTGACATGCACATCTTATGCAAACATTCAAGGGATCCTTTTCTTGCATCCACCTTCTTAGAAGATCTTGTCCATTTTTGCAGTTGTTAGGCTGCACAGGCTAATTTCATATGGGACCTTTCCATCAGACTGTGCTAGGTTATTAGTATCTGACCTACTGCAGGGGGACTCTTGCCATTATTGTGGGTTATCTCAGGCCAGATCCAACCACATGATCCAAGCTAATGCTGGAACACTGTATTGTTAAGAGGTATCTTCATCTGGCTATAATGTTAAACTCGGGTCTCATTTTCCTTTCCCCATTAAATAAAAGACGCCTAAACACTGGAGAGTTCCCCTTGGTGTCCTAATCAACATGTTAATAGTTATTTGTTGTCTTGTTGTTTGCCGGAGTTCGGTATTTGTAGTTAGGCTGTTGAGATTCCTTATGTAGTTACGTTTTAAAAGCACTTCATTGCCTCAGAGTGCTCAGGGATGTTTTGTGGTTTTGAAATATGCTGCGGAAATGCAAATTATTTTTCTTTGGTCTAACAGTTATGGTAACTTTATAATAATTATAAGGCAAGTTCCATTGTTTTAAGTTTAGTTGACTAAATATGATTGCTTTCAATATTTTTGTTTTTACAGCTACAGAATGTACAGAAAAAGCCAAACCACTGGGTTCCCCTCATTAATTACAATCTTTTCTGCACCAAACTATCTAGATGTCTACAATAACAAAGGTAAATTCTTTAAAATTTATTTATTAATGTCACAAGTAGGCTTACATTAACACTGCAATGAAGTTACTGTGAAAATCCTGTAGTCATCACATTCCAACGTCTGCTCAGGTACAGTGAGGGAGAATTTACCATGATCAGTGCGTCTTTCAGACTGTGGGAGGAAACCACAACACCTGGAAGAAAACCCCTACAGACACGGGGAGAATGTGCAGTCTCGCACAGACGGTGACCCAATCGAACCCTGGTCCCTGGCATTGTGAGGTAGCAATGCTAGCCACCATGCAGCCCATTTCAAACTTATTTCATTGGTTTTCACCTTTTTTCGAAAAATAAGTCTTTCCTTTTAGCCAGTATTGACAGAGACACTCATTGCCGTTATTGGGTGCTCCTAAATCATTGTCATCTTCACATCCAGAACCTATCATTAGAATATTTGATTGCAGGGGGACATGGTGATTGATGGTACTCACTCTCACATGAGTTTATGAATTGTCACTGGAGAGGTTTATAGGATCGCGATCAGCATCGAGAATCTTGGCTAATGTTTATTTTCATGCCTTTGAGCTATTGAGAACAGTAATAAGTAGTATTTGACCATTGCCGTGAATAGGAGCTAATTTGACAACCACCCAGGGAATATTTATCCAGTGTACCTCTGTTTCATCTTTCATAGTGCACTTACCGACATGGCTCTCAAAGTAAATTCAACATGTTATTAAAAACAGTCCAAAATAAAGTTGTTCTCCTGTCTTTGAAATGCCTCTTCCCTATTTTACAGTGCTGTACTCACTATATCATAAAAGCATAGAAGACAGGAGGAGGAGGAGGCTATTTGGCCCTTCTGAGCCTGCTCCGCAATTCATTACGATCATGGTTGATCGTCCAATGTAATAGCCTAATTCTGCTTTTTCTCCATAACGTTTGATTCCATTCACCCCAAGTGCTATACCTAGCCACCTCTTGAATACATTCAATGTTTTGGCATTGAATGAACTCCTCAGGCTCACCACTCCCTGGGTGAAGAAATGCCTCCTCACCTCTGTCCTAAATGGTCTACCTTGAATCCTCAGATGGTGACCCCCTAGTTCTGGACTCCCCCCACCATCAGGAACATCCTCCCTGCATCTATCTTAGAATTTTATAAGTCTCAATGAAATCCCCCCTCGTTCACCTGAACAATCCTAACCTAATCAGTCTTTCCTCATACATCAGTCCTGCCATCTCCAAAATCAGCCTGGTAAACCTTTGCTAGATTCCGTTGACAGCAAGAACATTCTTCCTGAGAAAAGGAAACCAAAACTGCACACAATACTCTAGGTGTGGCCTCACGAAGACCCTGTATAATTGCAACAACACATCCCTCCTCCTGTACTGAAACCTCTCGCAATGAAGACCAACATACCATTTGCCTTCTTTACAGCCTGCTGCACCTGCATGCTTACCTTCCGCGACTGGTGCACAAGGGCGCCCAGGTCTCACTGCACACTCCTGTCTCCCGGTTTACAACCATTCAGATAGTAATCTACCTTGTTTTGGCTTCCAAAATGAATACCCTCGTGTTTATCTAAATTATACTACATCTGCCATTGATTTGCGGGTCCAAAGATATGCAAGTTAGGTTGATTGGTCATGCTAAACTGACCCTTGTGTCAGGGAGATTAGCAGGGTAAATATGTGGAGTTATGAGAATAAGTTCTGGGTGAGATTTTGGTTGATGCAGACTCAATTGACTAACTGGCCTTCCTCTACACTGAAGGGATTCTGTGATTGATTTGCCCACTCACCCAACCTGTCTAGATCATTCGGAAGACTTTTTCCACCCTCGTCACAGCTCACCCTCCCACCCAACTTGGTATTATCTGCAAACTTTGAGATGTTACATTTTGTTCCCTCATCCAAATCATTAATATGTATTATATACATAACTGCATATACATTAACTGCAGCAGGCGACGGTGCAGAGGGACCTCGGGGTCCTTGTGCATGAGTCGCAAAAACCCAGCTTGCAGGTGCAGCAGGTGGTCAGGAAGGCGAATGGGATGCTGGCCTTCATAGCGAGGGGGATTGAATATAAAAGTAGGGAGGTCTTGCTGCAGCTGTATAGGGCATTGGTGAGGCCGCAGCTGGAGTACTGTGTGCAGTTTTGGGCGCCGCACCTGTGCAAGGATATTTTGGCCCTGGAGGGAGTGCAGAGGAGGTTTACTAGGCTGATACCGGAGTTGAGGGGGTTGAGCTATGAGGAGAGGCTGAATAAACTAGGCTTGTACTCGCTAGAGTTTAGAAGAATGAGGGGAGATCTCATTGAGACGTATAAGATGATGAATGGGATGGATAGGATAGAGGTGGAGAGACTCTTCCCGCTCAAAAAAGACAGTAGGACTAGGGGGCACAGCCTCAAGATAAAGGGGAGGCGGTTTAGAACGGAGTTGAGGAGGAACTTCTTCACTCAAAGGGTGGTGAATCTCTGGAATTCTCTGCCCGTTGAAGTGGTGGAGGCTGCCTCGCTAAATATTTTTAAGAAGCGGGTTGATGGGTTTTTGATAAGAGAGGGGATTAAGGGTTATGGGGAGAGGGCGGGAAAGTGGAACTGAGCCACAACAGATCAGCCATGATCTTATTGAATGGCGGGGCAGGCTCGAGGGGCTAGATGGCCTACTCCTGCTCCTATTTCTTATGTTCTTATAGATAGAGATCATTGAGAGATTGTTTTTAATTTCAGCTGCTGTATTGAAGTATGAAAACAATGTGATGAATATTCGACAGTTCAACTGTTCCCCTCATCCCTACTGGCTGCCTAACTTCATGGATGTCTTTACATGGTCGCTGCCGTTTGTTGGAGAAAAAGGTATAGCTATTGAACACTCATTTTGCTAAAGGTAAATTTAAAATATTAGCAAAGTAAAAATTGAAACATGTGACATGGATGAAAGGTAATCTTAAATTAAACAAAATTCTTTCTGTTGTACAGTGACAGAGATGCTGGTTAACGTCCTCAATATCTGCTCTGATGATGAGCTCATGTCTGAGGGAGAGGATGCATTTGACGGTAAAAGCTTTTTATTTAATTGGTATGCGGCTTAATCCATTTATCATTGAGTATTCAGTTGTATGAGTTCTGAGAACATGTGATATATCTATGTATCAGGAGCACTGATTTTGATATTTGCAGTGGTGTCTCTGTGTCAAACATAATTCCTTCGTCGCTGAGACTGAAGGGTAGATGTAAAGAGGATGTTTCCTGTTGGACATTCTAGAATGAAAGACCATGATTTTAGACGAAGGGAAGATGGATTTAAAACAGAAATGAGGAGGAATTACTTCACTCAAAAAGGCCTGTGAATCTGTGGAACTGTCTACCTCAGAATGTGGTGGATGCTGGAACATGTAACAAATTTAAGGCAGAGATAGATAGGTTTCTAATTAGTAGAGGGATGAAGAGTTAGGACAGGAAGGTGGAGGTCAGACTAGCCATGATTGTATTGATTAGCCGAGCAGGTTCAAGGAGCTAGGAACTCCTACTCCTAGTTCTCATGTTCTTCGAAGGGGTCCAGAGGAGGTTCACAAGAATGATCCCTGAAATGAAGAGCTTGTAGTATGAGGAATGGTTGAGGACCCTGGGCCTGTACTCGATGGAGTTTAAAAGGATGAGGGGGGATTACTGAAATCTACAGGGTACTTCGAGGGTTGGATAGAGTGGACGTGGAGAGGATGCTTCCACTAATAGGAAAAACTAGAACCAGAGGGCACAACCTCAGTCTGAAGGTTTGATCCTTTAAAACAGATGAGGAATTTCTTCAGCCAGAGAGTGGTGAATCTGTGGAATTCTTTGCCGCAGAAGGCTGTGGAAGTCAGATCACTGACTGTCTTTAACACAGAGATAGGTTCTTCATTGATAAGAGGATCAGGGGTTATGGGGAAAAGGCAGGAGAATAGGGATGAGAAAAATATCAGCTATGATTTGAATGGTGGAGTGGACTCGATGAATTGAGTGCCCTACTTCTGTTCCTATGTCTTTAGGTCTTATGAAACTGTGTGGTAGTTTGGTGAGAGTTGATTGATTTGCAGTGCATTGGTTTTTGTTAATGGAGGCTGACTTCACCCAGCCAAGGATCTGTACAACATGTTACAAAACCTTCTTCCACCCACCTTTCAATTCCTAGCTTCAATGCTCGAGTTTGTCCCAAGCCTCGCTCCAGCAATGACCCTTCTTTGATGGAGGCAGTTATTCCGTTGGCAAATTAGCTTTCTCTGAACGGAATCTGAATCATTAATTCTATGAAAGAGGAATGGATCGCAGGGTCATATGTAAGTGAGCAAACGTGATATAGAAAAATTGCTACCAAGTGACTGACCTTTCAGCATTGTCTGTTTTTTAAATAGGTACAGCTGCAGCTCGGAAGGAGATAATTCGGAACAAGATTCGAGCGATTGGCAAAATGGCCAGAGTATTCTCAGTCCTCAGGTGAGGGTTTCAATGTGGGTTTCTTATTTAATAATCTTATTGGACTTCTCTCCTCTTGAGGTGCTTGTTTAAATCTCTCTGAGCAAGCTAATCATTGTATCACTGTCTTAATATCTATTTATGTGGCTCAATGCCTCAACTTGATAGTGGTTCCAATTTGCTAATCCAGTTTATAAATCAAAATAAAAGCATGGATTTACAAAGTGAAAATGGCTCCATGCTCCTGTCCATGGCTGAGTGATTAATTAGCCAGTAAGGTCAATGTTCCAATGGGATGGTCTTCATCTGAATCGTGCTGGGACCAGAGTCCTGGCGAATCGTATAACTAGGGCTTTAAACTAAATAGTGGGGGGGAGGGTTCGTTGTATGGAGAATTACAAAATCAAAGCTAAAGGAGAGGGTAGGAGTGCAGGTTAATGATGAGGACTTTCAATGAGTTAAAGGAGCCAGGGCTCAGGAGAGGTTAGTAAAGTTTCCAGACCATGTAAAAGAACAGAGTATAGAAGGTGGCAGGAATCTAACCTCAGGCAGAATAAAAAAGGTGACAAGCATGAGAAGGGAGGTGGTCAGTGCAGTGCAGGGAGATGGTCTGGGGAAGAATAACCAGTCTGTGACAGGAAGGGACAGAGCATGCAAACAAAGGAATGCACTAACAAATCGGGTCCAGATAAAGGCTAGCATAAAGGCACTTCACCTGAATGCACGTAGCATTCAAAACAAAGAGAAACAATGAGTTGACAGCACAAATCAGTACAAATGGGTAGGATCTAGTGGCCATTACAGAAATGTGGTTGCAGGGTGACCAGGACTGGGAACTAAATATCCAGGGGTATCAGACATTTCAGAAGGATAGACAGGAAGGAAAAGGAGGCAGGGTAGCTCTTAATTAAGGATAACATCAAGGCGGTAGTGAGAGATGATATAGGCTCCAAGGAGCAAAATGTGGAATCAATGTGGGTGGAGATAAGGAATAGTCACTGGTGGGCGTAGTCTATAGGCCCCCAAATAATAAGTTCAAGGTGGGGTGGGCTATAAACAAACAAATAACAGATGCATCTAAAAATGGAACAGCAATAATCATGGGGGATTGTAACCTCCATATTGATTGGCCAACTCAAGTTGGACGAAGTGGACTTGAGGAAGAGTTCTTAGAATGCTGTCGAGATAGGTTCTGTAACATACTGTTCGAGGAAGCTATGAGAGAGCAAGCTATCTTGGATCTGGTCCTGTGTAATAACACAGGTAAAATTAATGATCTCCTTGTGACGGATCCTCTTGGAATGAGTGATCACAATATGGTTGAATTTCTAATACAGATGGAGGGTGAGAAAGTAGGGTCCCAAACCAGTGTCCTCTGCTTGAACAAGGGGGTTTACAATAGGATGAGGGCTGAGTTGGCTAATGTAGACTGGGAACACAGACTAATTGGTGGAACAGTGGAGGATTTTTAAGGAGATTTTTCTCAGTACTCCACAAAAATATATTCCAGTGAAAAGAAGGAATGTAAAAAAAGGGATAACTAGCCATCGATAGCTAAGGAAATAAAGGAGAGTATCAAATTAAAAACAAATGCATACACAGCGACCAAAATTTAATGGGGAACTAGAACTTTGGGAAAGGTTTGAAAAACAACAAAGAACTACTAAGAAAGCAATAAAAAAAAAAGATAAATTTATCAAGATAGATAAATCACCGGGACCGGATGGGATATACCCCAGGTTACTGTGGGAGGCCAGGGAAGAGATTGCAGAACCTCTAGCGATGATCTTTGCATCGTCAATGGAGACGGGAGAGGTTCCGGAAGATTGGAGAATTGCAAATGTGGTTCCTATATTCAAGAAAGGAAATAGGGATAGCCCAGGAAATTACCGACCAGTGAGTTTAACCTCAGTGGTTGGTAAGTTAATGGAGAAGATTCTGAGGGACAGGATTTATGAACACTTAAAGAAGTTTAGTACGCTCAATAGTAGTCAGCACAGCTTTGTCAAGGGCAGATCGTGCCTTACGAGCCAAGTTGAATTCTTTGAAAATGTAACTATATACGTTGACGAAGGAAGAGCAGTAGATGTGATTTATATGGACTTCAGCAAGGCGTTCGATAAGGTCCCCCATGCAAGACTTCTTGAGAAGGTGAGAGGGCATGGGATCCAAGAGGCTGTGGCCTTGTGGATCCAGAATTGGCTTGCCTGCAGAAGGCAATGGTTGTAGATGGGTCTTTCTCTGCATGGAGGTCGGTCACCAGTGGAGTGCCCCTGGGATCTGTTCTGAGACCCTTGCTGTTTGTAGTTTTCATAAATGACCTGGATGAGGAAGTGGAGGGATGGGTTGGTAAGTTTGCCGATGACACGAAGATCGGAGGTGTCTTGGATAGTTTGGAGGGATGTCAGAGGATGCAGCATGACTTAGATAGGATGCAAGGCTGGGCGAAGCAGTGGCAAATGGACTTCAACCCGATAAATGTGTATTGGTCCATTTTGGCAGGTCAAATGGGATGAAAGGAGTATAATATCAAGGGTAAGACTCTTAGCGGTGTAGAGGATCAGAAGGACCTTGGGGTCCGGGTCCACGGGACTTTTAAATCGGCCTCACAGGTAGAGGATGTGGTTAAGAAGGTGTATGGTGTACTGGCCTTCATCAGTCGAGGGATTGAGCTTAGGAGTCAGGAGATAATGTTGCAGCTTTATAAGACCCTAGTCAGACCTCTGTTGGTTTACTGTGCTCAGTTCTGGTTACCTCATTACAGGAATGATGTGGAAGCTATTGAAAGGGTGCAGAGGAGATTCGCAAGGATGTTGCCTGGATTGGGTGGCGTGCCTTATGAGGATAGGTTGAGGAAGCTTGGTCTTTTCTCCTTAGAGATGAAGGATGAAAGGTGACCTGATAGAAGTGTATAAGATGTTGAGAGGTATAGATCGGGTAGATTCTCAGAGGCTTTTTCCAAGGGCTGGAATGGTTGCTACGAGAGGACACAGGTTTAACATGCTGGGGAGTAGGTACAGAGGAGATATCAGGGGTAAGTTTTTCACTGAGGTTGGTGGATGAGTGGAATCAGCTGCCGTCGGTGGTGGCGGAGTCAAATTCGACAGGGTCTTTCAAGGGACTTCTGGATGAGTATATGGAACTTAATAGAATTGAGGGTTATAGGTAAGCCTAGTAGATATGCATATCATCGGTGCAGTTTGTGGGCCGAAGGGCCTGTTTGTGCTGTAGTTTTTATGTTCTAATATGAAAGTAAACTAGCACAAAATATAAAAACTAATAGTAAAGGTTTTTACAAATATATAAAACGGAAAAGAGTGGCTGAAGTAAATGTTAGAAGATGAGAAGGGGGATTTAATAATGGGAAACGAGGAAATGGCTGAGGCCTTAAACAAGTTTTTTGTGTTGGTCTTCACAGTGGAGGACGCAAATAGCATACCAGTAATTGACGGTCATGAGACTGTAGGGGGCGAGGACCTTAAAATGATCACTATTAAAGTAGTAGTGCTGGGTAGACTAATGGGACTAAAGGCAGACAAGTCCCCTGGTCCGGATGGAATGTATCCCAGGGTACTAAAAGAAACGGCAGAAGTAATAGCAAATGCATTAGTTGTAATTTATCAAAATTCACTGGACTCTGGGGAGGTGCCAGCTGATTGGAAAACAGCTAATGTAACGCCACTGTTTAAAAAAGAAGGTAGACAAAAGGCAGGTAACTACAGGCCGGTTAGCTTAACATCCGTAGTTGGGAAAATGCTGGAATCTATCATGCAGGGAAGAGATAGCAGGACACCTGGAAAAGAATGGTTCAATCAAGCAGATGCAGGATGTATTCATGAAGGGAAGGTCATGTTTGACTAGTTTACTGGAATTTTATGAGGATATAATGAGTGCGGTTGACAGAGGGGAACTGGTGGATGTGGTATATTTAGATTTCCAGAAGGCATTTGATAAGGTGCCTCACAAAAGGTTGTTGCATAAGACAAAGGTACACGGAGTTGGGGGTAAAGTGTTAGCGTGGATTGAGAATTGGCTATCTAACAGAAAGCAGAGAGTTGGAATAAATGGGTGCTTTTCCACTTGGCAATCAGTGACTAGTGGTGTGCCGCAGGGATCGGTGCTGGGGCCTCAACTATTTACTATATACATAGACAGTCTGGAAGAGGGACCGAGTGTAGGGTAACAAAGTTTGCGGATGACACAAAGATGAGTGGGAAAGCAAATTGCGTGGAGGACATACAGTCTGCAGAGAGATTTGGATAGGCTAAGTGAGTAGGCAAGGATCTGGCAGATAGAGTACAACGTAGGTAAGTGTGAGGTTATCCACTTTGGAAGGAATAATAGTAAAATGGACTATTATTTAAACGGTGAAAAATTACAACATGCTACTGTGCAGAGGGACCTGGGGGTCCTTGTGCATGAATCGTAAAAACTCAGTCTGCAGGTGCAGCAGGTAATCAAGGAGGCAAGTGGAATGTTGGCCTTTATCACGAGAGGGATGGAGTATAAAAGCAGGGAGGTCGTGCTGCAATTGTACAAGGCACTGGTGAGGCCGCACCTAGAGTACTGTGTACGATTTTGGTCCCCTTATTTAAGAAAGGATATATTAGCTTTGGAGAGAGTACAGAGAAGGTTCATCAGGTTGATTCCAGAGATGAGGGGGTTAGCTTATGAGGATTGAGTAGATTAGGCCTCTACTTATTGGAGTTTAGCAGCTTGAGGGGAGATCTTATAGAGACATATAAGATAATGAGCTAGACTGGGTAGAAGCAGCAAGGTTATTTCCACTTAGAATGGAAACAAGAACTAGGCGGCATAGCCTCAATATACAATTTAGGGGTCAATTTAGAACAGAGCTAAGGAGGAACTCCTCCCAGAGGGTAGTGAATCTTTGGAATTCTCTGCCCGATGAAGCAGTACAGGATACCTTGTTAAATAGGTTTAAGTTACAGATAGATTTTTAACCAATAGAGGAATTAAGGGTTATGGGGAGCGGGCAGGTAAGTGGAACTGAACCCACTATCAGATCAGCCATGATCTTATTGAATGGCGGAGCAGGCTTGAGTGGCTATATGGCCTACTCCTGCTCCTATTTTTTATGTTCATATGTGAGGTATGATATTGATTAAAATGTTCCAAAATCAGTCGTGAGGTACCCAATCTCGGTGATGACCCTACAGTTCATCTTATTGCAACCCTGACAAGGAAGGGAGTAATCAACCTGGTTTTGGCCCCCTGAGTGACACCCCCACTTCAGATTTCTCTCCCCCCGCCCTCACTAGAAAGCACACACATCTGCTGAGTTAGTTGAACTTGACTGGATAGCTGAATAAACGCTCAGATAAAAACTGGCCACAATAGATGAAAATTTGACCAACATGGGCCAGAATCCTCAAAAATAGTGAGGGTTAGAATTTAAATAGCAGCTTTTCGTCAAGTGACAGAATGTGCTCCATTTACATTATGTAGGAATTTTAATTCCCTTATCATGCAGTTCTGAATCCATTTTGAAATGTTTTACAGAGAGGAGAGTGAGAGTGTGCTGACACTGAAGGGATTAACTCCCACTGGAATGCTACCAAGTGGCGTGTTGGCAGGAGGACGACAGACCCTACAAAGTGGTAATGATGCATTGCCTCTTCATGTGCCTCAGGTGGATTGGGGCACGTCTCGCTGTTTCACTAGCTCTGCACATAATGCATGTTGGGAATTTGTGATGCTTTTTAGCTCCTGTCTCGGTGGCTGATCCAAGTATAATGTTACATGTAGCCTGGGTAATATGTATGCACGCTAACCAAGGTTTAGATATGAAAGCTAATATTGGTCATGTTTTCTTAAATTAATTTTTATTTTTCCTGGCTTTTGCCTAGAACCTTTTCAGGCCTGGAATTTTGATATTTTCAAAGAAGATGACTATTTTAGCAGAGCTGTCCTACAGGTTGTGAACTTAGACAGTTAAATATTTTAAACTGTGTCACCTACAACCCTTGGTGCCATCAGCTAAACAGTCAAGGCACATATGTTGACCATGACCTCACATACCAAATATTGTGTTAGCACACACATTTACAAGCTACTTCCCATACTATAAACCTATTTTATTTATGATTATTGTATGACATTTCATCCTTTTTCTTGGGAAGAGGAATAAATGAGGCAGGGTAACCATGGAGTACACCACATTTGCTTCATGAAATGACCCCAAAATATTTGGCTTCCGTTCATGTTTGTGAGCTGTGTACTGGTGTCTCCGCTGTCAGCTTGCCTTCAGAATTGTCTTTTTAAGATCTTGTAACTTGCCTTTCCTTCATCTGCAGATAAAATAGTCTTCTATGACTCTGTCCTTCAGTGTTAGGTGTAGTTATATGTTTGTGTAACTGTCAGCAGCATCCCTGCAGGAAACATTGTGCAGTTTCTATGTTAATTTATATCGGCACTTTAGATGGTTGCATGTGCAAGAGTGAGTGTTTGAAATTGTGATCAACTCTTTTTGAGACTATTTCATTTGAATGGGAAAAAACTCGTGTCCCAGCATTGGCTCATGATTAAACTTCATTTGAGTGTGCATATTTGTTTTATTTCAAAATAAAAGTAGTCTGTGCAATTCCAACTATAAACTGGTTTGATTCTCTAATACTTTACAACACTGGGAGGGAGAAAGCTGTATACCAAAACGTTTCTCAAGTTCAGCTAGAACATAATTCAGTGTTTGCGAGTGCATGTGTTTGTGTGTAACATTGTAGAACATTTATGCTAGTGCTAGCAGGTCAAACGAGCTATCGACCTTAATCACATTTCCTTGTGCTTATCAATATCATTTCATTTTCTTCCTTCTAAAATGCTGATCCAATTTCACTTTAAATTATTTTATCGTCTTTGCCTCATTAGCCACTTGTAAAATGCTCCGTGTTGCGATAACCTTCTGTACGAAACAAGTTATTTTGACTTCTCCCTTTGCCCTATTGATAGCTTCTGTGCTCCCTCATTAATTGATTTGCTCGCCAGTAATTGCGATCTGTCATTTGTCTCAATGACCTTTCATTGTTTTTCTAACTTTCATTACATTTTTCCTCTTAACTTCTCTTCAGGTGGAAAATGAGACAGCTTGATAACCCTTCGTTGACATAATTCTTGTTGGACCCATTGATCCACTCATACACTTCAATTGGTCTACCTAAGATTTTGCCTTATATATTGGAACATGGATTTGTTTTTGCAATTTTTTTGGCCTTTTCTACATACAGTTTTCACTAGTTAAAGATATGCATAGCTGCTGTGTTACATCTGTGGGTTCCTGCAATTTGTTGAGGATCCTGCTGTGTAGCATGTTTTCTTTCACTATTCCTGAAAATGTATCAGTTTGCATTTCTCAGCATTGAACTACATCTGCAGTTTTCTGCTAACCCACCTGTGCTCTTCACAACAATTTGCCTTGTCATCTAAGTTGCTATCATCAACAAACCTCAGTGGTACTTCTATTATGCCTAGGTTCATGGTAGTCACATCTCGGCAGTCTGAAAAAATAACTGGTTATCCTCAATTTTGACTTGTCCTCTCCCCAGCTTTGTAGCCTCCTCTCTCTGATATGAAAATCATTAATTTCATAGTCAATCTCTTGCATAATGTTAATTGCCTTCTGAAAATTTATAGAGCTAACCACTGCATTTTTTCCACCTCTGGACCTTATTTTATCAAGTGCAGTCTACCTTTCGGAAACATTTGTCATCCACCCCTGCCTAACCCTTGTCTTTCTAAGTGTTTACTACCCTCATCCCTTATTATGGGCTTTCAAAGTTTACCAACAACCGAGGTAAGATTGATTGTATATACTTCTTTGTCTGATTGCTTTCCTGGCAGATTATTGGTAGAGTTAGATTACTGCTATACCTCAAGATTTGATGGCATTTGTCATTGCATGTGACATGCAAGCCCAGATATTTCATTCCTGTGCTAAAGAACACAGTGAGTGCTCACACAACTGATTTCTTTCACAGAAAAAATAGTCAATACCCAAATTACACTTTACTGAAATCCAGATAATCTATAAAGTTGCACTCCTAATGAAAAATGACATGCACCCTACACCACTGAAGCCTTAATCGCCAGACTGATACAGCTTCATGTGCACGTTCCCAGGTTCTGTAGATGCCAGACAGAAATTGGTTTCAAAACTGTAGTGATTGGTCAGCTTTTTAGATCAGATCTTTCTTCCTATTTCCTATTTTTATCAGCATATCTGTCCTCAGATAATTGACAAACTTTTATTTGTAAGAATCAAATTAGTTTCTTTAATTCTTGAGGAGCAGGGAAATTTTGCACCTTAGTTTGATACTTCCTGTGACAGAGTTGCAATTCATTGCCTGTCAGTGTTCTACTTAGAACTGATTTGACCTGTGTTAATGATGAATTCAATTAAAACATATTCAAGTTGGCCATGGATACTTTCTGTGAGTCAGAGCATCAGATGCCTCCAGTAAGCAGTAGGGGAGTCTAAAACTAGAGGGCATAGGTTTAAGGCATTTTTTCACACAAAGGGTGGTGAGTGTCTGGAAAGAGCTGCCAGAGGCAGTAGTAGAGATGGGTAAAAATTTGTCTTTTAAAAAGCATTTAGACAGTTACATGGGTAAGATGGGTGTAGAGGGATATGGGCCAAACATGGGCAGTTGGGACTAGCTTAATGGTAAAAACTGGGCGGCATAGGCAAGTTGGGCCGAAGGGCCTGTTTTCATGCTGTAAACCTCTTTGACTCTAAAGACTTCATTCAGCTTAACATCTATTTACATCTCCTGGGTACACTGCTATATAATAGTGAACCCCTCCTTGACATTTCAAATTGAATACTATAGGTGTGAAATTGGTCTTCACCAGGAGTGTGAAATGCACTTATAGTAAATGAACAGGCTGGTTTTCACCAAGCCTGATTTTCTTTGCAAATTAAATCATTGATAAGGGAAATCTAATGTGGTGTAAAACAGTTAGCAATTCACTGAACACATACTGGCAGAGACCAATTTCATTCTCCGTGCCTTAGATGGAAGAAGTCACTTGGTAAGGTGTTCAGTTGTTGGAGTTCCTCTATTTTACACATAATTAAGCATTGATCTGCAACGAGTACAACTTGTCTTCATTCAGTCAGAAAATAATGAAAATACCACACTTCCTCACGTCAATGGGTTATTTTATCTTGACCAACACCACGCCTATTAATTGTCTGCATTCTAATCTCTCGGTCTTTGCTTTAGCTCCCTGCTCTCGGCTTTGTTTTCTTTAACAAGTACAACCTGAGTGCCTATATCTTTTAATCTCTCTCAAGCCCTGCTGAACATGTGAAGCCAGGCACCCCTCAATACAGTGAGCAAGGCATGTTTATCAATTGCCAAGACAGGCTAACTAATTGTAGGGGAGACAGTGGTGTAGTGGTATTGTCACTGGACTAGCAATCCAGAGACACAGGGTAATGTTCTGGCAACCCTGGTTTGAATCCCAATCCTGCAGATGATGAAATTTGAATTCAGTAAAAAAATCTGGAATGAAGAAACTACTGATGACCATGAAACCAATGTCGATTGTCATAAAAACCCATTTGGTTCACTAATGTCCATCAAGGAAGGAAATCTGCTGTCCTTACCTGGTCAGATGAATCCAGACCCACAGTTCTTAACTGCCCTCAGGGATAAGCAATAAATGATGGCCAGTCAGCAACATCCCATGAATGAATAAAAAAGTGTTTGTGGTTTTGAGAGTGGGGAAGAGGAAATAGAATCAATGTCAAACTCATTAATAATACGATCTAAAAAGGTATATACAGTGTCCAGGAATAGAGAGATCTGGAGCTTCACGTGCACAAATCTTTAAAGGATAAGGAGGAAAATCGATTTTAAACAATTTATTTATATGGTAGCGTTAACAAAAAATCCCAAGGATCTTCACAAGAGCATTATAAAACAAAATATGACCCTGAGCCATATCAGGAGCGATGAGATCCAATGACCAAAGCCTTGGTCAAAAGAGTATCTTACAGGAGGAAAGCGAGGACAAGAGGCTTGGTGGTATCGGGGGGGTATTACAGAGCTAACAGTCTGGGTAACTGGAGCCATGGCCATCACTGGTGGAGTGATTAAGTAGGATGCTTGAGGCTAGAAAACTGAAGGGTTCCTTGGTATTATGAATAAAAGTATAAAGTTCAAAAGCAAAGAAGTTGTGTAAACCTTTATAAATTACTAGTTAAGTCGCATTCAGTTCTTGGCACCACACTTCAGGAAGAACATTCAAGATGTTAGAGATCACACGCAAGAGGTTTATTAGGACTGTACCAAGGAAGAGGAACATCAGTGTGTGGAGAAACTGAGACTATTTTCCTTGGAGCAGCTGAAGGTCACTGGGAGGTTTAATGCAGTTTAAAATTATGAAAGATTTTGATAAAGTAGATTTGGATAATTTGTTTCCACCGGCAGGAAGGTAATAAACAAAAGACATATTTAACTTAACAAGCGAAACAACCAGAAGGCTGATGAGAATTATTTTATTTGGTGCTATTATGATTATTTGAAATATATTGTCTGAAAAATTGTGTGGGAAGCAGATGCTGCAGTGACTTATAGAACTTAGAACACTACAGCACAAACAGGCCCTTCGGCCCACAAGTTGTGCCGATCATATTCATACCTACCAGGCCTATCTATAACTCTCAATCCCATTAAATCCCATGTACTCATCCAGAAGTCTTTTAAAAGACCCCAGCGAGTTGGCCTCTACCACTCTACTTGCAAAAAAAAATTGGATAAATATCTAAAAAGGCAAGATTTCCTAGGGTATGGAGAAAGAATGGGGAGCAAGACTAATTACGTAGCTCTGCCAAAGGAGCAGGATGGGCCAAATGACCACCTCACCTTCAACACCATTTTAAATCTCACCAGGCCAATTTGAGCACTTGAATTCAGCTTGAAAAAAAACCTGGAAAGAGTGAATGTGGTCATGCAATAGTTGGATTGTGGTTAAAAGCACAACTGATTCACTGATGTTTTTGAGGATGAGGAACCTTTGCACCTTGACTTGGACTGAACATTTAAGAGACTCAGTCCAACACAATCACATATGATCATAAGGGCGGCACAGTGGGTTCGCACTGCTGCTTCACAGCTCCAGGGACCTGGGTTCGATTCTCAGCTCGGGTCACTGTCTGTGTGGAGTTTGCACATTCTCCTCATCTGCGTGAGTTTCCTCTGGGTGCTCTGGTTTCCTCCCACAGTCCAAAGATGTGTGGGTTAGGTTGATTGGCCATGCTAACATTGCCCCTTAGTGTCCTGGGATGCATAGGTTAGAGGGATTAGTGGGTAAATGTGCAGGATATGGAGGGTAGGGTCTGGGTGGGATTGTGGTCAGTGCTGATTTGATGGGCCGAAGGGCCTCTTTCTACCCTGTAGGGTTCTGTGATTCTATGTCCACCACCTGAACTAGCAGAGCTAAGGCAGGTCAGGGTATCTAGGAATATCTAAGCATTAAACTCCAGCACTGCCAGCAATATCAATTTAAAACCAGAACCCGGATTGGAATTAAAGCTTTGTAAAGACCAAAATATTGAAACTGTACTCTGAAGCTACTTCAAACGTTTCAGGCAGGCTCTCTTGTATCTATTGTTTGCTACACCATGTGATTGCTACTGTTTGCCAATAAATAATGAAAGACATTGCTGCTTGGAGCTTGGACAGTGATCAACTAGTCTGTAACCAAGGTTAACCCAATTCCACTCAATATAATGAAACACGGAAATCATGCTTTATGCAATTTGCTATTTATTTCGATTAAAGTGGGAGATTGCTAAAACCCAAGCCTTCAGAACATTATGGATATTGCAATAAGCATGCTAAGGACTACTGGCACAGTTTCTTTAGAGTCATAGAGCATTACAGCACAGAAAAAGGCCCTTTGGCCCATTGCGCCTGTGCCAGTTATCAAACATTTTAATCCTATTTTTCAGCACTTGCTCTTTAGCCTTGTATGCTATGGCATTTAAAGTGGTCATCTAAATGCTTCTTCAGGCAGCATTCTAGATTCCCTCTAAATCCCCTGCTCCATACATTTAAATCTGTGCCGCCTGGTGATTGATCCCTGTACTGTGGGGTAAAGTTTATGTGCCCTATCTATGTCCCTCATTTTGTACAGCTCAATCAGGTTCCCCCCCCCTCAGTCCTCTCTGCTAAGGAAAACAAAGTAAGAAGTCTCACACACCAGGTTAAAGTCTCACTCCAGGTTGTGAGACTTCTTACTGTGTTTACCCCAGTCCAACACTGGCATCTCCACATCATAGCTACCATCAACAAGGAAAACAAACCCAACCTAACTAGCCTCTATTCATAGCTGAATCGCTCAGGCCCTGGTAACATCTTGGTGAATCTCTTCTGCACCCTTACTAGTGCAATCACATTCTTCATATAGAGTGGCAACCAGAACTGTACACAGTACTCTAGCTGTGGCCTAACAAGCGTTTCATACAGCTCCATCATAACCCCTCTAGTCTTATATGCTATCCCTCAGCTAATAAAGGCAAGTATACCGTACGCCTTGTTAAACACCTATCTACTTGTCCTACAGCCTTCAGAGATTTTTGGACACGCACCCCAAGATCTCTCTGGTTCTTCGTACTTCCAAACGTCCTACTATTGTGTATTCCCTTGTCTTGTTAGTTTCCCCCAAAATACATCACCTCACTTTTCATTTGCCACTATCCTGCCCATTTCACCAGCTGGACTACATCATCCTGTAATCTAAGGCAGGAGATTGCCTTAGATTTGAGGTGGCACAGTGGTTAACGCTGCTGCTTCATAGCACCAGAGACCCAGGTTCAATTCTAGTCTTGGTTCACTGTCTGTGTGGAGTTTGTACATTCTCCCCATGTCTGCATGGGTTTCCTCTGGGTGCTCCAGTTTCTTCCCCACAGTCTAAAGATGTGCGGGTTAGGTTGATTGGCCGTGCTAAATTGACCCAGGGTGGAATTAGCAGGGTAAAAACATGGGTTTATGGGGATAGGATGTGTGGGATTATTGTCAGTGCAGGCTTGTTGGGCTGAATGGTCTTCTCACTGTAGGGATTCTATGATTGCATGGACTCTGCTAATTTTCAAATCCTCTTGTTATTTCCTCCTCGTTATTTACCACACCGCCAATGTTTGTGTCATCTGCAAACTTACTGATCGTACCTCCCGATTCACATCTAGATCATTAATTTATACTATAAACAGCAAGGCACTCAGCAATGATCCATAAGGTGTACTATTGGACACAGGATTCAGTCACAAAAACAACCTTCAACCATCACGCTCTGCCTCCTGTCCCTAAGCCAATTTTGGATCCAATGTGTCAAATTGTCCTGGCTGCCATGGGCTCTTCTTCATCAGCCTCCCATGTGGGATCTTGTCAAAAGTCTTAGTGAAGTTCATGCAGACCACATCATCTGCATTGCCCTCGTCCATACACCTCCTCAAAAAATTCAATCAAGTTTGTTAGATCTCCCCCTGATAAAGCAATGCTGACAATCCTTGATTAATCCTTGCCCCTCCAAATGGAAATTAATTCTGCCCCTCAGAATTGTTTTTCCAATAATTTCCTTACCACTGATATTAGACTCATTGGCCTCTTGTCACCTGGTTTTTTTTCCCTACTTCCCTTCTTGAATAATGGTACCACATTAGCTGTCCTCCAGTCCTCTGTCACTACTCCTGTGATGTGGAGATCCCGGCGTTGGACTGGGGTAAACACAGTAAGAAGTCTCACAACACCAGGTTAAAGTCCAACAATTCCCCATTCACCTGACAGAGGAGCGGCGCTCCGAAAGCTAGTGGCGTTTGCTACCAAATAATCCTGTTGGACTTTAACCTGGTGTTGTGAGACTTCTTACTGCACTTCTCCTGTGGCCAGAGAGGATTTGAAAATTAGTATCAGAGCCCCTACAATCTCCTCTTTTCCCTAGGGTACATCTCATTTGAGCCTCAATCTCATTTGATTTATCCATCTATAAGCCCAATAAAAATGCTAACACTACCCCTCCCTTGATGCTGATTTGTTTTGTTATATCACAGTCCCCTTCCCTGCTTTCTATACTGACATCATCCTTCTCCACATTGAACACATGCAAAATACTTACTTAAAACCTCACCTACGTCTTTCAGCTCCATACTCACATTGCCACTTTGATCCCTAATGGACCCTATTCTGTCCCTGATTACCCTCTTGCTCTTAACTTACTTAAAACAACTTGGGATTTCCCTTTATTTTGCCCAGTTTTTAAAATTTTTACTCAATTCGTAAAGTTACAAAGCCAATGCACCGAGTGGACAGGGTAAGCCTTCAATCCATCTCCTTGCTTGTTCGGAAAACCAATTCAAATTGAATCTGATTGATGGTCCCCACAAGGAAGACAAGCAAAACCCAAAATGACCAGGGAAGGCATTACATTTGATCTTGGGTTTGATCTGACACTTGGTCAAATGCACAGGTGGCACGGTGGCAGAGTGATTGGCACAGCGCCAGAGACCCAAGTTCGATTCCCGGCTTTGCTCACTGTGTGGAGTTTTCACATTCTACCTGTATCTGCGTGGGTTTCTTCTGGGTGCTCCGGTTTCCTCCCACAGTCCAAAGATGTGCGGGTTAGGTTGATTGGCCATGCTAAACTGACCCTAGTGTCCCAGGATATGTAGTTTAGAGGGATTAGTGGGATAAATGTGTGGGTTGTGGGGAGAGGGCCTGTGGTGGGAATGCTGTTGGTGCAGATTCAATGGGCTGAATGGCCGCCTTCTGCACTGTAGTGATTCTGAGATTCTATGATTCCATAATTCCATAAACAAAGAACAGTATATTGCAGGAAGCTCTCCAAGCCTGCACCGATCATGTGTTCCTAACTAGACCATCCACTTGTCTCCCTCTATTCCCAGTCTGTTCGTGTGGCTATCTAAATAAGTCTTAAATGATCGTAGCGTGTCTGCCTCAACCACTTATTTGGCAGTGCATTCCTGTCCCTCACCACCCTCTGTGTAAAATACGTCAGCTGCATATCTGTATTGAACCTTGCCTCCACCTTACCTTGAACTTATGACCCCTTATAGAACATAGAACATTACAGCGCGGAACAGGCCCTTCGGCCCACAATGTTGCGCCGACCAGTCTTATTTTTAAAAAAAAACATTGACCCACTAATCTAAACCAATCCCTTTTCGTCCATAAACCTATCCACCAATCTCTTAAACGCCCCCAAACTAGGCGCATTTACAACTGCAGCAGGCAGGGCATTCCAGTCCCTCACCACCCTCTGGGTAAAGAACCTGCCCCTGACATCCGTCCTATAACTACCCCCCCTTAATTTAAAGCCATGCCCCCTTGTGCTAGCTTTCTCCATCCGAGGAAACAGGCTGTCACCATCCACCCTATCTAAACCTCTAATCATCTTATATGTTTCTATAAGATCCCCTCTTAGCCGCCTTCTTTCCAGTGAAAACAACCCCAAATCCCTCAGTCTCTCCTCATAGGACCTCCCCTGCATACCAGGCAACATCCTGGTAAACCTCCTCTGCACCCTCTCCAAAGCCTTCCTGTAATGTGGGGACCAGAACTGCACACAGTTATGTTTGTTATTTCTGACCTGGGAAAAAGCTTCCAACTGTTCATTCTATCTACGCCCTTCATAATTTTATAAACTTCTGTTAGGTCGCCCCTCAACCTCCATCTTTCCAGGGTGAACCACCCTAGTTTACTCAATCTCACCTCATAGCTAATACCCTCCATATATCCTGGTAAACCTTTTCTGCACTCTCTCCAAAGCCTCCACGTCTTCTATAACGTTCTATATAACTGCAACATCACATGCCAACTTTTATACTCTATGCCCCATCCAATAAAGGCAAGCATGCCATATGCCCTCTTCACCACCTTTTCCACCTGTTCTGCCATCTTTCAGGATCTGTGGACTTGCACATCCAGATTCCTGTGTGTCTATACTCCTGATGGTTCTGCCATTTATTGTATAGCTCCCCTCTGCATTAGGTCTACCAAAATGCGTCATTTCACATTTATCTGGATTAAATTCCATCGGCCATTTCTCCACCCAATTTTCCAACCTAGCTATATCCTGCTGTATTCTCTGACAGTGTTCATCACTATCTGCAACTCCAGCAATCTTTGTGTCATCTGCAAACTTAATAATCAGACCAGCTACATCATCATCCAAATCATTTATATAACAAACAGCAGAGGTCCCAGTACAGAGCCCTGTGGAACACCATAGTCACAGACCTCCAATCAGAAAAAGACCCCTCCACTGCTACCCTCTGTCTTCTATGGCCAAGCCAGTTCTGTAGCCATCTTGCTAGTTCACCCATTTAATACCTTTTCCTAGCTTTAATTTTTTTTAAAATACTCCCCTGCACTTCCTTACTCTTCTAAGGCATCCACTGTTCTGAGCGCACTGTCATAGAGGTTTACGGCATGGAAACGCCCTTTGGCCCAACTTGTCCATGCCACCCTTTTTTTTAGAACCCCGAAGCTAATCCCAATTACGCGCATTTGGCCCATATCCCTCTATACCCATAGAACATTATAGCGCAGTACAGGCACTTCAGTCCTCGATGTTGCGCCGACCTGTGAAACCAGTCTAAAGCTATCTAACCTACGCTGTTCCAATATCATCCATATGTTTATCCAATGATCGTTTAAATGCCCTTAATGTTGGCGAATTCTCAACTGTTGCAGGCAGGGCGTTCCACGCTCTTACTACTCTCTGAGTAAAGCACCTACTTCTGACATCTGTCCTATATTTATCACCCCCCAATTTAAAGCTATGCCCCTTTGTGCTAGCCATCTCCATCCAAGGAAAAAGGCTCTCACTGTCCACCCTATCTAACCCTCTGATCATCTTATTTGCCTCTATTAAGTCACCCCATAACCACCACCTCTCTAACAAAAACGGCCTCAAGTCCTTCAGCCTTTCCTCATAAGACCTTCCCATCATACCAGGCAACATCCTGGTAAACCTCCTCTACACCCTTTCCAATGCTTCCACATCCTTCCTATAATGCGGCGACCAGAACTGTACGCAATATTCCAAGTGCGGCTGCACCAGAGTTTTGTCCAGCTGCAACGTGACCTCATGGCTCCGAAACTCAATCCCTCTACCAATAAAAGCTAACACACCGTACGCCTTCTTAACAACCCTGTCAACCTGGGTGCCAACTTTCAGGGATCTATGCACATGGACACCAAGACTCTCTGCTCAACCACACTACCAAGTAACTTACCATTAGCCCAGTACTCTGTATTCCTGTTATTCCTTCCAATGTGAATCACTTCACACTTTTCAGCATTAAACTCCATTTGCCACCTCCCAGCCCAGCTCTGCAGCTTATCTGTGTCCCTCTGTAACCTGCAACATCCTTCCTCACTGTCCACAACTCCATCGACTTTAGTGTCATCTGCAAATATATTAACCTATTTTCTACGCTCTCATCCAGGTCATTTATAACAATGACAAACAGCCCCAAAACAGATCCTTGCAGTACATCACTAGTAACTGAACTCCAGGATGAACATTTTTCATCAACCACCACCCTTTGTATTTACCATAAGGCTCCCTTTTTTGCCTTGTTCAATTCTGTATATCTCTGACATCCAGTGGTCTCTGGACTGGACACCCTTTAACATTATGTGAGCATGGTCACTTTGTACTCTTTGTATTTGCTTTTCAAATGACTCCCACTGTGCTGATGTGAATTTTCCTGCAAGTAGCTGATCCCCACTCCACTTTAGCCAGATCCTGTCTGACCCTTCCCTCTGTTAGTTCCAGTCCATCTTTGACCCTTTCCATAACTACCTTAAATCATATCAAGTTATGGTCACTATCACCAAAATGCTCCCCCACTGGCATTTCTGCCACCTGCCTGGCCTCATTCCCTAAAGTTAAATCCTGTACTGTCCCTCTTTTGTAGGACTTCCTACGTGCTGGCTCTCCTGGATGAATTTTGGATTTCTTCCTCTCTAAGCCTTTCGCACTTCACCGATGAATATTGCCAGTTTATATTGGGGAAGTGAAATCACTTACAATATTATGCTATTGTTTTTACGCTTTGAGATCTACCTACAAATCTGCTTTTCCATCCCACCCTGACTCCCAGCAACACGATTGCCCTCTTTGTTTCTAAGTTCCAACCTCAGTTGAAGAGCGTGCAAAGATATAATCTCTCATCACTGGAAGAATTGATTTCTTGATCAATAATGCAACTCTTTCACATATTCCATACCATGGAATATTGAGCTGCCAGTCCTGCCCTACCCTCAAACGTGTCTCTGTGATAGCAATAATATCATATTCCCATGTGTTAATCAATGCCCTGAATTCATTTGCCTTACCCTTTAGGCTCCTTGCATCCAGCCTTGCCGTATTCCCTTTTTAATTTCATTTCCAGATTTTTATGGTGTGGGAGTAAACTAAATATTGAAAACGTGCTTTCGTTTTTGATATAAGCAGAGACTGAGTTCTTGATGGGGAGAAGAAAAGCTATTTTGTGATTTAAGTTAATATCTTCAGGATCAAGCTCTCCATGTTGGTCTCTGCCCTCTATGTATCTGCATCTTAGAATCATAGAATAGAATCATTACAATACAGAAGGAGGCCATTTGGCCCACGGAGTCTGCACCAACCACAATCCCACCCAAGCCCTATTCCCGTAACCCCACAAATTTACCTGCTAATCCCCGACACTAGTGTCAATTTAGCATGGCCAGTCAACCTAATCCACACATTTTTGGACTGTGGGAGGAAACCGGACCACCCAGAGGAAACCCAAGCTGACACGGGGAGAACATGAAAACTCTACACAGATAGTCACCCAAGGATGGAATTGAGCCCGAGTCCCTGGCACTGTGAGGGAGTAGTGCTAACCACTGTGCTACTGTGCCGCCCACTTAGCTGACCATCTTAACCTGAATGCTTGTCCTCATATACATTAAGTGTGACACTGCCACAACTCATATTCCAAAACTCTGTCTTGTCATTCCCCAGCATTGGTTCACTCCTTATTCCGCACTCCTCCTCTGTACTATTGGCTCAGCTGTTTCATCTATTGCTCCCTTGTCTCCTAGAACTCCACGATTGAATCCTCCTTTCTTCCCATCTCTGTGATTTTCAGAATCATAAATTCCACACACACCTGCCCCCCGGCCATTGCCCCCTCCTGATTCTATATTGTCCACTCCAACCCAACCTAGTTAGTACTGAGTAAATGGCGGTTTAGAACAGAGTTGAGGAGGAACTTCTTCACTCAAAGGGTGGTGAATCTCTGGAATTCTCTGCCCGTTGAAGTGGTGGAGGCTGCCTCGCTAAATATTTTTAAGATGTGGGTTGATAGGTTTTTGATAGGCAAGGGGATTAAGGGTGATGGGGAGAGGGCGGGAATGTGGAACTGAGCCACGACAGATCAGCCATGATCTTATTGAATGGCGGGGCAGGCTCGAGGGGCTAGATGGCCGACTCCTGCTCCTATTTCTGATGTTCTTATGTGTACAAGGAGCATGAAGTGAGAAGTTTTCAAGGTATCAGTTAAGCTTTGGTCTCTAACATCAATGAACTAAGGTGACTGCGCTGATCCTAGAGTCTTAACAATTGCATTTTTAGTCTTTAATTATCCCTACGCTCTCACCCAAATTGTCTGTCTGCAATGTTTATTTTAAAATTGATCCTACTTTAATACATAGCTGTTGAGCCATTCGTTTGTCTAATCCACAAGAGTACCACAAATAAAATTTATTATTTGGAGATTTAATGAATGCTCCAAATAAATATGAGGTTTGAAATAACCTCGTGACCGATTACACTCCCCTGTTAATACCAGCTTATTAACTGTTGGATTTAAATTAGCCCAGTAGAGAGCTGACTTTTAAACCACTGAACACACAAGTGAAGGCAAAACACTGAACAAGGTGCTTAACATAGTTCCCTATGCTCAGAATTGCAAGGTAACCCACAGTACCTGTCTAAGTGCTGCCACCGATAGCAATCCAAATGCTATGTGAATGAGGTGATGCGGTTGTCTCCAGGGCCATCTGATGAGATAGTTAGGAAACTGCAATCCTTTGTAGGGTGACCATGAACTGGCTCAACAGTGAAACTCCTTGCACAGGAGTGGCTTACATTCATCTTCCTTTTCTCCATTAAAGAAAGATCCAAGTTGGATTCTGTCTGCAATGTAAAGAAAGTAGAATCCAGTGGAGCCTGGCTGTCCTATTGCAGAGTTGATTTGGACATTAACACTTAAATCACCAAGGCACGGAGGCTGTGGACCTCATGCTGGTAAATGGGATTAGTATCAAAGGACATAGAAAAGTACAGCACAGGAACAGGACCTTTGGCCCTCCAAGCCTGCACCAATCATGATGCCCGCCTAAACTAAAACCGTGTGCACTTAGAGTCTGTATCCTTCCATTCCCATCCTATTCCTGTATTTGTCTAGATGCCCCTTAAATGCTGCTATCATACCTGCTCCCACCACCTCCCCAGGCAGCACATTCTAGACATTCACCACCCTCTGTGTAAAAAAAAACTTGCCTCGTGCGTCTCCTTTAAACTTTCCCATGCATCTTAAACCTATGCCCCCTAGTACTTGATTTTTCTACCCTAGGAAAAAGCATCTGACTATCCATTCTGTCCATGCCCCTCATAGTCTTGTAGACTTCTATCAGGTCTCCCCTCAACCTCTGTTGTTCCAGTGAGTATAAACTGAGTTTATCCAACCTCTCCTAATACCCTCCAGTCCAGGCAACATTCTGGTAAACCTCTTCTGTACCCTGTCCAAAGCATCCACATCCTTCTGATAGTGTGGCAACCAGAATTGTACACAGTATTCTAAATGAGGCTTAACTAGTGTTCTGTACGGCTGCAGCATGACCTGCCAGTTTTCATATTCAGTGCCCCGAGCGATGAAGGCAAGCGTGCTGTATGCTCTTCTGACGACTTTATCCACCTGAGTTGCCACTTTGTGATTGGTGGACATGTATGCCCGCATTGGTATTTGCTGGTTGGCATAGACCTGATGAGTGCTGTGTGACTCTGACTGTATTGAAGAAACTATATAAAAGCCCTGTATAGTTCAGTACCTCTTCAAATAAAATGTTAAGAGATTCAGTTGCTGTTGAGCATGCTTCTTGCTTTGACTGTAGTGAAGTGTGTATACGTGGTGTTTACACGTCCATTTATCTTGATGCTACATGCACTTAAAAAGTAGTTGATAAATCACTGACTCTTCTGTTCCCTGCCCAACTTTCTTCCAGCTAAGAAGAGCTGTGCAAAACCTAGCGCAAAATGATGTGGCTGGTTTCAGTGAGAGCTGCTTCATTTTATTTTGTCTAAATTACTGAATAAGGCTTGTCAGTCATTTAAATGAAGATACTACACATTTAAATAAGCCCCTCGGTTTACTTTTTAAATATAGGTTTTCTTCAGAAATTCTCTGAAATGCCTCAAAGGTCCTAGCTTAGCTTTACACCTTGAATGTCCCACATTCAGTAACTATTGCGTGCTGATCGCAGTTGTTGATATAATTGATCTGTTCAGGCAAGATTAGTCTAGATTGTCCATTCATTCATGGGATGCATTGCTGGCTGGACCAACGTTTGTTGCCCATCCCTAAATGCCCTTCAGCTGAGTGGCTTGCTGGGCCATTTCCAAGGGCATTTAAGAGTCAACCACATTGCTGTGTAATGGCAGCAGGGTGGCACAGTTGTTAGTATTATGCCTCACAACGCCAGGGACCTGGGTTCAGATCTGTGTGGAGTCTGCACGTTCTCTCCATGTCTGTCTGGGTTTCCTCTGGGTGTTCTGGTTTCCTGCCACACTCCAAAGATATGCAGGTTCGGTGGATTGGCCGTGGTAAATTGCCCCTTAGTGTCAGGGAGATTAGCAGGGTAAATACGTACGGTAACAGGGATAGGGCTGGTGGGATTGTGGTCAGTGCAGGCTCAGTGGACTGAATGGCCTCCTTCTGCACTGTAGGGATTGTGTGTCTGGAGTTGCACATGGTTCAGACCAGGTAAGGGTGGCAGATTTCCTTCCCTAAATTTGATTTGATTTATTGTCACATGTAGTAGTTATAGTGAAAAGTATTGTTTCTTGTGTGCTATTTAGACAGAGCGTACTGTACATAGAGAAGGAAAGGAGAGAGTGCAGAATTTAGTGTTACAGTCATAGCTAGAATGTAGAGAAAGATCAACTTAATATGAGGTCGGTCCATTCAGAAGTCTGGGAGCAGGGAGGAAGCTATTCTTGAGTCAGTTGGTACGTGCCCTCAGACTCTATCTTTTTCCTGGCAGAAGAAGGTGGAAAAGAGCATGTCCAGGATGCATGGGGTTGGCACAATGTTTAGCACTGCTCTTTCACAGCACCAGGGATCTGAGTTCGATTCCCGGCTTGGGTCAGTGTCTGTGTGGAGATTGCATGTTCTCACTGTGGCTGCATGGGTTCCCTGTGGGTGCTCCAGTTTTCTCCCATAACCTGAAAGATGTGCTGAACAGGCACCAGAGTGCGATGACTAAGGGAATTTCAAGTAACTTCATTGCAGTGTTCATGTAAGCCTTACTTGTGACTAATAAATAAATTTTACTTGATTATGTTGGCTGCTTTCCCGAGGCAGTGGGAAGTGTAGTCAGTGGACCGGAGGCTGATTTGCGTGATAAACTGGGCTTTGTTCACGACCCTCTGTAGTTTTTTGCAGTCTTGGACAGAGCAGGCGTCATACCAAGCTGTTGTACAATCAGAAAGAATATTTTCTGTGGTGCATCTGTAAAGGTTGGTGAGAGTCGCAGCAGACATACCAAATTTCCTCAGCCTCCTGAGAAGGTAGAGGCATTGGTGGGAACTTCATCTCTGTTAATGTAGTCAGGAACATGTCCTCCACTATGTTTCCTGAAAGGGCATTAGTGGATCAGATGGATTTTTACGAGAATTAACAATGGTTTCATGGCCATCCTTAGACTTCTAATTCCAGACTTTTATTGAATTCATATTTCACCATCAGTTGTGGTGGAATTTGAACCTCGGTCCCCAAAGAATAGCTCTGGATCTCTGGATTGCGAGTCCAGTTACAATGTCATTATGCCACTGTCTCCCCATCTGGGTTCATCCACAAGCTATGGCAGCTTGGGTGAGATATCTTAGGGGCATCGTCCACAGGACTATACCTGAGCTAAGTGGAGAGAATTTAGATGGGGGAGAGATTTATGTTGGTAAAGGAGCAAAAATATTGGAATTTTAACCAGGCCTCAAAATGGATGTGGGTTTGATTGATTGATGTGTGGTTGTTTTCAGAATATCGTTGGGGAGTGAGTGAAGCTATAGCTTCATCCTCCCAGTAACCCCTGTGGACAGAGAAACACAACATTTCAGCTTCTGAAAAAATGTCCTCAACTCTATTTCTCTCTTGCAATGCTGTAAAGAACAGTACATGACGGCAACAGGCTCTTTGGCCCTCCAAGCCTGCTCCGATCATGATGATCATGCTACCTGACCTGTTTCTCTCTCGCAATGCTACCTGACCCACTGAGAGTTTTCATGTTTTCTGTTTGTATCACAGATTTTCAGCATTCTCTATATTTTGCTGTAACCATCTTCCGCCTTGCTACCAATGTCACCTTTGCTCAGTGAACATAAAGTTTGCTTTTGTTTCACCTTAAGTTTTAGAAAATAGAGCTCTTGAAGAAAATACAGGGAAAATCCTAAAGACTGCAACAGTTAGTTTAAACGACTTCTGATAAAATATTTGTCTGCATTACCTAGTCTATTGCTATGTGCTGTTTCAGTACTCTGGTGTCTGGTCCAAACCTTGCCATGTGTTTCCCTGAATGGGATCTTGCTATCAGAATAGTTCCTGAAATTCTGTCTGTAACATTTGTAAATGGAGGTTGATTTTAAAAGTGGTAAATATGTTCCAATTCTAAGTGCCATCATGGAAAGTAATTGTGAAAATTATACAGAAAATAGCAAAAAATGCATAGCACGTTAGCACAGTAGTTAGCATTGCTGTCTCGCAGCGCCAGGAACCTGGGTTTGATTCACAGCTTGGGTCACTATCTGTGCAGAGTCTGCACATTCTCCCTGTGTCTGTGTGGGTTTCCTTCCACAGTCTGAAAGACATGCTGGTTAGGTCCATTGGTCATGCTAAATTCTCCCTCAGTGCACCTGACAGACATGAGAGTGTGGCGACTAGGAGATTTTCACAACTTCATTGCAGCCTTAATGTAAGCCTACTTGTGACAATAATAAAGTCAACTAAAATGAGCTGGTTGGTGAGCGCTGTTTCTTACACCTGGAACATTCAGTTGCCCCTGACAATTTATTTGTCAGCATCTGTGAAGTTTCTTCCCAGCATGTTCCACTTTGATGTACGATGTCCAGCTTCTGCAGTTTTTGGTAAATTTTCAATTTTGCCAACTGATAAACCTATTTTAATTAAAGCTTACTTTACAGTGTTGCATTAATGATAACTAAAGCTCCTTAGCGTGGGTTTATTCCCTTCTGGTGCCCAATGAGCTTGCTGTTCAATTAAAAAACTTAAAACTACCTCCTTTCTATCAAAAGCATTTATCGTATGAAATCACTGTTTGGTCCCATTAGGTTTTGTGCCAATTACTTCCATCTATAGAACAGCTGCTCAGTAACAGGCCCTGATTTAAACTTAACTTTCTTGCATATAGCAATTGTATTTGAAGAGAACTGCTGTCTTTTATTTGTGTCGCGGACTATGTGTTCTTTAGAAGGAAACCAAGATGTTAAGTGAAGATATCCGCTGGTGTTCATATACATAAATCCTGAAAGGTGTCACAGCAAGTTGAAAAGGCGGTTAAAATGCATCTGGGTTTCTTGGATTCATATAAAGCGGAAAAGACTATAAAAGTAGAGAGATCTTGCCAGGACTTTATAAATCACTGTTAGTCCTCTGGTAGAGTATCGTGGGCATTATGAACACTTCAGGAACGATTTATATGCCTTAGGAAGAGTATAGAGGATGTTTAGCAGGATTTTATAGGGATGAACGGACTTTGCTTCTGAGGAGAGGTTGGAAAAATAAACATTTTGATATAAGTTGGTAGAGAAAAATGATTGTTTTGTTCAGAGTTGATAACCAGGGCTCATAGATTGAAAGGTCGAGAGAGGGGAAGTGAGAATTTTTTTCATTTGGTTGCTGGAATCATGTTCATCAACTGTAGAATCCTGCTTTACAGGATCATTTGTCTGGGGCCAGGAAAGTAAAACTTGTAGACCTCTGAATTATTCCCAACCTCCCCCTTTCTGTGACTGGTCTCCAATTTTATCTTATCTACTCTTATAATCAGTATACCGTGAATAATATGCACCTGGATCGGTGTCCGGAGTGCTGAATCTATATAGCTTACTGTTCTCAGCTTGGGACATAAAGCTCCAAAGATCTTTCACCTTTCTACAGAGTCATTATGTTCTCTTTGGATTGGGGGAGGGCAAAACTGAGCACAATGCAACAGCTGAGTTCCTTGCAACTAAATAGAATCATAGAACCCTACAGTTCAGAAAGAGGCCCTTTGGCCCATTGAGTCTGCACCGACCACAATCCCTGCCCAGACCCTACCGTCACATCCCTACATATTTTACCCACTAACCTCTCTGACCTACTCATCCCTGGACACTAAGAGACAACTTTAGCATGGCCAATCAACCTAACCCGCACATCTTTAAATGGTTAAATTACTAGGCTAGCTGTGGTCTGTTAGTGCTCCTCAGTCAGAAGGTTTGCAGATTTAAGTCACACTCCGGAAGCTTGCAGATAGAATCTAGCCCAGTGATACTGAAGGAATGCTGCCTTGTCAGAGTTGCTGTATTTCAGATGAGACATTAAACCAAGGCAGATATAAAAGATCCCATGGTGCTGTTACAAAAGGAAAAGTTCCACTGGTTTCCCTGTTCAATATTTATCCCTCATTCAAACCATTATCTGCTCATGTGTGCCTTTGCCTTTTGTGGGATCTTATTCTACCTGAACTCCAAATTTACCTGATAGGCTGCAAAGCCCTCTGGGGCATTCTCCTTCATGAAAGGCACTATATAAATGAAAATCCAGAGAGGCAATTTATAGGTAAGAGGCGGCATGGTAGCACAGTGGTTAGCACTGCTGCTTCACAGCTCTAGGGTCCTGGGTTCGATTCCTGGCTTGGGTCACTGTCTGTGTGGAGTTTGCACATTCTCCCCATGCCTGCGTGGGTTTCCTCCGGGTGCTCCGGTTTCCTCCCACAGTCCAAAGATGTGCGGGTTAGGTTGATTGGCCATGCTAAGAAATTGCCCCTTAGTGTCCAGGGATGCGTAGGTTAGAGGGATTAGTGGGTAAAATATGTAGGGATATGGGGGTAGGGCCTGGGTGGGATTGTGTTCGGTACAGACTCGATGGGCTGAAGGGCCTCTTTCTGCACTGTAGGGTTCTGTGATTCTATGAAGCTAGTGATAATATTGATGGGGAACAGGAAGCGGACACTGTAGGTGATGTATATTTGTATTCAACAGACAGAAGATCAGGCTACCAGAAGTTGAATAATATTAGAGGGAGTTAATTGGTTTAGAAACTGATGGTGAAAACTAAATTTAATTCCCATGCCTCTTCAGTCTGTGTATATACATTCTAAATATATATCATGGTGATGCACTTAACTTCAACTCGCTGATACAGATTTAAATCTTTTTAGCCGTTTTCAGTTTTCTTACTAAACCAAAGTCCTTTTCAAAAGCTGCTGATGCAAAATTAGAATCCTTTTTCTCTGCTGAGAGTAATATTGAACTATACACATAGGATGATTCCAGATCAAATTCCTGTTCAGTGGCAAGTTAATGGACTTCCCAGAGCTGCTTTTCACAGTAACTTCATTGCAGTGTTTCTTAAATTAGGCTTTTTGGGGCTTTTATTCAGACTGAATTATATTTGTTGATTAGTAGGCTCTTTGCAGCAGAAGTTAATGTACAGGATGATGCTGTTTTTGGTTATCTTGACCACAGAATTGATATTCACACCCATTAAAACCTTTGATAAAATTGATTTGTTTCTGCACTGCTGGTATATCTTTTGGGTTATTGAATCCCAATTCTAAATGTAGCATTATTGTTGGACTATTCCAGCTTTGAATTTGGAATAAGGCTGAAATTGAGCCACAGAATCGGTAATCCTGGATGCCTGTGAATTCTTGCTGAGTTTCAATCTGGTGGAGGAGAGGGAGCTTTCCTCTGTATATGGGGATGTTTGGCATTGGAAGCCCAAGAAGGATTGCCTTCTGGTTTCCCCCAGTGCTGACATCCCTCACATTAATGAACATAATGATTCAAATTGTTTTCACACACGTTAAAAATGTACCAATGTACCACACGTTAAAAATGTGGAGTGACTTGACAAATGTTTAAGAGAGAAACTATTTGGCATGTCTTAAAATCCTGTATTTCCCCACCTCTCCCTCATTCTTTATTGGACCTTCCACCTTGCAGACTTTTATACCCTGAAGTTGTACAGTAGAGTGACACAGCACAGAAACAGGCGCTTCGGTCCACTATGGCTACGCCAACCATCAAATATCAATCTATACTATCCCATTTACCAGCTCTTGATTCGTAGCGCACTGTGCCTTGGTAATTTAAGTGTTCGTCCAGATACTTAACAATTGACACCTTTGCCCAAATCCACCCACAGATCTGTCCCAATTTTCTTTTTAGCAAACATTGATATACATGTTACCACTGGCCCTGTTACAGTGTATACGTACATACCAGTTAGGAGCAGGATTGGCCATTTGGCCCCTCAAGCCCCCGCCACTATTCGATGAGGAACATGGTAGATCTAATTGTGGCTTCAATGCCACTTTCTGCCAACCCCTTACAGCTTTTGACTCCCTTAGTAGTCAAGAACTTCTCGAACTCAGCCTTAACAATGTTTATTGACTGTGCCTCTGCCATTGTCTGGGAAAAGGGAGTGCCGCAGACACTCGACCTCCTCAGTATAAAATTATGCCTGAGCTATTATTGATTTTCTTTCTCTCTTGAGGCTAAGATTTTTAAAAAACTACAATAAGAGCTAAAATAATTCATTTCCATGTTGTTTTGCATTAAAAGGTCAGTAGTAAGTATGGATTGAATGAATGGTAAACTATGCATTTTTTGAAACTTCCTATATTGTGTATTAATGTTTCTGTGTATTCAAGCTGTGGTCTGAATCTGGAACTCATTACGGTTCTGAGAGAGGATAATATGTTATGCTGCTGTTTGTTCCTTGCTATTCCTATGAAATACTACACTACTCATTTCTCTCATTCATTTTGCATGCAACTGCTCACTTCTGTACAGCCACAGTTGAGGCAATTGAGGCTGATGAAGGTACGCCCAGTGTGTCAGCAATCAGATGTGGTGCGGAATTTGGGAGGGGAGGGGGTGGGCAGGGAAGAGGGGGAAAATGATTGGGTGTATCTTAACTTGCACAAACAGGAACTGAATTGGTTTATCATTTTTTATCGCGAATATTGAACATTTGAGGCATAGTGTGTCTTTTCTTTGCAAAGGTGAGTTAGGTTTAGTCATCTCACTGTCTATATTATCTTGTTCGAGGTAATATTGTGGAAATGAGTTGGTTTCTGAATAATTTCATTAACAGCTTTGTTGCGTTATTTCCAGCATGCTTCATTAGTTTCTGCATGGTATTGTGCAGTCTTTCCAGTGTTTGAAGTTATTGCATGAGAATGCTGAGTCTGTTTGCATGTTTCTGTTTGATTCCCAAAGTCAGGTGCACCACCATCTTGATAGTAAGTGAGCTGAAGAGCGATTGCCCATTTCAGTGGCATCTGAACCAAGTTGGGTGATGCTGCATCGGAGCCGTCCCAATAAAAAATTGTGCAGCGGGTTTCAAAGGCGAATGGTTGAAAGTTGAGATCATGCCACTCTCTGTGATCGGAGTGTCTGAGCTCAGCCACACTAAGGGGCAGTGTTGGATGTTGCTGCATTTGTGCAGTCAGAATTTGGCAAATTGACATTAAGAGGGGATAAGATTGGGACAATCGCAAAAGATGGCCCAATTTGTGTATTTTTTTTGAATTTGCAGTTGGATAAATTGTGATTTCTTCTGGAACAGGTGATGCATTAAAATTTGAAGAAATTGGGCAAACCAACTCAAAAGCTGTAAAATACTGATAAACATCCCTTCCAAATAAGCTGCCTACAAACCTTGCCAATAAAAGCTGTAACACAATAGCCTTTAGCTTACTTATGATCTGTCAAAAATAAGGTTGCACCTTACCTTTATATAGATTAGTATTTGGTTCACAACACATCATCTGCCTGGTTGTGCAAGATTAATGGTGATAGATTTGAAACTGAAAATTTGTTGGAAGCCCTCTGATTTTGTGTTGACTTTTCCAACTGTCTTCAAGTAAGGTAACAGGGTTATACTCAATATAGACACTTAGTTACTGCAGATAAACTACTTCATAATTGACATTTTATTTGGTAATTGCGATGTTTTACACATTATATGGATGTTGGTAAATTTATCTTCCAAACATTCTTAAGTATGCTTACACCAAATTCTTGTGTACAAGTCTAAGCTCTGCTTACACATCCATAGACAACAACCATGCTATCATGGAGTCAATCACTTTATATGATTGAATTGTAACCCTCTAAAACTTCTACCCTTTTTAACGGTCTGTCTTTGAGTAGCAGTGTTTGGAATCAAAGTCACCCACATATTCCTCTGTTTAAAATCTTCTGCTTCCATTCCTCCCCTGTCCTTCCAGCAGACAGGTCTGAGTTGGAGATTCCAGCTAGCCCTACATAACAAAATAGCTGAAGGCTCCCTGTCATTGGCACATATTTAGAAATTGGATCCAAAAGATTGGCTCAAAATTCTGCTTGCAAATGCAAAAACCCAAGCTAAACTAATTAAAAATGAACTAAACTGCTTTGTATAAGGAAAGCTAAAGCCTTTGCAATAATTGTTGCTATTAGACCTCACTTAGTGTGAGAGAGAGTGGGGGGCAGTGAATGGTGATACAAGTTAGAAGAATCCTTCGCTATAAAACATATGTGGCCAAGAGGTGAAGAAAATGTCACTTTTCAGATATTATTTCTTAAACTTCTCATCAGGTTGTTCTGCTGTTTTGGTAAATTTCACAGGACAGGAGAACCTCATTTAACCCAGTAATCTATTAGGAAATCCAGCCCTCGTATACATTAGATTTCCCTGATTGTTCTTGGGCTGTTTGGTTCAATGGGACTTGAGTGCTCTGTAGTTTCTCTACCAAGTGCCATATTGCTCTCCAGCACAGTGGAACAGTGTCTGGTGACACTGCTAAGTTGGTGAGCGGGTGACAAAAATGTTTCACTTGATGACCAACAAAACATCCTTAAAACCACCCAATTCCTTTGGTTTTGAGCAGCCCATTTGTTGTTTCTGAGGCATTTACTTGCTGCAGTGTCATTTCCATCACTTACCCATTTATTCTGCATTTCATTAAGCAATCCGAGGATTCTCACCACAACACAAGATCTGCAGCTTTGAGGAAGCTAAGGGCCTGGACCGGATTAATGAGCGAATGCCTCCACGGAAAGATGCACCCCAGCAAGATGGTATCAATTCAGTAAGCACGACAAATTCTAATGAGAACAATGGAACTGGCAACAGCAACATACAGTGACCGTCTCCCCTTCATACACTCGCATCGCCTGAGATTTCCCTGAATCACAGCTTCTGAAATGGCTTCATTTTCTTGGCCAAAGCCATCTATCCATATGTTTTTGAACAGCTGAACAAATTTGGTGACCTTTAAGTGATCAGATACAGTAAAGCCATCCTGCTTTTGAGAGAACGGCCTGTGGTAAATGGCAACTGATGTGCATGCAGCGTATACTCAAGACTTCTGGACCCTTGGAAAAACTGTTTTCACGAAATCACTTCTAGAATAGCATCTCGCACCCATCAACTTCAACACCTGTTAAGTTTACAAGCAGAATCTTTCTCAAATAGCTTTAGTCAATTCCAATCAGGATTTGAACAGAAATCTCATTGCCGAAGAGCTGACTATTTATTGCTGAACATTGTTTCATAACGTCTACTAAAGACAAGTTTTTAAATGATGGAATGGTCTTAAAAAGTAATTCTGAGGCTGCGAAAAGATGTATTTTAAATTTAGATAATGCCAAAATAAATCTATTGAATGGCAGGGCCTGGTAACATGCTGACCTCAGCCTGATTCCTTCTATTGGACATTATTAATCCTGAATTACAATAGCTGCATCACAGTTTGTAGGGAGATTTTTTTTTGCTCTAAAAGAAACCAAAGCTATTTCACCCGGAAAAAGTCACAGGCCCATAAAATCCCAGCGGCTATTAAATTGACATTTCTTGTCCCCTTTTAAGTTTCAACATGTCTTTTGAATGAATCGCCCACACACAATATTAATTGAGAGGTACTTTGAATTGAATTTTGTACATTATGGTAAAACATTTGGTTCATATCAAGTCTGTAAAGCTTAGCCATGTATTCTGTGTATGCATGTTTTATTTTCATTTTGCAGATATTTAATATATAGACTTATAATGTACAGGAGCAGCATCCCCTCGGGTTACATAAGTGTAATGGGTACCTTTTAGCGCGTTGTGAGTATTCGATGGCTTATATTGCACCGGCCCGCCCCTCCTCCCCCCTCCCCTGCCGGGTGGGAAAGCTTCAGGCATTTTGACATGTTTCTGTTTGTGCGATGCCAGCTATGGCCCGGTTTAAAAACAGAATTGTGGTGGCTGTGTCGAATCAAGGTTGCATGTAAATTTTTTATAAGGTTGCTTTGATCAGATACATCGTGTCAAAAAAGGTAATGTTTTATTTGATTAATAATAATACTGATTGTCACAGTACTTGGCTGCATATTTATGCATTCATGACTTGATTCATTTCTCAACCTCTTCTCTTCCCCTCCCCCCCCCCCTCCCCCTCCCCTCCTCCCCCTCCCCCCCTCCCTCCCCCCCTCCCCTCCCCCCCTCCCCCCCCCTCCCTCCCCCCTCCCCCCTCCCTCCCCTCCCCCCTCCCTCCCCCCCTCCCCCCTCCCCCCCCCCTCCCTCCTCCCCCCCCCCCCTCCCCCCCCCCTCCCTCCCCCCCCCCCTCCCTCCCCCCCCCCCTCCCTCCCCCCCCCCCCTCCCCTCCCCCCTCCCCCTCCCCCCCCCCTCCCCCCCCCTCCCCCCCCCCCCTCCCCCCCTCCCTCCCTCCCCCTCCCCCCCCCCCTCCCCCCTCCCCCCCCTCCCCCTCCCCCCCCTCCCCCCCCCTCCCCCCCCCCCTCCCCCCCTCCCCCCCCCCCCTCCCCCCCCCCCCCCCCCCCCCCCCCCCCCCCCCCCCCCCCCCCCCCCCCCCTCCCCCCCCCCCCCCCCCCCCCCTCCCCCCCCCCCTTATCCCCTGACAAACTTTAAAACATACATCATGGGGAACAAAAAGTAGTTCCCCCCCATCCCCCTTTTTTTTGTTTGCCATGAGCATATGTACATAAGTCTGTCTCAGCTGGAAGCTGTATGCCTGCTCTGAAATATTTAAGTATTTTCTAAGATGGTACACAATAAATGTTGTGTATGGGCCACTACTTGTATTGGACGATGTGGATTTATTCTTCCTCCTGTGTTAGAAATGGTAAAGTTCCTTCCAGTCATTGCTGGAAGAATTGATAATGTTCAGTCTCTCAAAGGTAAATGGGCATTCAGTCGGACCTTTGGCTTGATTTGATCAGAGTCCATTGAGCGCTAAGTTTTTATGGATGTATTCATCCTGTGCATGGTTTTGTGCCCCAAGATGGCAGGGATTGTAAAAACTTTGATTTCTCCCTCTCCTTCCTTTCCTGAAAGTTCTGACTCTACTCAAAATCATCCATTTTATATTTGATGGTTTTACACCTAATTATAACCGAATCTCAGTTTAACAGCTTAGTGTTTTTCATTTTGACTTGCGTTTTGTGACCAACTTGGTAAGAAAAATGGAAGTAGTTCCCGTGAGAATTCAATCTCAACCGCGCATCTTCTAAGCTGTGTGTGTGTTGAGAATACCACTCTATTCCTTCAAAATATTATGACATAAAGATGTCATAGTTGCTCCTTTTCCCACAGCATTTAAGGTGTCAACCTTGTCCAGCTGGTAATACACTCGCCACTGAGTAAACTTGGGGGTTCAAGTCAAATTCTAGGAGCTTCAGTGCTTAACGCTGGCTAACATAGAAGATAGAAGCAGGAATAGGCCATTCAGCCCCTCCTGCAAGCTCCGCCATGCTGGTCATCAAATTCAACATCCTGTCACCAGCACCACCACCACCTCCTCCCCCCCCGCCCCACCCCCACCCCCACCACCACCACCACCACCACCCCCCAAATATCACTTGATTCTAGTGTTGTACTTGATTGTAGTGTTGAAGAGCAGAAGGATCTTGGGGTCCAGGTCCACAGGACTCTTAAATCGACCTCGCAGGTGGAGGATGTGGTCAAGAAGGCGTATGGTGTACTGGCCTTCATTAATCGAGGGATTGAGTTTAGGAGTCGGGAGGTAATGCTGCAACTTTATAAGACCCTAGTCAGGCCTCATTTGGAGTACTGTGCGCAGTTCTGGTCGCCTCACTATAGGACAGACGTAGAAGCTATTGAGAGGGTACAGAGGAGATTTATAAGGATGTTGCCTGGACTGGGAGGCATGCCTTATGAAGTTAGGTTGAGGAAGCTGGGACTCTTCTCCCTGGAGAGACGAAGGTTGAGAGGCGACCTGATAGAAGTTTATAAAATGTTGAGAGGAATAGATAGGGTGGATTCTCAGAGGCTATTTCCCTGGGTTGAAATGGTCGCTACGAGAGGACACAGATTTAAGGTGTGGGGAGGAAAGTACAGAAGTGATGTTAGGGGTAAGTTTTTCACTCAGAGGGTGGTGAGTGAATGGAATCGGCTGCCGTCAGTGGTGGTGGAGGCGAACTCGCTGGGGTCTTTTAAAAGACTTCTGGATGAGTATATGGGGTTTAATGGGATTGGGGGTTATAGATAGGTCTATAGATTGGTAGGTGTTGATGTGATCGGCGCAACTCGTGGGCCGAAGGGCCTGTTTGTGCTGTAGTGTTCTATGTTCTATGATTCCTTTAGCCCCAAGAGCTACATCTAATTTCTTCATAAAATTACACAACCTCAATTTTGGCCTCAATTATTTTCTTTGGTAATGAATTCCACACATTCGCCACTCTCTGGCTGAAGAAATTTCTCCTCGCCTCAGTCCTCAACTGTGACCCCCACCATTGGGAACATTCTGAACCTACCCTGTCTAATCCAGTTGGAATTTTATACGTTTCTATGAGATCCCCTCTCACTTGAACTCCAATGAATACAACCCTAAGCGACTCCGTCTCTCCTCATATGACAGACCTGCTATCGCAGGAATCATAGCAGTGAGTCCTGAAAGTGCAACCTAATAAATGGAGCATTAAACCAATGAGTCTATGACTGGCTACTTGAGTGGATGTGAAAGATCTGATGACATTACTCATAGGGCTGGAAAATTCTCCTTCGTATCTTTGCAAATATTTATCCGTCAACCAACAATTAAATACAGGTGTGGATGAAGGTACCTTCCATCCGTGATGAACAGGGGCAGTTGGAGTAATTGAACAACTCATTTTTAAAATTTTAATGCAATTGATGAACACTTTAAAGATATTGTAGATGCCTTTTCTCAATCAGCCAATCATTCCTCTCCATTTGTTCTCATACTATTATCGCTTTTTCTGTTAACCAGTATTTTCCACCAGTGGTGAACATTTTGTTGAGTTACTTTTTATTACCCATGTCTCACTGTCAAAAAGGATGGCTGGGGTGGTGAGATTTGGCTCCCCTTACACATTGTATGTCTGTCTGTCTCTTCCTGCTCCCAATATAGATCAGCAGGCTTTGCTTCCCACCATTAACAATGGAACATAATCCTGCCCTCCCTTTTTTGAGCCTCATGCCCTTTAATTAGAATGTGATAAAAGCTGCCCACAGCATCTGCTTTCCTTGGATATGATCAAAACAGGATTGTTCACAAATTAAGCAATTTTTCCTGCAATAGTTAGACTACCATGTGGAAAATTGCTGAGATTTTCCACGTTTGCCTCATGAGCTGCACCAATCTCATTGTTGACTTGCTGCCTCCACAATTTCTCAAATTTCTAATTAGTAATATAGTACAATATATAGTAATCATACTAATTTCTAATTAGTAATATGGTATTAGTAATACAATGGCACAATGGTTAGCACTGGCGTGTCTCTGCACCAGGGACCCGGGTTCAATTCACAGCTTGGATCATTGTCTGTGTGGAGTTTGCACAGTCCACACGGTCCCGTGTCTGCATGGGTTTCCTCCCACAGTTCAAAGATGGGCGGGTTAGGTGGATTGGCTGTGCTAAATTGCTCCTTAGTGTCAGGAGGATTAGCAAGGTAGAGCTGCAAGGATAGTGGGATTGTTGTTGATACTAGCTTGATGGCCAAATGGCCTCTTTCTGCACTGGAGAGATTCACTGTTCACTGCAAATCCCAAGCACCAAAGCCAAAGGGCAGTTTGTGAATCCAGTTGCTAACGGGGTGATTGTCATGAGTTACATGACTAATTTATACTCGTGACCTGTGAGGGATGCCAATCCTCAAAAAGGATATGCTGACCTTGGAGGTGAATTGGGGGATTGGGAGGTTGCAAAAGATTCACTGTAATGTTACCAGGTCTTAGAATTTTGAATTATTGAGGATGGATTACAGAAGGTTACATTCCCTTGAGTTTAGGGGATTGAGACGTTGTTGAAGTATAAAAGATGGGAGGTCAACCCCCTCTTTCCTGTGGCGGGGAATTCAGAACAAGTAACACGATCTTCCTGATCATTCAGGTATTTTATGTAGAGCACCCACCCAGAAGAAACTGGGACAGTTAGAACTTTCAAGACGGAGAGATTTTCTTGTTGGGTAGGGGTATCAGAGACATTGTTACAATCCCTGAAGAGATATATAACTTGTAAAAGAATATTTTAATTTCCAGTGAGCGACAGAAAAGATCACGTGAAAAGATTTCAAGTTTTAAGACTTTTACTTTAGTACATTGACTCACACTAATTTTGTAGGCAACTTATACTCCGAACTACAGAAAGGTTTCTTGATTTAACCTTTGAAAGGATTAAAAAAGAACTAAAAGTAAAAACTCCTACCACGGTTATACATTACGCTGTGCCTTATGTGGACACTTCATTTCCCTGGAACTAATCTGAAATAATTCTTCGTTCCTGATGTCCTATTTTTTTTTCCTCAACCGGGCAACTTCGAAATCCATAACTAAGCTTTCACTGTGGGGGTTACACTGGAGGTTCCTTCCCTCTAGCCTAAGCTAGGTAAACCTTCCAATCTCCAAAATCCTCACAAATTTGGACTTTTCATCAGGTTGGCATTTCCTTTGCTTCAGTTACTCAACAAGCTGCTATCTCCTTTATATCCCAAGTCTGGAGAGTGACTTGTCTGCAAGTTTCACAGGTATCTTAGAAACCTTAAAAGTCTGATAATACAATGGACTCTTCCCTTCCAAAACTCATACCTGTGCCAACATGAATCACATGAGTGTCACGGTGCCACAGTGGTTATCACTGCTGCCTCGCAGCACTAGGGACGCAGGTTCGATTCCCAGCTTGGGTCACTGTGTGAGTCTGATGTGGATATGCCGGCGTTGGACTGGGGTAAACACAGTAAAAAGTCTGACAACACCAGGTTTAAGTCCAACCAATTTATTTGGTAGTAAACTCACTAGCTTTCGAGGTTAGTCCCTTTGTCAGGTGAATGGAGAGTTCTGGCCTCAGACAGAGCATATAAAGCACACACAGTTTACAGATTATTGATTAGAGTGCGAATCTTTACACCTAACCTAACATGAACAGCAGGTTAGGTGTAAAGATTCGCACTCTAATCAGTAATCTGTAAACTGCCTGTGCTTTATATGCTCTGTCTGAGGCCAGAACTCTCCATTCACCTGACAAAGGGACTAACCTCGAAAGCTAGTGAGTTTACTATCAAATAAATCAGTTGGACTTAAACCTGGTGTTGTCAGACTTTTTACTGTGTGTGAGTCTGCACATTCTCTCTGTGCCTGCATGGGTTTCCTCCGGGTGCTCCGATTTCCTGAAAGATATGCTGGTTAGGTGCATTGACCCGAACAGGCGCCAGAGTGTGGTGACTAGGGGAATTACAGTAACCTCATTGCAGTGCTAATGTCAGCCTTGTGACTAATAAATAAACTTTACTTGGGCCTTTTATTCAGATAGACCTCCAACTCAAATCTTCCTTTTATAAAATTTGACATTTGTAGAATAGAATCCCTACAGTGCAGAAGGGGGCCATTCAGCCCATCAAGTGTGCAATGACTCTCCAACAGAGCATCTCACCCAGGCCCTATTCCTTTAACCCCACATATTTACCACACTAACCTCCCTAAACCTACACATCTTTAGACACTAAGGGGCAATTTAGCATGGCTTCTCCACATCCCCTGTACATCTTTTACTAAGGGGCAATTTAACATGGCCAATCCACCTAATCTGCACATCTTTGTACGTGGGAGGAAACCAGAGCACCCGAAGGAAATCCAAGCAGACGTGGGAAGAAGGTGCAAACTCCACACAGACAGTCACCGAAGGCTGGAATTGAACCCAGGTCCCTGATGCTGAGAGGCAGCAGTACTAACCACTGTGCCACCCAAACCTAAGAGATTTGAATGACAGCGCAACTGCTCTTTCCATTGTGATCAGGTGTGAAAACCTTGCACTTGCTCAGCTAGTCTCTTGACTTGTGGGCTCTCTTGTCCCCATGGCAACCACACCACATGGGCTTTCTATCAGGTAGAAATTGGAACGGTCACATGATCCTTTGCATTGTTCCATTTTATCATAAAATAAAGAGACACCCCAAACATAATCTTTTAAATTTTGTAACAATATGGAGAGGTGATGTGTGATAGCAGAAGTTGTGCTATAGCTCCCATGATCTAATTGAATAGTCAATCAAATCTGGAGCACTGAATGGCCAACTATTCCTGAGTTCAGTAATTTGCGATCCCAAGGAATTGGCTTTTCCAGCTGTTATTAGTAGTTCAATTTCTCTGAAATGAATATTTAGATGTGCCATACAACTGCTGAATGCAACGAAACCCAAATCCTATAATTGATCATATCCAGTTGGAGGAAGGGGTAGATTATTTGACCATCTTGAATATCATAAATCAAACATCTTAAATGAATTTAGTATGTTAAATAAGGCTGAAGACTTACTGGATGGGTCATTATCAGGAAGGTTTGAATATCGTTGGGCTGCTGTCCTTTCTAGCTTTTAATTTACTTTTTTTACAGTTGACCCCAGGAATCAGATTCTTCCACGATTGCACAGAAATTCACAGATACCAGGAGAGAGGGCAACACGTGACAGCCTGATTTTCACATTGTGACAAAGTTGATAATTCTGGTAGGAGATTAGTAAATGAATCAGATTTAAATCACTGCATGAAAGATAACATCGGTGGCACAGTGGTTAGCACTGTCTCTCAGCGCCAGGGACCCAGGTTCAATTCCAGCCTTGGGTCACTGTCTCTGTGGAGTATGCGCATTCTCCCCAGTCTGCGTGGGTTTCCTCCCACAGTCCAAACAAGCATGTTGGGTGGATTGGCCATGCTAAATTGCCCCTCGGTGTCCAAAGATATGCAAGTTAGGAGAATTGACCATGCTAAATTGTCCCTTAGTGTCCATGGATGTGCAGTTGGATGGATGGGCCATGTTTCATTCTCCCTCAGTGTCCAAAGATGAGCAGATTAGGTGGATTGGTGTTGGTAAAAATTCAGGTTTATGGGACGGAGAGGAGAGCCTGGATAGGATGCTCTTTCAGAAGGTCAGTACAGACTTACTTTGGGTGGAGAGGATGGCAGTTAGGGCAGTTCAGTGCTCCTCTTGCAAAATGTGGGAAGTAAGGGTCACCATTAGTGACCCTGCTGACTTCACCTGTGGGAGGTGCACCCAGCTCCGGCTCCTCACAGACCACCTTAGGGAATTGGAGCTGGGACTGGATTAACTTTGGATCATTCGGGAGGCAGAGGGGGTGATAAATAGCAGTTATCAGGAAGTGGTAACACCTAAAAATGAAGCTAGCTGGGTGACAGGAGAGGGGAGGGGAGGAAGCAGTCAATGCAGGGATCCCCTGTGGTTGTTCCCCTCCAAAATTATACATTTTGGATACTGTGGGGGGATGACCTAACAGGTAAGCCACGGTGACCAGGTCCCTGGCACGGAGTTGGGCTCTGTGGCTCAGAAGGGAAAGGGGGAAAATAGGAGAGCAATAGTAGTGGGGGACTCAATAGTTTGAGGCACAGACAGGCAGTTCTGTGGGCACGAACGAGACTCCAGGTTGGTAGTCTACCTCCCTGGTGCCAAGGTTCTGGATGTCTCCGAGTGGGTAGAAAGCATCCTAAAAGGGAGGGTAATCAGACAGACATCATGTCCACATTGATGTAATTGACATAGATAGAAACAGCAGGGAGATCCTGCAAGAGCAATTTAGGGAGTTAGGTAGAAGGCTAAAAAGCAGGACCTCTGGATTACTCCCCGTGTCACGGGCGAGTGAGGGTAACAGCAAAGAGAGAGTGCAGCTGAACACGTGGCTAAAGAACTGGTGCAAGAGGAAGGGTTTCAAATTCGTGGATAACTGACAAGTCTTCCAAGGAGGATGCGACCTGTACAAGAAGGATGGGTTACACCTGAACTGGATGGACACCAATATCCTGGCTGGGAGCTTTGCTGGTACGGTTCAGGTGGGTTTAAACTACTGTCATGATTTGGAGATGCTGGCGTCGGACTGGGGTTAACACAGTAAGACGTCTCACAACACCCAAATTCATCAATTTCAAGCTTGTAGGTTTACTATCAAATAAACTTGTTAGTGGTGAGAGACTTCTTACTGTTTAAACTAATCTGGCAGGAGGGTGGGGATCAGAACAATAGGTAGCAAGCGTAGAGACTAGAGACGAGCATTGGGCCAAGACAAGGGTACCCAAGAGGAAGAGTAATCTGGGGGAGGATGAACTCAGTGAGCCTGGAGGTCTGGAGTGCATCTGCTTCAACGTAAGGAGCATAACGGGCAAGACAGACAAACTTAGAGCCTTAATGCATGCGCAGAACTTGGATGTGGTTGCAATAACAGAGATTTGGTTAAGAGGACAGGACTGGCAGCTGAATATTCTGGGGTTTTAGGCAAGACAGAGGAGGGAGTAGAAGAGGTGGGGGAGTAGCAATACTGGTTAGGGAGCATATTACAGCAGTGCAGAGGGTGGATAATTTGGAAGGTTCATGTATCGAGACACTGTGGGTAGGGCTCAGAAACAGGGAGGGTGCAGTCACTATGCTGGGGGTAAACTACAGGCCTCCCAACAGCCCACAGAAAGTTGAGGAACAGATATGTAAGGAGAATCTGGACAGGTGTAGAAAAAATAGGGTTGTTGTAGTGGAGACTTTAATTTCTCTCATATAGACTGGAAATCCCTGAGGGCTGGGGGTCCGGACGGGAGGAATTTATAAAATGCACCCAGGAAGGTTCTTTGGAACAATATGTTGATAGTCCAACTAGAGAGGGGACAATACTGGTCCGAGTACTGGGGGAATGAGCCCGGTCAGGTCATCAAAGTTTCAGTGGGGGAACATGTGGCAAATAGTGACCATAATTCTGTAAACTTTTGAATACTCATGGAAAAGGACGAGTGTTGTCCCATGGGTAAGGTGCTGAATTGGGGAAGGCTAACTACAACCGGATTAGGCAGGATTTGGTGGCTGTTGATTAGGAGATCTGGAATGTGGGAGCCTTTTAAGGAGCAGTTGATAGGAGTGCAGGACAGGCATGTGCCTGTAAAAAGGAAGGATAGGAAAGGTAGGATTCGAGAGTCATGGATAACCAGGGAAATCATGGGTCTAATCAAAAAGAAAAAAGAGGCATACATAAGGTCCAAGCAGCTAAAAACAAATGGAGCATTGGAGGAATACAGCGAGAGTAAAGAAAAGAACTCAAACAGGGAGTTAGAAGGGCAAAAAGGGGTCATGAAATGTCCTTGGCCGACAGGATTAAAGAGAATCCCAAGGCATTTTATACATACGTTAGGAACAAGAGGGTGTCAGAGAAAGAGTGGGACCCCTCAAGAAGAAAGGAGGGGAATTATACTTAGAACCCAAGGAAATAGGTGAGATCCTAAATGAATACTTTGTATCAGTATTCACAAAGGAGAGGGACACATTGATCGTTAGTGTCTCAGAGGGATGTGTAGGCCCGTTAGAACAAATCGCAATTACAAGGGAGGAAGTGTTAGGTGTTTTAGGAAGCATTAAGGTAGACAAATCCCCAGGGCCAGATGGCATCTGCCCTAGATTACTGAGGGAGACAAGAGATGAAATTGCTGGGTCTCTGACAGAAATCTATGTTTCTTCATTGAACACAGGTGAGGTCCCAGAGGATTGGAGAATAGCAAATATAGTCCTGTTATTTAAGAACAGTAGCAAGGATAACCCGGGTAATTATAGGCCAATGAGCTTAACGTCCGTGGTAGGGAAAATGTTGGAGAAGATTCTTGGAGATAGGATCAATACACATTTAGAACTGAATAGTCTCATTAGTGATAGACAACATGACTTTTTTTACAAGGGAGGTCATACCTCACAAATTTAATTGCATTTTTTGAGGAGGTGACAAAAATGATGAGGGAAGGGCTGTGGATGTCGTCTGTATGGATTTTAGTAAAGCATTTGACAAGATCCCTCATGGCAGACCGGCGCAAAAGGTTAAATCTCACGGGATAAAAGGTGAGCTGGCAAGATGGCTACAGAACTGGTTTGGTCATAGAAGACAGAGGGTAGCAGTGGTGGGGTCTTTTTCTGATTGGAGGTCTGTGACTAGCGGTGTTCTGCAGGGCTCTGTACTGGGACCTCTGCTGTTTGTGATATATATAAATGATTTGGAAGAAGAGGTAACTGGTCTGATCGGTAAGTTTGTGGATGACACAAAGATTGCTGGACTTGCGGATAGTGATGAACATTGTCAGAGAATACAGCAGGATATAGATAGGCTGGAAAATTGAGCGGAGAAATGGCAGATGGAATTTAATCCAGATAAATTCAAAGTGATGCATTTTGGTAGATCTAATACAGAGGGGAGCAATACAATAAATGGCTGAACCATCAGGAGTATAGAAACACAGAGGGATCTGGGTGTGCAAGTCCACAGATCCTTAAAGGTGGCACCACAGGTGGAAAAGCTGGTGAAGGCAGCATATAGCATGCATGCCTTTATTGGACAGGCATAGAGTATCAAAGTTGGCATATGATGTTGCAGTTATATAGAACATTGGTTAGGCCACATCTGGAATACTGCGTCCAGTTCTGGTTGCCACACTATTGGAAGGACATGGAAGCTTTAGAGAGAGTGCAGAAAAGGTTTATCAGGATGTTGCCTGGTATGGAGGGTACTAGCTATGAGGTGAGATTGAGTAAACTAGGATTGTTCTCTCTGGAAAGACAGAGGTTGAGGGGTGACCCAATAGAAGTTCATAAAATTATGAAAGGCAGAGATAGAGTGAATAGTGGAAGCTTTTTCCCAGATCGGAAATGACAAACGCAAGGGGTCACAAGTTCAAGGTAAGGCGGGGGGACAAGGTTCAATACAGATATGCAGGGGACATATTTTACACAGAGGGTGTTGGAGGCTTGGAATGTACTACCAAGCAAGGTGGGTAAGACAGACATGCTAGGATCATTTAAGCCACACGAACAGACTGGGAATAGAGGGATACAAACGGATGGTCTAGTTAGGAACACGATCGGTGCAGGCTTGGAGGGCCGAAGGGCCTGTTCCTGTGCTGTTTTGTTCTTTGTTCTTTATGGGCCAAATAGCCTGTCTACAGTGTAGGATTCTGTGGTTCTATAAATTGATTTGGACTGCATGAATTATTCATTAAACAAATTAATGTACCGTAGGTATTGAGTCTTTCAGCTGGGCCTCGGCAGCATTCACGTATTCCAAATAAATGTGTGGAGCCTGAGTATGACTACAGCTGGGGAATAATTGCTGCAAATACGTGAATTACTGAGCAGTGCCATCCAGTACCCACCGTCTGAACTCTGATCAAGCTGTAGTCAGTTTGCTGAGTTGGGGCAGGATTGTGCTGTCGATAGTGATGGTTGCAGGTAACGGCCAAGTGAGACTCTTGAAGCCACCAGATTTGAAACTCTGCATTTTAAAGATTGGTGTTGGAGCAATAGTTTTGCTGCTACTCAGATTGTCTGATGTAGTAACAGCATACTGAATACAGGAAACCTATGATTGTCACTAATAATAACCATGACAGAACATTGATCACTGTCTCACTATTATCATAACCAAACAGACTGGTCCCAGGGGAATGTGGACTGTTGTAATTCCTTTTCATTTTTTGATGGGACGTGGGCAAGGCCAGCATTTGTTGCCATCCCCAATTATGCTCACACTGAGCGGCTTGCTGGGCCAACGTGAAGAGCAGTTAAGAATCAAACCCGCTGCTGTAGATATTGAGTTGTATACAGGCCAGACCAGGTAAGTATGGCAGATTTCCTTCCCTAAAGGCATTAGTTTTTTTTAAATTCATTCAAGTAATGTAGGTGTCACTGGATACACCCCTTTTTTTTCCATCCCTAATTGCCCTTGAGAAGGTAGTGAACCACTGCATCCATGCAGATATATCCATGGTGCTGTTATGGAGGGAGTTTCAGGATTTTGACCCAGTGACACTGAAGGAACGCTGATATAGTTCTAAGTCGGGAAGGTGAGTGACATATAGAGGAGCTGCTAAGTAGTGATGTTCCCAGGTATTTGCTGCCCTTCTCCTTCCAGATGGTAGTGATTAAGGGTCTGCAAAGTGCTGTCGAAGGAACCTCGGTGAATTATAGAATCATAAAGGTTTACAGCATGGAAACAGGTCCTTTGGCCCAACTTGTCCATAACGCCCTGTTTTTACCACTAAGCTTGTCCCAATTGTCCACATTTGGCCCATATCCATCTATACCTATCTTACTCATGTAACTTTCCAAACGCTTTTTAAAAGATGAAATTGTACCTGCCACGACTACTAATTCTGGCAGCTCGTTCCAAACACTCACCAACCTTTGAATGTAAAAAATTGCCCTTCTGGACCTTTTGTGTATCTCCCCTCTCACCTTAAACCTATGCCCTCTATAGTTTTAGACCCTCCTACCTTTGAGAAAAGATGTTGACTATCTGGCTGATTTATTATTATATAGACCTCTATAAGATCACACCTAAGCCTCCTATGCATCAGGGAAAAATATCCAGTCTATCCAGCTGATCCTTATAACTCAAACCATCAAGTCCAGGTAGCATCCTAGTAAATCTTTTCTGCGCTCTTTCCAGTTTAATAATATCCTTTCTATGATAGGGTGACCAGAACTGTACACAGAATTCCAAGTGTGGCCTTACCAATGGCTTGTACAACTTCAACAAGACGTCCCAACTCCTGTATTCAGTGTTCTGTTCAATGAAACCAAGCATGCCGAATGCCTTCTTCACCACTCTGTCCACCTGTGACTCCACTTTCAAGGAGCTATCTACTTGTACTCCTAGATCTCTTTGTTCTAGAACTCTCCCCGACGCCCTACAATCAACTGAGTAGGTCCTTTCATTCAATGTTACAAAATGCATCACCTCACAACTATCTAAATTAAACTCCACCTGCCATTCATTGGCCCACTGGCTCAATTGATCAAAATCCCATTATGATCCTAAATAACCTTCACTCTCCACTGTGCCATCAATCTTGATGTCATCTGCAAATTTGCTAACCATGCCTCCTAAATTCTCATCCAAATCATTAATATAAATAACAGTGGACTCAGTACAATCCCTGAAACACATCACTACACAGGCCTCTAGTTTGAAAAACAACCCTCTACGACCATCCCTTATCTTATGTCATCAAGCCAATTTTGAATCCAATTGGCTACCTCACCCTGGATCCCGTGAGATTTAACCTTATGTAGAGCTCCTGCAGTGTATCTTGTAGATGGTACACACAGCAGCTGCTGTTTGTCAGCAGAGGAGGGATTGAATGTTATGGTAGCAGTCAAGCAGGTTGTTTTGTCCCGGATGGTGTTGAGTTTTTTTCAGTATTTGTTGGAGTTGCACTCGTCCAGACCACTGAAGAGTATTTCATTACATTCTTACTTGTGTTTTGTAGATACTGGACAGGGCTTGGGAATCAGGAGATGATTTACCTGCCACAGGATTCCCAGTCTCTGACTTGCTCTGGGAGCCATGGTTTTTATTAAGCTAATCCAGTTCACCTCTGGTCAATGGTAACAGCCAGGATATTGTATTGAGGAATTCAGTAATGGTGATACAATTGAATGTCAAGGGGCAATGGTTAGATCCTCTTCCGTCGGAGATGGTCGTTGCCTGGCCCTTGTGTGGTGCAAACGTTACTTGTCACAAAGCAGCTTCAGCCTGGATATTGTCCAGGTCTTGCTGCATTTGGACGTGAACTGCTTCAGTATCTGAGGAGTCATGAATGGTGCTGAACATTGTGCAATCATCGGCAAACATCCTCATTTCTGACCTTATGACAGAAGAAAGGTCATTAATGAAGCAGCTGAAGATGGTTGGGTCGAGGGCACTACCCTGAGGGACTCTTGCAAAGATGTAACTTAGACACATGAGTGGGTTGGAGATGGGTGGATATAGGAGATTGTTTTAAATAAGGTTCATTAGCATTGGGGCGTCCCTGGTAATGTAAATGGATATGGTACAATAATAATGTTTTTTTTCTCTTTTAATTCACGGGTTTTAAGTCGGTCCGCCTTGTGTCCAACGAGGGGCATACACGCGATGGGTCGTACTTGGGCTGCTCTTGGATGTTTGAGATTGGCCTAGTGCTTCATGTTGTTAGTGTGTGCCTAAACTGGACCAGATACTGGGCAAGACGACAGCTCAGTGACTATCACTGATTGCTGTGCAGACACATGGATTTGGGCCGGTGTCTGTGGGAGTTTGCGCATTCTCCCCGTGCTTGCGTGGGTTTTCTCCGGGTGCTCCAGTTTCCTCCCACACCCCAAAGATGTGCTCTTAGGCTGATTGGTGTAACAAATTGTCCCTAAATTAGTTTCCCTCAATCTGGAATGCCATAAACAATAGATAAGAGTCATGGGTGGAGGGGGGGACTGGTAGTGTTAAAATGGCGGCGCGGGCTCGTTGGGCCGAAGGGCCTGTTTCCCGGGCTGTTTTTGTTCTTTATGTTCTGGAGCTGAGATGATTGATCTCCAACCACCACAACCATCTTCCTTTGTGCCAGGTATCCCTCCAACCAGCAGAGAGTTCTCCCCAATTCCAATTGATTCCAGTTTTGCTCGGGTTCCTCAATGCCGCACTCAGTCAAATGCAGTCTTAATTCAAGAGCTGTCACTCTCACCTTCGCTCTGGAATTCAGCTCTTTTGGTCCATGTTTGAATTGAGGCTGTAACGAGGCCAGGATCTGAGTGACCCCAGCTGAACATCACTGAGCAGGTTATTGCTGAGCAGGAGCTGCTGGGTCGCGCTGTCGATGACCCCTTCCATCACTTTACTGATGATCGAGAGTAGACTGATGGTTCAGTCATTGGCTTTGTCTTGTTTTTTGGGTTGGATTTGTCTTGTTTCTTGCGTGTAGGACATACCTGGGCAATTTTTCACATTGTTGGGTAGGTGCCAGTATTGTAGCTGCACTGGATAGTTTGACTAGGGAAGCAGCAAGTTCTGGAGCAGTTTTTTAGAAGTTTATTTTATTAGTATCACAAACAGGCTTACATTAACACTGAAATGAAGTTACTATGCAAATCCCCTACTCACCAAAATCCAGTGCCTTTTCGGATACATTGAGAGAGAATTTAGCATAGCCAATGCACCTAACCAGCACATCTTTTGGACTGTGGGAGAAAACTGGAGCACCTGGAGGAAACCTATGCAGACACGGGGAGAATGTGCCAACTCCACACAGACTGTGACCCAAGCCAGGAATCAAACTCCGGTCTCTAGCGCTGTGAGGCAGCAGTACGAACCATTGAGCCGCTGTGCCAGCCTGTTATTTCTGTATTACTGAAATATTGTCAGGGCCCCATATCTTTGCAGTTTCCAGTGCCTTCAGTTTCTTGGTGTCACATGGAGTGAATCGAATTTTCTGGAAACTGACATCTGAGATGCTGAGACCTCCGGAGCGGGTGGAGATGGATCATCCACTCGGCACTTCCAGCTGAAGGTTGATGCGTTACCTCCATCATTGGGCTCAGAGGTTGGGGATATTTGTGGAGCCTCCTCCAGTGAGTTGTTTAATTGTCCACCACCATCACAGCTGGACATAACTTCAATCTGATTTGATGGTTGTGTGATCATTTATCTCTGTCTATCACTTGCTGTTTATGCTGTTTGACCTGCAAGTGACCCTGTGTTGTAGCTTCACCAGGTTAACACCTCCTTTTTTGGCATGTCTGCTCCTGGCAAACCCCCCCGCACCCTCCATTGAACCAGGGTTGATCTCCTGGGTTTGATGGGAATGGTTGAGTGGGGGATGTGCCGGACCGTGAGGTTACAGATTGTGCTGGAGGACAGTCCCACTGCTTGTTGGCTCTCAGCACCTCATGGATCCCAGTCTTGAGTTGATGTCTGTCCCATTTATCACGGTGATAGTGCCACACAACACCATGGAGGTTATTCTAATGTGAAGGCGGGACTTTGTCAAGGACTGTGCGGTGGTCACTCTTACAGATACTGTCATGGACAGATGCATCTATAGTAGCTTGGTGAGGTTGAGGTCACCATGAGTTTTCCTCTTGTTAGCTGTTTAAAGTTTATTAATCGCAAGTAGGCTTACATTAACACTGCAATGAAGTTACTGTGAAAGTCCCCTAGTCACCACACTCCAGCACCTGTTCGGATACACTGAGGGAGAATTTAGCATGGCCAATGCACCCTATCCAGCACGTCATTCGGACCGCGGGAGGAAACCAGAGCACCCGGAGGAAACCCACACAGACACGAGGAGAATGTGCAAACTCCACACAGACAGTCGCCCAAGCTGGGAATCGAGCCCAGATGCCTGGTGCTATGAGACGGCAGTGTTAACCACAGTGTCACTGTGCCACAGTCCTATTCTAGCAGCTATATCCTCTAGGACCCGGCCAACTGAGTCTCTGGTGATACAACCGAGCCACTTGTGGTGATGGGTATTGAAATCCCCCAACCAGAGTACATTCTGTGACCTTGCCACCCTGAGTGCTCCCTCCAAGTGTTGTCAATATGGAGGAATACTGATTCATCAGCTGAAGGAGACGGCATGTGGTAAGATGTTTCCTTGTCCATGTTTTAACCTGATGCCATGAGTCTTCGTGGGGTCCAGTGTCAATACTGGGGGCTCTCAAGGCAACTCCCTCCCAACTGGGCGGCACGGTAGCACAGTGGGTTAGCACTGCTGCTTCGCAGCTCCAGGGACCTGCGTTCAATTCCTGGATCAGGTCACTGTCTGTGTGGAGTTTGCACATTCTCCCCATGTCTGTGTGGGTTTCCTCCAGGTGCTCTGGTTTCGTCCCACAGTCCAAAGATGTGCGGGTTAGGTTGATTGGCCATGCTTAAAAAGAAATGCCCCTTAGAGTCCTGAGATGCTTAGGTTAGAGGGGTTAGGAGGTAAATGTATAGGGGGTAGGGCCTGGGTGGGATTGTGGTTGGTGCAGACTCAATGGACCGAATGGCCTCGTTTCTGTGATGATTCTACGGCTGTGTGTCACTGTGCCACCACCACCTCGGCTGGGTGTGTCCTGCAGCGGGACAGGATTTATCCAGGGATGGTAATGATGGTATCTGGGAAGTTATCTGTAAGGTATGATTCTGTGAGAGTGACGGTGTCAGGCTGTTGCTTGTCTGTGAGACAGCTCTTCCAGTTTTGGCACTAGCCCCCAGATTTTAGGAAGGAGGACTTTGCCGGATCGACAGGGCTGGGTTTGCTGTTGTCTTTTCCGGTACCTGAGTCGATGCTGGTTTCATCCCTTTGTGTTTTCTTCATAACGTAACTCGATGGGCCAATTCAGAGGGCAGTTAAAACATTGTCATGGGTCTTATGTCCCACGTAGGCCAGACCAGGTAAGGAGGGCAGATTTCCTTCCCTAAAGGACATTAGTGAATCAGATGGGTTTTTACAAAAATCGACAATGGTTTCATATTTTCAGTAGATTCTTAATTCCAGATTTTTGAAATTGAACTCAAGTTCCACCACATACTGGGATTCGAATCCAGGTCACCAGAGCATTACCCTGGGTCTCTGGATTACTAGTCCAACAATAATGCCATCGGCTCCCTTTTAAATGAGAAGCTTTCTCTCCAATCAGTGTGAATAAAGGCACTCCTTTATTGAACAGCACATAGTTTGAGTGTTGGGAAGATGGATGGGGCTGTAACCTGCTTTAGTGAATGGGTTCCTGAGTGGGGCTGGCCCCAGTCCCATCTGTACAAAGTTTTAAGAACTCAGCAAAATGCAATTATTGAGTTGCAATGACTTGGCACAGTTTTAAGCACAGGTTTGAAGTGATTTACCTGATATGGTTCAGGTGCACTAAGTATTTCAGTGTGTGTTCACAACTACCCAGAAGAGAATAGATTCTATTGTTCCCAGTCAGTGTAACTTACACTGGCTGCAAACAGCTTTATTTGCCTGGAGGAATGACAAGAGCAGAAAACATTGTAATTTATAACCTCCTAACAGTGATTATACCATTGAATAGAGAAACAAGCAAGAAATTACTAGAGCTTGTAACTGGAGCAATGTAACAGTTGTGGAGACTTTAATCATCACATTGACTCGATATAATGCTTGATCTAATTTTAGGGAATGAAGTAGGCAAGTGGTAGAAGTATCATTGGGGAACAATTTGGTGATAGTGACCATAACGCAATAAAGATTTAAGGTAATTATGGAAAAGGTCCCAGAGGACAGATCCTGAATTTTGGAGAGGGTGATTTTAATAGGATCTGGCCAAAGTGAACTGGGATCAGCTACTTGCAGGAGAATTCACATCAGAGCAGTGGGAGTCATTCAGGAAGGAAATACAGAGAGTACAAAACCACTGTGTTCACGTAATGATCAAAGGTGGAACCAAAATATCCAGTCCAGAGATCCCTGGATGTCAGATTGGAGAAGGCAGAAAGGGAGCCTTTATGGTAGATACAGGGCTCAGACGAGCGGAGGAGTATAGAAAGAACAGGGGGGAAAACTTGAAAGGTACGTGAGGAGAGTGAAGAGAGGGGCATGAAAAACATTGGTGGGTAAACTAAAGGAAAATCCCAAGCTATTTGTAAATATATTAACAGCAAGAGGGTAATCAGGGAAAGAGTAGGCCAGTGAGTAACATCGGTGGTAGGGAAATTATTGGGGAAAAGTCTGAGGGATGGAGATGCAAGGATTAATCAAGGGTAGTCATTATTGTTTTATCAGAGTGTGATGGTGTTTAACAAATTTGATTCAATTTTTCAAGGAGATCTGTAGATTAAGATGGTGTTATTGGTATAGTCTACATGGACTTCAGTAACACTTTCTGAAACATTAATTGAAGCAGAGAGAGGCCATTCTGCTCTTCAAGTCTTCTCTGTCATTCATTGTTGGCTGATCATCCAACTCAGTATCCTTTTCTCGCTCCTCCCCCCACCCCTCACTCTCAAATATCCTTTAATCCCTTCAGTCACAAACGGTCCTTCAAAACGTTCAATAGTTCTCCTCAACTGCTTTCTGTGATAGAGAATTCCACAGGCTGATCATTCTCTGACGAACAAAGAACAAGAACAGCCTGGGAAACAGGCCCTTTGGCCCAACGAGCCCGCGCCGCCATTTTAACATTACCAGCCCCCCCTCCACCCATGACCCTTATCTATGTTTATGGAATTCCACATTGAGGGAAACTAATTTAGGGACAATTTATTACCTCCAATCAGCCTAATAGCACATCTTTGGGGTGTGGGAGGAAACCGGAGCACCCGGAGAAAACCCACGCAAGCACGGGGAGAATGCGCAAACTCCCACAGACACCGGCCCAAATCCATGTGTCTGCACAGCAAACAGTGATGCCCAGTATCTGGTCCAGTTTAAGCACACACTAACGACATGAAGCACGAGGCTACTCTCGAACATTCAAGAGCAGCCCCAGTACGACCCATCGTGTGTATGCCCCTCGTTGGACAACAAGGCGGACCGACTTCCCCTCATCTCAGTCTTAAATGGTCTACCCTGAATCCTCAGATGTTACCCTGATTCTGGACATCCCCACCTCGGGAATATCCTTCCTGCATCTACCCTGGGTAGTCCTGTTGGAATTTTACAGGTCTCTCTGAGATTTCCTCCCCTCATTCTTCTGAATTCCAGCCAATATCTTTCCTCATACATCAGTCCCGCCATCCCAGGTATCAGTCTGGTAAACCATTCTGCACTCCCTCTAAAGCAAGAGCCCCCTTCCTCAGGTAAGGACAGGTGTGGTCTCACCAAAGCCCTGTATAATTGCAGCAACACATCCCTGCTCCTACACTTAAATCCTATCGCTATGAAGATGAACATACCATTTGCCTTCTTCACCGCTCGCTGCACCGTCAGTTTCATTGCACATTTCTCCCAATTTGTAGCCATTCAGATAATCTGCTTTCCTGTTTTTGCCACCACAGTGGATAACATTGCACTTAACCACATTATACTGCATCTGCCATGCAGATGCCCACTCACTCAACCTGTCCAAATCACACTGAAGCATCTCTGCATCCTCCTCACAGCTCACCTTCCTGCCCAGCTTTTTGTCATCTGTAAATTTGGAGAAATTACATTTAGTCCCCTCATTGAAATCATTGCTGTACATTGTGAATAGCTGGGGTCCTAGCATTGATCCATACGATTCCCCACGAGTCACTGCCTGTCATGTGGGAAAAACCCATTTGTTCCTACACTTTGCTCCTTGTCTGTCAGCAAGTTTTCTATCATCTCAACACACTACACCTAATTCCATATATTTTCATTTAAATTCTCTTACTTGGGATCTTGTCAAAAACCTTTTGAAAGTCCAATTAAACCCCATCCACTGACTCCCTCTCATCAACTCCATTTGTTACATCCTTGAAACATTCCAGTAGATTTGTCAAGCATGATTTCCATTTCTTCAATCCATGACTTTGTCCGATTCTGCTACTGTTTTGTTATAACTTTTCACCACTACAGGTATTAGGCTGACTGGTCTATAATTCCCTGTTTTCTCTCTAAATCCCCTTTTTGAACAGTGGGTTTAGATTAGCTACCCTCCAATCATAGATTCTAGAGTTTATAGAATCTTAGTAGATGACCACCAAATGCATACACTATTTCCTGGGCCACTTCCTTAAATATTCTGGGGTGTCGATTATCAAGCGCTGGGTAATTAACGGTCTTAAACCCATTACTTTCCTCAATACCATTTCCCTACTAATACCGATTTCCTTCAGTTCCTCCCTCTCACTAATCCCTGTGTTCCCCAACATTTCTGGTATCTTATGATGTCTTCCTTTGTGAAGAAAGAACCAAAGTATATATTTATTTAGTCAACCATTTCTTTGTTCTCCATTATAAATCCCCCTGTTTCTGACTGCAAGAGATCTACACTTGTCTTTGTAATGTCCTAACTATATTAGGGATTGTGCGTTTTTGCACAAAAAGAAAAAAAAACTTGGTTTGCACATGTAGATTCAAACTAACAAAAACAGGTTTACTGAAAGATCTCTGCTCTAGCCAGAATACACAACTGAAAGTAAATCAGCAACCTCTGCAAGCACCCTAATGATATCACTATCAAATCATATATAGCATCAGCTCTTAAAGCAACCTGCAATCCTTTTAAATATATAACATCCCTCCCCTTTTACTTCTGTGGTGATGACAACAAATTACTATGATCTTATACATAGGATCAATAATACTGCACAGCAATAATTATTATACACAGTCAATAAGAAAATCAATCAGGAGAACATCTCTTCATCTTTGGTTGTATACAACATTCTGCAATTTGACTGTCTTTGATCCTAGAAGTATGACTGGGAACTTGTCTTGGAATTAACCCTACGTCATTCTCACTGGTAAAGTACTGGAGACACAATCATCAGGCAACTCTGATTTAATCAAATCTTCACAACACTCGGGGCTAAAGAATTTGATGATTCTGGAGATGATTCTGAGAAATAATTTTGAGATGATAACAATTGGTGTCACCAAGCTCATTCATCATCAGTCTGAACTGAATAAGAAATTGGACCTGTTTTTTGCTAAAACTAGAACCGGTGCCCATTTCTCACTCACAGTGTAATTAGCAGCTAATATTTTAATATAAGGTTTTAGAATAAAATAGGCATTTGAATTATAAATGTAAAGCTATTAACCTTGTCAGTATTTGATTGTAAAACTCGAGGACTAATTGTGTCAGTGAATTGAGTAAAACATGAAAACTCAGTTACAATGTAACTTGTTATGAAGCCAATGCATTGTTTAGAAGAACAAATTATATCATTTTATATTTGAGAATAGGGAGTTCAGCCTGGGAATTCTGCCAGAGGACTGGGCCCTCATCCAGTAGAAAAGACAGTTTTGACTACCCCACAAAACGCTGAATAAGTTAAAATTATAGTTTTATATCACTAAGCAACCAGGAAGCCATTTTTATTGAGGAGTATACTTCTGATCATTGAGTGAACAAATGGCAAACCATTATTTATGGTGTCAGATTGTAATTTGATTTAAGAATGTTGTCATGAATAGATTGACAAGTTGAATATTAAATGAGATCACGTTAAGCTAATTGCTGGGTTGCATCTAAGAAAACTAAATTTTATAATTGCTCAAGTTTCTGGCACAAATGCCGAGATCTGTGAGGGAATCTCGAGGTGCTGCTGTTGACCCCACTTCGGCCAATGTCTAATGTACGTCTTCTGTTCCTTGTGTTGTTTGCGTGTTTATAACAAAACTAGTTTTGGAAATAAATTTATTATGCTTTAAATCTGAGCTTCACTTTTCTTTGTGAAAGTTATTAAACAGAATTACTTTTTCGTATTCCTAAAGCAATCTGGCCACCAAAACAGAATTCCCCACTACAACATTCTCACACTCAATTTCCTTGTTGAAATGAGTATTGTTTTGCCCTCACTCCTCCTCCAGCAACTTGAGATTGGTATTGACATTGTGCCATTTCTAAAGTCTCTGGAGGCAATAACAAATGTAGTTCTCAACTTTCTCTTTAAGTTGCTGTTGTTCTGGAGGTGTTCCAAGCAGCCAATTGGTAACAAAACCAGTACAGAGTTCCAGACATGCGGAGTAAAGTAAATGATTACAGAGATGGGGGCAGTGAACATCAGAAATACATTGGGAAAGGTTGGATATCCCCCCAAAACAAGAAACAATTCTTGCTTTTTATAATTTTCCATGTTTTTTTCATTTATTTTGGAAATTTCCATGAATTCTAAAGATTTGCAACCCCTTGAAGAAATTTCTCCTCATCCCAGTCTTAACTGATTGTTTCTCTTTATTGTGTTACTGTGTCCCTGTGTCCCTGTGTTTTAGATCTCTAAGTGACCAGTGCAGACACAATAGGTTGAATCGGGAGATGATTCTGAGAAATAATTTTGAGATAATTACAATTGGTGTCACCAAGAGTAGTAATGCAGGTGTACTTTGGGTAGTCACATGAATAGTGTTTCTATATAGAACATAGAACATTACAGCGCAGAACAGATAAGATAAGATAAGATACCAAAAAGGTATTCACACAATGTGATAATAAACCTTGTTCATTTGAAGCTTTTGAAGAATGCTTCAAGCATTGTACGAATCTTTCAGCTAATCCATTAATGGATGGGTGATAAGGTACAGATTTTATACACTGAATATCATTTACTTTGAGATAATCCTGTGAAATATGAACCATTATCACTAACAATCTGTTTCAGTTTACCAAATCTTGCAAACATTCTGCCAAGTTTTTCAATGGTTTGTTTGGGTGATGTAAATATCATAACTTCTGGCCACTTTGAGTGTGCATCAATTATTTCAAAAAACATGTAAACCTTAAAAGAGCGAGTAAAATCTACATATAATCATTGCAATTGGCATTTCAGCCGCTCCCAAAGATGTAAAGGAGACAACGGTGGTGTATTTCATATCCTTGCACAGAATTGATACTGTCTCACTTCTTTCTTCAATCTGAGCACCAGACCCAGCCACCAAAAATAACTGTGCTAATTCCTTCATCCAGACTATTCCAGGATGCGTTTGATGTAATTGTTCGAGAATTATTCTATACAGACCAGGAGGAATGATCACTCAAATTCCCTACAATGGACCTTAGGCAGTCAACTCAAAGCTTTCTTGACACATTTGGCTTCAATGTGTTCCAGCTAGCATTTCTTTCAGTGGATACTTGAATTCTCAAAGGCTTTCGATAAGTTGCTACACAACATGGCATGTTATAAGGACGAGAGTAGCCAAAGTTAAACATGTTAGCATTGGTGCTGAATTGGTTCATGGACAGAAAACAGAGAGTAGGGATAAGTGAGGCATGGTCAGGCTGTGACTGGTGGAGTACCAGAAGGATTAGTACTGAGGCCTCAGATATTTACAATCTTTCTTAATGACTTAGTCAAATGATCAGAGTCCCTTCCATGCACAAGGAGACCATTCAACCTATTGTGTCTACACTGGTCCCACATGAGAATTTCACTTAGAGATCTAAAACACAGGGACACAGTTACACAATAAAGGGGAAACAATCACTTAAGACTGAGATGAGGAGAAATTTCAAATGGTCGAAAAGGACCGTAGGAGGAGAGGTAATAAGCCGTGGATAACGAAGGAGGTGAAGGAAAGTGTTAAATTAAAAGCGGAGGAATTTAGAGTAGCTAAGAGTAGTGGGCGAGAAGAGGATTGGGAGAGGTTTAAATGTCAACAAAGATTGACAAAGAAGTTGATAAAGAAGGGTAGGAGAAACTATGAAGCTGGGCTAGCGCTTAATATAAAAAAGGATAGCAAGAGTTTTTATAAATATATAAAAAGGAAGAGGCTGGCTAGGGTGAACGCTGGACCCTTAGAGGATGAGAAGGGGGACTTAGTGGTAGGGGATGGGGAAATGGCTGAGGTCTTGAATAACTTTTTTGTTTCGGTCTTCACAGAGGAGGATGTGAATAATTTGCCGGGTGTCAGAGATGGAGAAGTGGTAAGACTGGAGGGTCTCAATGACAGTATTGTTACTAGAGAGGCGGTGCTCGACAGACTGGAGGGGCTGATTGTGGACAAGTCCCCAGGACCGGATGGAATGCATCCGAGGGTTCTGAAAGAAATGGCGGAGGTGATAGTGGATGCCTTGGTGGTTATTTTCCAGACGTCACTGGATTCCGGGGAAGTGCCGGATGATTGGAAAACGGCTAATGTTACGCCGTTGTTTAAGAAGGGTGCCAGGCAAAAGGCGGGGAATTATAGGCCGGTTAGTTTAACGTCTGTGGTAGGTAAAATGTTAGAATCTGTCATTAAGGAGGAAATTGCGAGGCACCTTGAAGGGAATTGCTTGATAGAGCAGACGCAGCACGGTTTCATTAAAGGGAAGTCGTGTCTGACAAATTTACTGGAGTTCTATGAGGATGTGTCTAGGGCGGTGGATAGAGGAGAGCTGGTGGATGTGGTCTTTCTAGATTTTCAGAAGGCGTTTGACAAAGTACCTCACAAGAGGTTATTGCAGAAGGTCAAGGGACATGGAGTTGGGGGTAGGGTGTTAGCGTGGATAGAGGATTGGTTGTCAAATAGGAGGCAGAGAGTGGGGGTCAACGGGTGCTATTCGGATTGGCGGATGGTGACTAGTGGAGTGCCCCGGGGTCGGTGCTGGGGCCTCAGCTTTTTACCATTTATATAGATGATCTGGAGGAGGGAACCGAGTGTAGGGTATCGAAATTTGCTGATGACACCAAGATTGGTGGAACGGCAAATTGTGCGGAGGGTGTGGAGAGTCTGCAGAAGGATCTAGATAGGCTGGGCGAATGGGCCAGGAAATGGCAAATGGAATTTAATGTTGGCAAGTGCAAGGTGGTCCACTTTGGTAGGAATAATGGTAGGAAGGACTATTACTTACGGGGCGAAAAACTGCAGCAGGCGACGGTGCAGAGGGACCTCGGGGTCCTTGTGCATGAGTCGCAAAAACCCAGCCTGCAGGTGCAGCAGGTGGTCAGGAAGGCTAATGGGATGCTGGCCTTCATCGCGAGGGGGATTGAATATAAAAGTAGGGAGGTCTTGCTGCGGCTGTATAGGGCACTGGTGAGGCCGCAGCTGGAGTACTGTGTGCAGTTTTGGGCGCCGCACCTGCACAAAGATATTTTCGCCTTGGAGGGAGTGCAGAGGAGGTTTACTAGGCTGATACCGGAGTTGAGGGGGTTGAGCTATGAGGAGAGGCTGAATAAACTGGGCTTGTACTCGTTAGAGTTTAGAAGAATGAGGGGAGATCTCATTGAGACGTATAAGATGATGAATGGGATGGATAGGATAGAGGTGGAGAGACTCTTCCCGCTCAAAAAAGACAGTAGGACTAGGGGGCACAGCCTCAAGATAAAGGGGGGGCGGTTTAGAACAGAGTTGAGGAGGAACTTCTTCACTCAAAGGGTGGTGAATCTTTGGAATTCTCTGCCCGTTGAAGTGGTGGAGGCTGCCTCGCTAAATATTTTTAAGACGCGGGTTGATGGGTTTTTGATAAGAGAGGGGATTAAGGGTTATGGGGAGAGGGCGGGAAAGTGGAACTGAGCAGCGACAGATCAGCCATGATCTTATTGAATGGCGGGGCAGGCTCGAAGGGCTAGATGGCCTACTCCTGCTCCTATTTCTTATGTTCTTATGTTCTTCAAGGGGCTACAAATCTTTAAAATTCATGGAAATTTCCAAAATAAATGAAAAAAACATAGAAAATTATAAAAAGCAAGAATTGTTTCTTGATTTGGGGGGATATTCCAACTTTTCCCAATGTATTTCTAGTGTTCACTGTCCCCGTCTCTGTAATCATTTACTTTACTCCATATCTCTGGGACTCTGCACTGGTTTTGTTACAATTGGCTGCTTGGGACACCTCCAGGACACCAGCAGCCATTGTCTGAGAAGTGGGGGCTACATTCCTCTTTATTCCTCTTCCCAACGAGGCCAATCGTAGCCTCGAGTATATTCAGTGATAGAGCACCCACCATCCTTTGGGATAGAAAAATTCCAAAGATTCAGAAGCAATTGAGGTGGGAGATTGTGTAATAAAATCCCCAGGAATACGTCTAACTAGAGTCGACAATATGAAAATCCGCAGTGATAAATAGTCACTGCATTTTTTTGTATTGTTAGGGAACTTCACCACTATCCAGCTAACTCGTACTTTGTTCCCTGCAAGAGACCACACACAAATTTCAGAATTTTAAATTGGCCTTTATTCAAGCTATAGCACGGAGGTCTATGGCACATGAGGTGACATACAGACTTCCTGAGTGATACATGACATGAGCAATTATACCTTTGCTTATCTTACAAGTAATTTGCATATACTAATTACAACTATACATTTGTTCTGAAGGCACTTGATATCCAATTACAGCTAATAGTTCTAATTACTTCACACTCTACACTGTCTTCTTTCCTTCTCTATAAATGGTATGCTTTGTCTGTATAGTGCGCAAGAAACAATACTATAAACTGTCACTGTATACTAATACATGTGACAATAATAGATCAAACCAAATAAGCACCAAGGTCTTTAGGCTGAGAGAATTTATTAAATTGGACATCTGGACTTGGAAGAAGGGAGTGATATATACAAACACAAACTGTAACAATGATGGATTAGGTCTTCACACAGATTAGATAGTACACAAATATTTAACATCTGTCTTCACTCATGAGAATGAGGTCGTTATGGAACTCAGGGGGAGAGAGAGAGACTGAGGCTTTAGAGAAAATTATCATCAGGAGTGACAAGATGTTGACAGGATTAAAAAAATGGACAAATATCCAGGTCTGGGTGAATTGTGTCCCTGGCTGTGTTGGGAGGCAAGGAGGAAATTGCAGGGGCTCTGACCCAAATTTTTAATTCCTCCCTGGCCACCGGGGAGGTGCCAGAGGACTGGAGAAAAGTGAATGTGGTCCCACTATTTAAGAAGGGTTATAGAGACAAGCCAGGGAACTATAGACCATTGAGTCTCACGTGTGGTTGAGAAACTACTGGAAAAGAGTCTGAAGGAGGGAGTCTTTCTCCATTTGGAGAGGCAAGGTTTGATCAGGGATAGTCAGTGTGGTTTTGTCAGAGGAAGGTCATGCCTAACAAATTTGATTGAATATTTTTGAACATGTAACCTAGTGTGTGGATAAGGGTAGTGCGGTTGATCTAGTTTACATGGACTTCGGCAAAGCCTTTGACGAAGTCCCACACAGGAGATTTATTAAGAACCCTAATGCACTTGGGACACAGGGTGATCTGACAAGGTAGATTCACAATTGGCTGAGCGGAAACACAGGGTGGTGACAGACGGCTGCTTTAGTCACTGGAGGCCAGAGACCAGTGGCGTATCATAGAACCCTACAGTGCAGAAAGAGGTCCTTCGGCCCATCGAGTCTGTACCGAACACAATCCCACCCAGGCCCTACCCCCATATCCCTACATATTATACCCACTAATCCCTCTAACCTATGCATCCCTGGACACTAAGGGGCAATTTCTTAGCATGGCCAATCAACCTAACCCGCACATCTTTGGACTGTGGGAGGAAACCGGAGCACCCGGAGGAAACCCACGCAGACACGAGGAGAATGTGCAAACTCCACACAGACAGTGACCCGAGCCAGGAATCGAACCCAGGACCCTGGAGCTGTGAAGCAGCAGTGCTAACCCACTGTGCTACCGTGCCTCAGGGATCCGTGCCTGCTCCCTATTGTTCGTCATTTATATAAATGACATAGATAACTATGTGGAGGGTGGGATTAGTAAATGTTTTGCTGATGACACAAAGATTGGCCAGGTAGTTAACAGTGAGATCAACTGTAATCCAAGACACTTCATATAGATGAGATGGTCAAATGGGTGGATAAGTGGCAGATGGAATTTAATCCTGAAAAATGTAAGGTGATGCACTTTGGAAGGAGTAATTTGACAAGGAAGTATACTATGAAAGTTCTGATACTGGGAAGTTTCGAAGAACAAACTGGACAATGGTGTGTTTGTCCATTGATCTCTGAAGATGGAAAGGCAGGTTAATAAGATGGTGAAAAAGGGCAGATGACTCATTGCCTTTATCAATCAGGGTATACATTATAAAAGCAGAGCGGTCATGATGGAGTTGTATAGAACTCTGGTGAGGGCACAGCTGGCGAACTGTGTGTAGTTCTGGTTGCCACATTATCGGAAGAATGTGATTGCACAGGACGGGGTGCAGTGGAGATTCACCAGGATGCTGCCTGGGATGGAACATTTAAGTTGTAAAGAGAGGTTGGATAGGCTTGGGTCGTTTTTGTTGGAGCAGAGTGAGGGGCGATCTGATTGAGGTGTTCAAGATTATGAGGGGCACGGACAGGATGGATAAGGAGCAGCTATTCCCCTTAGTTGAAGGGTCAGTCACGAGAGGACACAAGTTAAGAGTGAGGGGTAGAAGGTTTGGGGGGGATTTAAGGAAAACCATTTTTACCCAGAGGGTAGTGACGGTCTGGAAGGCACTGCCTGGGAGGGTGGTGGAGGTGGGATGCCTCACATCCTTTAAGAAGTATCTGGGTGAGTACTTTGCATGTCATAACATTCAATTTTGAAACTATAACTGGTCGTGTATTCCTGAATTCTAGGCTCTGGCTACTTACTGGCTCTGACCTGTGACTTTTCAGTGTCCTTAAACTGAAATAACGTTTAATAGAACTGCGTGACTTGGTCTGGTTACTTGAGGGGTAAAGTTGTGATCAATTAAAAAGTAGACGTCAAAGCTCACAACTCCATGAATTAAAGATCATTCTTCAGAACACCGCTGTGTGTGTAACCCTGGAGAAACACCATCAGGACACGATAGAAAATTGTTTTTAACACCATTTTCTTGGACCATTTCACTTTACTAGAAAGAAAAATATTGAAAATGAGGAAAGAAAGGACTGTTTAGCCGACAGCCAAACATCATCCAGTTGGGCAATGAGACTCTCCGCATTCCAATTGGTTAAAAAGGAAGTGCATCACGTCAGAGATGTTTTGAACGATGAAGGCATGGAGCTTGGAACCGTGTTACGTGATGAAACCTCCAGAAATACATTTCTTCACAGTTGGTCCCTCAATGTGGGAGTATTGTGGGCTGGAGTGCAGCGTCAAATCTGTCTGGAGGTGAAGTTGCCCCCAAGGGAGAGGGGAGCTGGTGTGGAGCAGGGAGGGTTTAGCAGGGGATGGAAGATAGTGCACACATGCTTTGAGTTAGCGGGAGTGGGTGCAGTGTGCACGCGTGTGTGGGAGTTTAGGGGACATGTGAGTTTGGGAGGGTGTGTGGGGTTGGGGAGGTGGACTATGGCAAGTGTGAGCAAGATCAGGGTCAGGCTGCAGAGATTCTCATGTTTGCCTCTCTGGCTGGAATGTCTGTTTTCAGAGATAACGGGAAAATGGACTTTTGATATTTTTTGGTTCCTGGGAGAGAGTTTTTCTTCGCAGCTTCAGATCTGCTTTTCATTTCGAGTCTGAGTGAAGAAGAGGGAGAATATTCCACAACTAAAATCACACGAGCCTCGGGCACATTGTTAAACGTGTTCCCTATCTCACAGCAGATGGTTCCGGGATGATCAGACTCTAAATCCCACTTCCTGCTGATTTTCACATTTTCTGGTGGCTCGAATCCAATTTCCCAGCTAACGTCACTGGGGGAAGGAGATTGCAAAACATCAGGCTCCCATCCCAGGATTTCCCAGACAGGACAGTGAAATTCAGGAGCAGTTGCTGCGTGTATATAAATTTGAGATCTTTGAAGTGTAACATGTTCAAAGACTCATAGTGAACAGACTGGCACAGTGCCCAGGGCACAATCTAAAGATCAACAACAGATTGCTGAAGATATTAAGAAGCGATTTCTCACACTCCAGTAGAGATGAAGGGTGTGAGCCTGTAGAAGTAACTGCAATCTGGACAATCGAAGCATTTCTGCCTGTTGAGGAACTGTTTGATGAGACACAAAGAAGATGGACAGGTTACTCTGTACCTGATATTGTAGAACCATAGAATCCCTACAGTGCAGAAGGCCATTTGGCCCATTGATTCTCCACCAACTCTCTGAAAGAGCATTCTACCAGGCCCATCACCCATGCCCAATCCTTGTAACCCCATGCATTTTAGCACAGCCAATCCATCTAACCTGCACATCTTTGGACTGTGGGAGGAAACCAGAGCACCCGGAGGAAACCCACAGAGACAGGGCACACGCCACACAAAGTGACCCAAGCTGGGAATTGAACGCGGGTTCCTGGAGCTGTGAGGCAGCAGTACTATGTGTTAGATGTGTGGCATGGTGGCAATGAACTGAAAAATCCAGCAGCCATGACACCCCTGGGACTGCCTATTTATGTTCTTATTTCCTTCCTCAGACACTTGACACTGTTATACATCAAAGAAGCCCTCCAAGCCTGCGCAAATCACGATGCCTGCCCAAACTAAACCTATATGCACTTAGTGTCTGTACCCTTCCATTCCCATCCTATTCATGTATTATGTCTAATTGCCCCTTAAATACCACTATTGTACCTGCTCCCACCACCTCCCCAGGTAGTGCCTTCCAGACACTCACTACCCTCTGTGTAAAAAACTTGCCTTGCACATCTCCTCTAAACTTTTCCCCACGCACCTTAAACTTGTGTCTAAGTACTTGGCTTTTCTACCGTAGGAAAGAGCATCTGACTATCCACTACGTCCATGCCACACCGCCATCAGGTCACTCCTCCATCTCTGTCGTTCCATGAGAATAAACCGAGTTTATCCAATGCCTCCTCATAGTTAATACCCTCTAGAACAGGCAACATCCTGGTAAACCTCTACCCTTCAACTTTAAATCTGGAATCTGCTAATAAGCCAATCAGCTGGATGGTGCATTGTAGCACAGTTTGGTCTTGCTGAGCAGATCCGGAAGCAGAAACACTTTCTTTGAGAGGAACTGACTTGTTGCGGGGGGTGGGGTGGGAGGGGGAAAAGAGGAGAGGTGGGGGGCGGGGGGCCATCTCACTCTGCAGGCTCAAAAATCAAATCTTACACCCACTCCCCTCCCCCATCCCAGATCCTCACTCTGAATCAAGTTGTACAAAAGCAGCAGTGGCAAACTGTGGACTACATTCTGTTCATCTACAAATACACTCAGCATTGAGACAGGATGACACACAGAAGTGACTCTGCCTGTGGTCAAATAGCCCCCGAGATCAGGGAAGAAAAATAGAAACAGAGTGGCCAGATGATTGCTGAATTCATTTCAACGTGGATACTTGTAACGTTCTTCATTTTGATAGGAAGAACAAGAATATTAGAAAAGGAGGGTTGAAATGAGGTGTAGGAGCAGAATGATCCAGGAATAAAGACATATCACCACAAACTACATCACAGATGGATAGAGTCATTAAGCGTGTAAACAGAAGGTGTATTTATAGAGGGATTAAAATTAAAAATCAGAGAACCATAGAACACTACAGCACAAAAACAGGGGACAGAGTGTAGGGTAACAAAGTTCGCGGGTGACACAAGGATGAGTGGGGAAGCAAATTGCGTGGAGGACATACAGTCTGCAGAGAGATTTGGATAGGCTATGTGAGTAGAACATAGAACATAGAACATAGAACATTACAGCGCAGAACAGGCCCTTCGGCCCACGATGTTGCGCCGACCAGTTACAAAAACAATGACCCACTAGCCTATACCAATCCCTTTTCGTCCATAAACCTATCCAGAGATCTCTTAAACGCCCCCAAACTAGACGCATCTACAACTGCAGCAGGCAGGGCATTCCAATCCCTCACCACCCGCTGGGTAAAGAACCTACCCCTGACATCCGTCCTGTAGCTACCCCCCCTTAATTTAAAGTCATGCCCCCTCGTGCTAGCTTTCTCCATCCGAGGAAAAAGGCTATCACTATCCACCCTATCTAAACCCCTAATCATTTATATGTTTCAATAAGATCCCCTCTTAGCCGCCTTCTTCCCAACGAAAACAACCCTAGATCCCTCAGTCTCTCCTCATAGGACCTCCCCACCATACCAGGCAACATCCTAGTAAACCTCCTCTGCACCCTCTCCAACGCCTCCACATCCTTCTTGTAATGCGGGGACCAGAACTGCACACAGTACTCCAAGTGCGGCCGCACTAGAGTAGTGTACAGTTGCAACATTACACTGCGACTCCTAAATTCAATCCCTGTAGGCAAGGATCTGGCAGATGGAGTATAACGTTGTTAAGTGTGAGGTTATCCACTTTGGAAGGAATAATAGTAAAATGGACTATTATTTAAACAGTGAAAAATTACAACATGCTACCGTGCAGAGGGACCTGGGGGTCCTTGTGAATGAATCACAAAAACCCAGTCTGCAGGTGCAGCAGGTGATCAAGAAGGCGAATGGGATGTTGGCCTTTATCGCGAGGGGGATAGAATATAAAAGCAGGGAGGTCTTGCTGCAAATGTACAAGGTACTGGTGAGGCTGCACCTAGAGTACTGAATGCAGTTTTGGTCCCCTTATTTAAGAAAGAAAGAATGGAGGGGGTACAGAGAAGGTTCACCAAGTTGATTCCGGAGATGAGGGGGTTGGCTTATGAGGAGAGATTGAGTAGACTAGGCCTGTACTCATTGGAGTTTAGAAGGTTGAGGGGAGATCTTGTAGAGACATAAGATAATGAAGGGGCTAGACAAGGTAGAAGCAGAGAGGTTATTTCCAATTAGAATGGAAACAAGAACTAGGGGGCACAGCCTCAAAATACAGGGGAGTCAATTTAGAACAGAGTTGAGGAGGAACTTCTTCCCCCAGAGGGTAGTGAATCTTTGGGATTCTCTGCCCAATGAAGCAGTGGAGGCTTCCTCATTAAATGTGTTTAAGTCACAGACAGATAGATTTTTAACCAAGAAGGGAATTAAGGGTTATGGGGAGCAAATGGTTAAGTGGAACAGATCCACTATCAGATCAGCCATGATCTTATTGAATGGTGGAGCAAGCTTGAGGGGCTAGATGGCCTACTCCTGCTCCTATCTCTTATGTTCTTAGGCCTTTTGGCCCTTCTTGGCTGTGCCAACTATTCTTCTGCCTAGTCCCACTGACCTGCACCTGGACCATATCCCACCACACCCCTCTCATCCATGTACCTGTTCAAGTTCTTAAATGTTAAAAAGTGACCCCGCATTTACCACTTCATCCGGGAACTCATTCCACGCTCCCAGCATTCTCTGTGTGAAGAAGCACCCTCCCAATATTCCCTTTAAACTTTCCCCCTTAACCCATGCCCTCTAGTTTTTATTTTCTCCCCTAGCCTCAGTGGAAAAAGCCTGCTTGCATTCACTCTATCTATACCCATCATAATTTTATACACCTCTATCAAATCTCCCCTCATTCTTCTACACTCTAGGGAATCAAGTCCTAACCTATTTCAACCTTTCTCTGTAACTCAGTTTCTCAAGTACCAGCAACATCCTTGTAAACCTTCTCTGCACTCTTTCAACCTTTTCAATATCCTTCCTGTAATTAGGTGACCAAAACTGCCCACAATACCCTAAATTCAGCCCCAATGTCTTATACAACCTCACCAGGTTGTATAAGATATTGGTTCAAGGTTCTCTAGAACCTTGGTTAGATCACACTCAGTTCAGGTCTCCAAATTATTACAAGGATGTAAAGGCACCAATAGTACAAAAAATCATCACTGGGATGATACCAGAATTGAGGGGTTAGAACCATCAGCAAAGATTAAAGAGTCTATTTTCTTGACAAATATTCACTCCCTCCACAGTGGCAGCAGTGTGTACCATCTCCAAAATACACTGCAGCAATTCACCAAGGCTCCTTAAATAGCAACTTCCAAACACAATCACTACCATCTAGAAGGATAAGAGCAGCAGAAACTGGGAACACCTCCACCTGGAAATTCCCCACTTAGCCACTTCCATTCTGACCTGGAAATTTATCAGCCGTTGCTTCACTGTGACTGGATCAAAATCCTGGAACTCCTTCCGAGCAGCACTGTGGGTGTACCTACAGCACAGGGATTGCAGTGGGTTCAAGGCAGCATTTAGGGACAGACAATAAATGCTGGGTCTACCCAGCAATGCCCACGTTCTCCCCCCCACCACCAGGTAAATAAAAAAAGGTGACTTGATATAGACCTTCATATTAAGAGGGGGTTTGATAGGGTAGACGTAGGGAAGATGTGTGGCTGGGGACCAGCACTGAGGGAAGATAAAATAGTCACTAATAAATCCAATAAAGGAAGTCAGGAGAAAACTCCATAGTGAGTGATTAGAACGGGAGTGGTTGAGGTGAATGGCAAAGATATATTTCAGGGGAAGCTGGATAAACACACCAGGGAGGAAGGAATAATAAAAAAAAAAATCAGATACAGGGGAGACAAGACAAGATCAGAAGAGCCACTTGGAGCATAAACTGAACAGCTTCGAATGGAATAACTGTCCTGTGAGCTCAGCATAACTCCAAGTTATCAGATATCTTCCCATGCAGCACAGCTTTAGGATGCAAAAAATTCAAACTAAAAGCTGCAGATCACTAATATTTTATTTTGTTAACATTATTATTGGCAAAATATAGCACTGGGAATTGAAACATTTTTTGTCAAAACAGAAACCAGAGGAATTCTGTGTTTCATTTCATAGGATCATTTTACAGTGATTTCATTTTGGTAACATTAAAATTTTTAAACATTTCATTAAGAATATTGGCAACAGAACTGTAGATAAATCAGAGCCATGATAAGTTTAAATTCGGTCAGTGCGACACTCAGTTCAGGGTGGATTCAAGGCTGCACCATTGCACAGCTGTAATGGGCTAAAGCCAAGCCCTCACACCCCCCCCCCCCCCCCCCCAGAACCCACCCCCACCCCCTCCCCACTGCTGCAAAGTCTCTCAGTGTTCATCATTAGGCTGTTCCACCAAGATCCAGTTTTTGCCAAACTTCCCAGCAGGGGTCAGTATTGAGCAATCACTTGCGTTCCACTGACATCAGCTAACACTTTCTGTTCCTGTTTCCCTCCAGGGGCATGGTCAGTTTGCTAAAAGATTAACATTACCGAGATTCAGTCTTATCCGTGATGGTTCATCACCTGGATCCCAGCACCAAAGTGCCCTGGAGTTTTACCCCAGCAGAGGCAGCCCATTCCCATTTCCTCCCCTGTTTAACACTGCCCAGGACAGTGAACTGATCTGGAAGTCCAGGCAGAGGCAAGGAGAAGGAGTGAAATTAGTCATGATCAAAACTCAAGCTGTGGGGGTGGGTGTGGAGAAAAATCATTTCAGAACAGCTTCAAATCTGAAACATTAAGTCAGCGAAATGAAGCTTAGAAAAATCACAGGTGGGTTTTGGCAGTCTATCCAGACAAAGAAAAAATGTTAATTCATGGCAAATATCATATTCAGGCCCAGTGGGGAAACCATTTAGCAAATTCACTCCCCCAGGACCCTCAGTGTAGAAGGGGCACACCTACAACCAAAGTGCAGGGGCACAGAATATATCCTTTGCTATCAATGCTAAAAATATAAAATTAAATTTAAATTTGCATTCAGTATAGAAGGCACAAAGCACACATTGCATAGAGATATATCGCTGCAGAGTAATATATGGCTACAATATAGAATTCTTAAAATTATCTTAAGTGCAGATAATGTGTCTGTGTTGCAAGGCAGAGGAGAATGCAGTGCATGGATAAATAGGGTGTAAGGCAATGTTCATCAGGAGACACTGGAAGTCTGTACAATGCCAAGGGTCACCTCTGTTAAAGAGAGGCAATCCTGTTAATGTCAGGGAGGGAGGAAGTGGGTGCAGAGGCTGTTGGAGGGACCTCCCTCAGCGACAAGCAGTTTGTCTCCTCTATTCGCAGCACACGACTGCAGGTTTGGCTGTGTTCAGTTTCATGTTTGGAGGGAAAGCACGTTTCATGCACTAATTCAGGGAACACAATTTTTTAAAAATCAGACCACACAGGATAAGAGCTACTGGGGATGAATGCCCTACACTGCTCAGAAATATTCCCAGGTTTTTTTTAGAAACAGACAATTGCTTTAAATAATTCAGAAACAATATTTCATGTTAGACCATTCACGACTTTGACAGGATGATGCATTGGCCGGAATGATCAGCAAGCTCTCTCCACGAGAGGAGAGCGCACTGATGAGGTAGTACTGAAAACTCAAAGCTGCGTGAATGTAGCTGGGGCCCAGACAAGCTCAGGGCAAGTAATGGAAAGGAAACGGGCGGGGGGGGGGGGGGGGGAAGAACGGTCAAAAGCTGGACTGCAGATTAACAGCATCTCATTGCCGAGCCATGAACTGTTTGTAGAACAAGCAAAACGTGGGCCTCCAGTGAACGTGACACACAGAACTGAAACGATAGAAACTTCAAACTCATTAGAAAAGAAATCTGAGAATAACCTTCCTGTCACCAGCACAAACCATGACATAGCATTTTCATCCGAATATCAAAACTTGGTCAATAATAAGTTCCCCAATGTAAAAGAGCATCATAGTTTCAAAGCAAGTTCCAAAAGTAAATAACATTTTGGAAACTTATCCTAGAAGCTTGATTAGCTCTTTTCCCAACCCAGCCACTCCACATTGCTACACGGAGGGGAAAATCCAACCTACACCATTACTGCTACTTTGTCCGCACATGATAAATTTATAAAGTGTATAATGATCAGAGAAGCAATATTGTCTCCCCATCTGCCTCCAGAGACACTAATCCAGTCACCCAGAAGCTGTTGTTTTTAGCCATGATATGGAGATGCCGGCGTTGGATTGGGGTTGGCACAGTAAGAAGTCTCACAACACCAAGTTAAAATCCAACAGGTTTATTTGGAATCACGAGCTTTCAGAGCACTACTCCTTTATCAAGTGACTCACCTGATGAAGGAACTGTGCTCCTAAAGCTCATGATACCAAATAAACCTGTTGGACTTTAACCCGGTGTTGTGAGACTTCTTACTATTGTTTTGAGAATTAGTTGCCGATAATAGCCAGTAACAGGCGTTTGTAGTCTCCACTTGTATCGCTCTCCACCATTGTACGCAAACTCTTCTGGTACTTCTCCCAAAACGCTTGCTTGATCTGAACGAGGTCAATCTGTGGGCAGTGGAAAGAAATCACAGCTCAGGAAAAAAACACAAGCAACATTTCTCATGCCTTGAACATGTAACAGAATTAACTCTATACTGGCTGATAAATCCCACAATCTGGATGGCCATAAAACATTAGATAGGGGTCATGGGTAGAGAGGTGGACTGGTGGTGTTGAGATGGCGGTGCGGGCTCGTTGGGCCGAAGGGCCTGTTTCCCAGGCTGATTTTGTTCTTTGTTAGCTGGCTTATAGATTGTGGGAAGTGCATTCTACTGAAGGGACACTTACACAAGCAGACGCCAGGACTGAATGAGCAGCACTGCAGTGGCGATCAGGGTGAGGGGAGGGGGAACAGAGTCAGCCAGGAAGCAAGGCTAAAAACCCAAGCAACATGCTGGCATGGTGGTTAGCACAGCGCCAGGGACCTGGGTTCTATTCTGACCATGAGACACTGTGTGGAGTTCACACGTTCTCCCTGTGTCTGCGTGGGTTTCCTTTGGGTGCTCCGGTTTCCTCCCACAGTTCAGAAGATGCGCAGATTAGGGCGATTAGCTGTACTAAATTGACCCTTAGTGTCGGGGGACTAGCAGGGGGAATATGGGGAGTGGTTTACGGGGATAAAGGCCTGGGTTGTCATCAGTGCAGACTGGATGGGCTGAATGGCCTCCTTCTGCATTGTAGTGATTCTGTGTAATGGACAGATACAAAACACACAAAGATTAAACTTCAGCCAGGAAGCAGAATGGGACTGGTGACCAGAGTTATAAAGCACCATTTTAAAAATCATTCGATTCACTCATGTCCTATAGGGAAGGAAATCTGCCGCTCTTACGAGGTCTGGCCTACATGGGACCCCAGGCTAACTCTTAAATGCCCCCTGAAATGGAGGGCAATAAATGCTGAAGCAGCCAGCAACACCAACCAGTGAAGTAAAAAAATATACACCATAGGTGCACAAACCGAGCAAATAGATTCGATGGTCTCAAGCTCAACTCATGGTCCGTTACTGTCTGGGTAAATGCCCAGATACCTGCTAAATGTCTGCCATCATATCCCCATTACAGTTCCAGAAGGGAACCCAGAATTATGTGAAAGCGCTATCCAGATAACCTCAGTGTCTCTCTTCTTACCCCTCACTTCTGTAAATATTTCCTTGTCAAACACAAACTGTCCAAGTTACTCTTGAATTTGCTGGTACATCCTGGATCACAGCTTGATTAATAAACTGGTGTGCGGGGGACCGACCACTGTGGGGACGCAGCACTAGATTACCAGAGGGACATGGCACTAGATCACAACTTAAATAAATTGGGCCAAGATTGGGTTTGAACCCAGGACTTTCCAGATGTGTAGGAGAATGTTTAGCCAGCTGAGGGAGTGGCACTGACCCAGTCAGCCGCACATTTCAGATCATAGGAGATAATAAGTCGACACCAACAAAACTATTGTACAGAAATGCGCTGCCACGGATACGCATTCATACCTCACTGCGAGTGACAGTAACTCGGATGAGGGTAGAGTCACTGGTGCCAAGTCCTTTCATGGATTTGTAGAGCTTCTCAGCGAAGAACGCTGGACGGTTCATCACACATTGCACTGCAAGACAAAAAAAAGGATAAATTCTCAAACAGCAGCAGCCTCACAAGACAATAAAATGCAAGGAAAATTTCAACATCACTTCCAATCATTAACACACGCAAAGCTTCTTTCCAACACTCTTCCCTCCCTCTCCTGCTGAATTACCAGTCTTTCTTTGTTAAAGGTGGTGGTTTTGGTAAATTTTATGGACCATTCTGTCTCTATGCTGGGCAGTTAACACAGAAAAACATCCAAAAGGTGCTTCACAGAGACACAATAAGAAAAATGGACACCAAGACAAAGGTGAAAACTGAAAGCTTATTGTAGGAGTTTGAGTGGGTGAGACTGACTCAGTGGACAGATGATGTGAAGCTGGGTTAAAGGTTGTTGTTTGCAAATGAAAGGCATTTTAAAAGTGTGGGAAGCAGCCAGGAGAAGGAATAATTCTGAGTAGCCAGCTGTGGAGCTCAGCAGAATTTTAACAGCAGAATTGATGCGGGGGGGGGGGGGGGGGGGGGTCTAAATTACACTAATGGAAAACACAATCATGGTTTGAGAACACTAACACAATACTGACTTAAGAGTGAATGATCTTAGATTATGGAGAGTGCTGGCAAAATAACTGAATATCCTTGGATAAAAACAAATTAAAAATCAATTAGTTTAAATTTTAGAGGAGATGTGCAAGGCAAGTTTTTTTTTTACACAGAGGGTGGTGAATGTCTGGGACGTGCTGCCTGGGGAGGTGGTGGGAGCACGGAGCAGCATTTAAGATGCAACTAGATGAATCCATGACTAGGATGGGAATGGAAGGATAGAGTCCTAAGTGCTTATGGTTTTAGTTTAGGCAGACATCAGCACAGACTTGGAGGGCTGAAGTTCCTGTGCTGTATTTTCTTTTTTTTTTCACTCTTTGTACTGCGGATGCTGGAATCAGAAACTAGAAGAGAAAATGCTGGAAAATCTCAGGTCTGGCAGCATCTGTAGGGAGAGAAAAGAGCTAACATCGAGTCCAGATGACCCTTTGTCACAGCTAAAAGACCTAGAAAGTGGGAGATAATTATACTGCAGGGAGAGGGAAAGAAAGATGAATCATAGTCACAAAAACAAGGGGAAAGGCTGCTAATAGCAGCCCATAGAGAGAATAAAAGTTGCGAGTGGCCAAATGGCAGAGAAGCTAAAATCAGAGGGTAAACAGTGACAGATGAAGATGTTTGGAGGTGGGGTGTGGGGGTGAGGGAGACACAAAATGGAGAAAAATGGCAGGGGGTGGGGGGGGGGGGGGAGGAAGAAAAAAGTGAAGAAAGACAATAAAGTAGTAAAAAAGGTAGAGAACAGTTAAAAATGAAATGAAATGAAAACAAAGGGGCCAAGACGGAATAGAGCAAACCATCTCAAGTTATTGAATTCAATGTTGAGACGGGAAGGCTGTAAAGTGCCGAGCTGGAAGATGAGATGCTGTTCCTCCAGTTTGTGCTGAGCTTCACTGGAACACTAACAGGCCAAGGACAGACATGTGGGCAAGGGAGCAAAATGGCAAGCAACCAGAAGGTCAGAGTTCTGATTGAGCACCTTAGGTTTGTGCACAGCAAAGCGGTCACCCAGTCTATGCTTGGTCTCTCCGATATAGAGACCACACTGGGAGCAGCGATCGCAATACATCAAATTGAAAGAGGTGCAAGTGAAACACTGCTAAACCTGGAATGTTTTGGACCTTGGACGGTAAGCATGGAAGAGGTAAAAGGACAGCATTACACCTTCTGCAATTGCAAGAGAAGGTGCCATGAGTGACGGGAGAGGTGGACTACGTTATCCTGGAGGGAATGGTCTCTGTGGAATGCTCTCAGAGGAAAAGGGAATATGTGTTTAGTGGTAGAATCACACAAGAGTTGGCGAAAATGGTAAAAGATTATGCTTTGCATGTGGAGGCTGGTGAGGTGAAGTGATAAACTAGGGGGGACCCAATCCATGTTCTGGGAGGGAGGGTAGGGGGTGAGAGTTGTGGCGCGGGAGATGGATCGCATATTGTTGAGCACCCTACTGACAACTATAGGTGGGAAACCACAGTTGAAGGAGGACCACCACATATTAGAAACACCACTTTGAAAGGTGGCATCATTGGAACAAATGCGACAGAGGCGAAGGAGCTGAGAGAAAGGGATGGAGTCCTTCTAGGATTAGGACTCCATCCCTTGAAGAGCTGTAGACCAGATAGCAGCAGGAGTCAGTAGGCTTGCAATGCATATTGGTAGACAGACTATTGCCAGAAAGAGGGACTGAAAAAATCCAGGGAGGGAAGGAAGTGTCTGAGATGGACCAGGTAGAAGAGATAGGTGGAAACTGGAAGAGAAGTTGGTGAATTTTTCATCAACTTATTTCCTCTTATCTTGACTCCGTCCTCACTCCTCTGGTCCATTCCGTCACCACCTACATCCAGGATTCCTTGGATGCCCTGTGTCACACCTCTCTACACCTCCATCCCACACCGGGATGGCCCGAGAGCCCTTTGCTTCTTTCTTGGAGAGGCCTCAATAATTCCCACCCATCACCACTCTCCTCCGCCTGGCTAAACTGTTCTCTCTCTCAACAACTTCTCCCACTTTAAATATAGAACATAGAACACTACAGCACAAACAGGCCCTTCGGCCCACAAGTTGCGCCGATCACATCCATACCTACCAATCCATAGACCTATCTATAACCCCCAATCCCATTAAATCCCTTATACTCATCCAGAAGTCTTTTAAAAGACCCCAGCGAGTTCGCCTCCACCACCACTGACGGCAGCCGATTCCATTCACTCACACCACCCTCTGAGTGAAAAACTTACCCCTAACAGCACCTCTGTACTTGCTTCCCTGCACCTTAAATCTGTGTCCTCTCGTAGCGACCATTTCAACCCGGGGAAATAGCCTCCGAGAATCCACCCTATCTATTCCTCTCAACATTTTATAAACCTCTATCAGGTCGCCTCTCAACCTACGCCTCTCCAGGGAGAAGAGTCCCAGCTCCCTCAACCTATCCTCATAAGGCATGCCTCCCAATCCAGGCAACATCCTTGTAAATCTCCTCTGCACCCTTTCAATAGCTTCCACATCCTGTAGTGAGGCGACCAGAACTGCGCGCAGTACTCCAAGTGGGGCCTGACAAGGGACTTATAAAATCAAATCAAAGATGTAGCAATGGGTACCCACATGGGTCCTAGCTGTGCTTGTCTTTTTTATGGGGTATGTGGAACATTCCTCGTTCCCAGCCTCCCCGGGTTCCTTCCCACAACTCTTTTACCGGTACATTGATGGCTATTTTGGTGCCACTTCGTGCTCTCATCCAGAGCTCAAAAAATTCATCATTCTCCCATTCAACTGTTTGGTTAAAAAGTCACATCTTAAAATCAGTACACTGCGTTTCATGAGTCTCTGTATTTAGCTTAAGTTTAGCAATAGATAGCCTCAAATGAAAACCCCCATCAATAAGAATGTCACAGAAGGAGCTTGAGCAACAACAGATAGGCTGGGGATGGGAGACAAAGGTGGAAATGCTGGTAGTGAGAGTGGGGGTGGGAAGGGAAAGAGAAGGACAAGAGGAGATGCGGAATGAGGAGGAATGGCAGGGAATGGGAGGAGAGAGGGAGCAAGGGGAGGATTCGAGAGAGGAGAGAAAGAGAGTGAGGGGGCAATGACGTTCTGTACAATCCTCATCTGAAGGAGACAAATTCAGGTTAGAGGGTATAGCTGATGATTGTATCATTAACATAAAACCCACCAATGGCCTGCATTCCGTCACGCACATCTCCTGAAAATTCCCGATCCACGGCCTTCAGCAGCTCCCGTTTCGCCAACTGTGGAGAAATCAAAATACACGGAGAAAATAAAGTTCAGCCCCACAAACAGAAATCCGGTGAATTTGGCTTAAATTGGAGAGAGAAATCTGTTCATACAGGAGATATTCAAAGCAAGAAACAACTTCTGAAAGGATAAAACTGCAGGTAAGCAAATGAATGTAAACCAAAGCTTTGAACTAAAAACAGAAAAAACTCAGAAGACCAACAGTGTTGTAAAAGCCACAAAGGGCAAATACAGAATCCCTACAGTGCAGGTTGAGTCTGCACCTAAACAATCCCACCCAGACCCTATTCCCATAACCCTACTATTTACCCCGCTAATCTACACATTCTGGGACACTAAAAGGCAATTTAGCATGGCCAATGCACCTAACCTGCACAGCTTTGGGCTGTGGGAGGAAACCCACACAGACACGGGGAGTGTGTCTGGAGTTTGCACACAGACAGTGACCTGAGACCAGAATCGAACCCTGATCCCTGGAGCTGTAAGGCAGCAGCGCTAACCACTGTGCCACCCCAATACGAAACATAACATTGAAGGAATATCAAAGCTAACAGTGAAAGCTTTTATAAACATATTCAAAAGTGTGGCTCAGGGAAATGTGGATGCATTAGGCCAAACAAATGTGATATTGTCATAAGTAGGAAGTGGGAGAATTATTAGCTGAAGGCTTTGCATCCACCTTCATGTCAAAAGGGGATGAAATACCAGTGACCTGTGTAAAGTAAAAGATAAATTAGAGACTGGGGAATTGTAAAATCACAAAGCCAGGGATTTCCCAATTACAGTCTGAGAATTATACAGCCCAGTGTGTGTCTCTGAAAGAGTTAGTCTATTATTGCCATTTCCCTATTCCTCCACGAGAAATATTCCCATCCAGCATAAATCCAAAACATTTTCCTTCTCAAATTCATATCCAATGGTATTTCAAGCTGAAAAAGTGAATCATTACCCACTACAGTGGGAAAAGTGAGTTTTCTTCCTTCATTTGAATTTTTTCCACTTCTACAAATTTACTCCATTTTTTCATTTCTCTCTCCCCCTGTTGGGAGCGCACGTACCACCTTCCCCATTTCAAACAACACTCAGTGGTATCATCTTCAACAATATCGCTAAGTGACACAGTGGCGAACACTGATGCCTCAGCACCAGGGACAGGTTCAATTCCAACCTCAGGTGACTGAGTGGAGTTTGCACATTCTCCCTGCCCTGAGTGCTCCTACAGTCCAAAGATGTGTGGGTTAAGTTGATTGGCCATGCTAAATTGCCCCTTCAGGGGGATTAGCATGGTAAAAATATAGGGCTACAGGGATAAGGCTGAGTTGAATTGTTGTCAGTGTAGGCCTAATGGGCTGAATGGCCTCCTTCTGCCCTGTAAGGATTCTATGATTAGCAGCTGGTGAGGGCTTCGGAAACATCAGCTGCGCTTCAATAGCCTGTGCTCCACATTCACTGTCTATGTGGACACTTCTAGCAGGAGTCAGGATCACCCTCCATAACCCAAAGATAACAGGTCCAACTGTAATGGTCAAAACTGCCCTAGCTATCTCCAATCCACGATCAAATGTGGCAGTGATTCCTTGTTCTGTGTGTTGCTACCCACCTTGAAATCTAGCAACATCCTGGGGGATACCACTGATCAGAAACTGAACGGGACTAGCCATATAAATACTACGGTTACCAGAGCAAATCAGATGCTGGGAATCCTACAGTGAATAACTCACCTCCTGACTGCCCAAAGCCTGTCCACCATCAGGATTAAGCTTGTGCAACTGAATAAATCTGCTGGACTTCAACCTGGTGTTGTGAAACTTACTGTGCCTACCCCATCCAAAACCAGCAACTCCACATCAGGATTTTGATGGATCACTCCCCACTTGCCAGGAACGGATGCAGCTCCAACAACACAAGAGACTTGATACCATCCAGGACACAATAGCCCACTTGATTGCTACCCCTTCCACAAACATCCATTCCCTCCACCATCAACATTCAGAGCAGCCATGTGTACTATTTACAGGATGCTCTGCAGGGACTCACCAAGATTCCTTAGGTAGTACCCATAACCATCTAGAAGGACAAGGGCAGCAGATACCTGAAAACACTAATTCATATCCAATGGTATTTCAAGCTGAAAAAGTGAATCATTACCCACTACAGTGGGAAAAGTGAGTTTTCTTCCTTCATTTGAATTTTTTCCACTTCTACAAATTTACTCCATTTTTTCATTTCTCTCCCCCCTCCAGGTCACTCACCATCCCGACTTGGAAATATATCGCCGTTCTTTCACTTTGACTGGTCAAAATCCTAGAACACTGTCACTCCCTAACAGCACTGTGGGTGTGCCTACATCTCAGGGACTGCAGTAGTTCTAGAAAGAGGTCACCCCCTCCTTCTGAAGGGCAATTAGAGATGAGCAATATCTGCTTAGTATAGCCAGCAATACCCAAATCCCATACTGAACTTTGAAAAATAAGCCAACGAGGTAGAACCATACAATATTACAGCACAGAAACAGGCCTTTTGGCTGTGCCAAAACATTTTTCTGCCTACTTGCACTGACCAGCACCTGGACCACATCCCTCCACACCCCTCTCATCCATGTACCTGTCCAAGTTTTTCTTAAAAAGTGAGCCCGCTTTCACCACTTCATCCAGCAGCTCATTCCACACTCCCACCACACTCTGCGTGAAGAACCCCCCCCCACCCCCCAATATTCCCTTTACACTTTTCCCCCTTCACCCTTAACCCATGTCCTCTAGTCTTTTTCTCCCCTAACCTCAGTGGGAAAAGCCTACTTGCATTCACTCTATCTACACCCATCAATTTTATACACCTCTCTCAAAGTTCTCCTCATTCTTCTACACTCCAGGGAATAAAGTCCTAACCTATTCAACCTTTCTCTGTAACTCAGTTTCTCAAGTCCCAGCAACATCCTTGTAAACCTTCTCTTGCACTTTTACAACCATATTAATATCCTTCCTGTAATTAGATGACCAAAGTGTGAAGTGGTTCATTTTGGCAGATCAAGTAGGATGACAGAATATAATATTAACGGTAGGACTCTTGGCAGTGTGGAAGATCAGAAGGATCTTGGGGTCTGAGTTCATAAGATGCTCAAAGCAGCTGCGCGGGTTGAAGCTGTGGTTAAGGTGGCGTATGGTGTACTGGCCTTCAATCAAGGAATTGAGTTTAGGAGTTGAAAGATAATGTTGCAGCTATATAGGATCCTGGTGAGACCCCACTTGGGAGTACTGTGCTCAGTTCTGGTCATCTCATTACAGAAAGGATGTGGAAACCATAGAAAGGGTGCAGAGGAGATTTACAAGGATGTTGCCTAGATTGGGAAGCATGCCTTATGAGGATAGGTTGAGGGAGCTCTGCCTTTTCTCCTTGGAGAAACGAAGGATGAGAGGTGACTTGATAAATGTGTTTAAGATGTTGAGGGGTATTGATCGAGTGGACAGTCAGACGCTTTTTCCCGGGGCTGAAATGGTTGCCACAAGAGGACACAGGTTTAAGGTGCTGGGGAGTAGGGACAGAGGAGATGTCAGGGGTAAGTTTTTCACTCAGTGGTGGGTGCGTGGAATGGGCTGCCAACAATGGTAGTGGAGGCAGATTCGATAGGGTCTTTTAAGAGACTTTTAGATAAGTACATGGAACTTAGTAAGATAGAGGGTTATAGGTAAGCCTAGTAATGTCTAAAGTAGGGACATGTTCGGCACAACTTTGTGGGCCGAAGGGCCTGTACTGTGCTGTAGTTTTTCTATGTTTCTAAAACTGCACACAATGCTCTAAATTCGGCCTCATATACAACCTCACCATTCCAATTCTTATACCCAATAATTTGATTTATAAAGGCCAATACCCAAAAGCAATCTATGACCCTATCTACCTGTGATGCCACTTTTAGGGAATTATATATCTGTATTCCCAGATCTCTGTTCTATTGCACTCTTCAGGGTCCTACCATTTACCTTGTATGTTCTACCTTAGTTTGTCCTTCCAAAGTCCAATACCTCACACTTGTCTGCATTAAACGCCATCTGCCATTTTTCAGCCCGTTCTTCCAGCTGGTCCAAATCCCTCTGCAAGCTTTGAAAACCTTCCTCACTGTCCACTATACCTCCATTCTTTGCATCATCAGCAAATTTGCTGATTCAATTTACCGATCCAATTTACCACATTATCATTCTGATCATTGATATAGATGACAAACAACAATGGACCCAACACTGATCCCTGTGGCACACCACTAGTCACAGGCCTCCACTCAGAAGCAATCCTCCACAACCACTCTCTGGCTTCTTCAATTGAGCTGGTGTCTAATCCAATTTACTACCTCTCCATGTATACCTAGTGACCGAACCTTCCTAATTAACCTCCCATGCAGGACCTTGTCAAAGGCCTTACTGAAATCCATGTAGACAACATCCACTGCCTTCCCTTCATCCACTTTCCTGGTTAATTCCTCAAAGCTCTAATAGATTGGTTAAACATAACCTACCATGCACAAAGCCATGTTGACTCTCCTTAAGTACCTGTCTATCCAAGTATTTGTAGATCCTATCTTAGTACTCCTTCCAATAATTTACCTACTACTGACGTCAAATTTACCAGCCTATGATTTCCTGGATTACTTTTTGAGCCTTTTTTAAAAACAGTGGAACAACATGAGCTATCCTCTAATCATCCAGCACCTCACCTGCGGATACCAACATTTTAAATGTATCTGCTAGCGCCCCTGCAATTTCAACACTTGTCTCCTTCAAGGTCCGAGGGATTTATCTACTCTGATTTGCCTCAAGACAACAAGCAACTCTTGTATAGGTTCCTGTAATCTGTATAGGTTCCATGACCTCCCTACTTCTTTGCCTTATTTCCATAGACTCCATACCAGTTTCCTTAGTAAATATGGATGCAAAAAACCCATTAAATTTCTCCCCCATTTCTTTTGATTCCATACACAGCCGACCACTCTGATCTTCAAGAGGACCAATTTTATCCCTTATGATCCTTTTGCTCTTAATATACCTGTAGAAGCTCTTAGGATTATCCTTCACCTTGACTGCCAAAGCAAGCTCATGTCTTCTTTTAGCCTTCCTGATTTAAGTAGTTTCTTGCGCTTTTTATACTCAAGCATCTTATTTGTTCCCTGTTGCTTCTGTCATACATCTCTCTCCTCTTATATGTTCTTATCAGAGGTAGGTACAAGGGAATTTTCAATTGTTTGCCTGCATCTGCAGACTAAAGCGTAGGGCATTGCACAGCGTGCATTGATATGAAGATGGCAGGGGATGGAATAGATAAAGATATTAAGAACAAAGAAAAGAACAAAAACAGTCCGGGAAACAGGCCCTTCGGCCCAACGAGCCTGCGCCGCCATCTCAACACCAATCCCCCTCTCCACCCACGACCCTTGTCTAATGTTTTATGGCCATCCACATTGAGGGAAACTGATTTAGGGACAATTTATTACTGCTAATCAGCCTAACAGCACATCTTTGGGGTGTGGGAGGAAACCGGAGCACCCGGAGAAAACCCACACAAGCACGGGGAGAATGCGCAAACTCCCACAGACACCGGCCCAAATCCATGTGTCTGCACAGCAATCAGTGATAGTCACTGAGCTGTCGTCTTGCCCAGTATCTGGTCCAGTTTAGGCACACACTAACGACATGAAGCACTAGGCCAATCTCGAACAACCAAGAGCAGCCCAAGTACGACCCATCGCATGTACGCCCCTCGTTGGACACAAGGCGGACCGACTTAAAACCTGTGAATGAATATTCATTCAGGTTGGCCTTGTTTAAGGGGTCTCGATTTAATGCATCAGTTAGACAGTCTTGGTCAGACCCCATCTAGAGTTCTGTATTCAGTGCTCAGACCTCACTTGAAGTATTCAGTTCTGGGCACTGCATCTCAGGAAGGAAATATTGGGTTGCAGCATTGATTCACCAGAATATCAGCACTGAAAGGGTTAAATGGGGACAGGTTGTACTGACTTGGCTTATCTTCCCTCTGGAGCAGGAGGTTTAATTGTGATGTAACCAAGGTGTTTCAAGTGACTAATGGATTCGGCAGAACCAGGACAAAGGTTTCTTCAGGTTGGGGAACTGCACCCATCCACAACTTGTAAACTCTGAGCTAGACTGTTCAGGGGCGAAACCAAGAACTCTTTCCTCCTCCATGTCCCAAACCGTCAATGCCGAGGGAGTCAGTTGGAACTTTTGAGAGTGAGATTAAAAGACTTTCCTTGAACATGCAGGTAAACGGGAGTTGAAACGCCAGCCAGGCATGGTGAAACAGCCTCAAGGGGCTGAACGGCTTCCTCCTATATTACGTTACTGGACCCCAGAGTTAAATACAGTAAATGTTACAGACATATACGATAGATGGAAGGTGGTGAGAAAAGATTGGTGTGTTCCAGGGCTAAGCCTTCATTAGATTGGAAAAGGCAGGCAGAAGAGCTTGTTACTTTGATCAGTTTCCTCTCTCAGAACCAGAGATCATAAGCACAGGAGGCCGCTTACTGGGCCCACTTGTTTTGCAGCAGCACTGTAAACTAATCCCAGTGCCTTCTGTTTTAAATATTTACCCCATTTAGCATTGAAAGATGCCATGGTAAATGCCTCAACTGTTCTTTATGGTAAAGCATTCAGTGCTTCAAATGGTTTCTGCACATGAACTTCACAAGAAAGCAGATAATCCATTAGGGAGATGGAATAGAAGGTTATGCTGACAAAGAGGAAGAGATCTAGAAGGAGGGAGGAGGAGAGAACAGAGAGAGAATGGGGAATTAACAGTCAATAACAAGGAAACGGTGGGTAAAATTAACAAATATTTTGCTCCTGTCTTTACCATAGGGGATACAAGAAACACTCCCATAATAACTGTAAATTGGGAGATGGAAGCAAGAGGAACTTGATGAAAATTACAATCACAGGCAAGCGGTACTGAGCAAACTGATGGAGCTGTGAGCTGACAAGCCTCGAGATCCTGATGGACTTCATCCCAGGTCTTAAAAGAGGTAGCCGATGTTGGTGTGAATATTCCAAAATTCCCTAGATTCTGGGCAGGTTCCATCAGAGTAGAAAGTAGCAAATATAATCCCTCTGTTCAAGGAAGGTGGGAGGTAGAAATCAGGCCCGTTAGCTTGATGTCTGTCATGGAAAAGTGCTAGAATCAATTGAAGTAGTTATAGCTGGGCACTTAGACAAGATGAAGGTAATGGGCAAGAATTAACATAGCTTTATGAAAGGGAAATCACCAATTACTAAAGTTCTTTGAAGGTGTAATATGCTGTGGGTAGAGGGGAACCTGTAGATGTACTTGGATTTCTAAAGTGCCACATTAGAACTTAACAATCCCACAACCAACAGATCAGACCCAAGCTCTGTAGACCTATCACATCGTGAATGCTGGTGGACAATTAAACAACTCACTGGAGGAGGAGGCTCCACAAATATCCTCAGCCTCAAATGGTAGAGGAGCCCAGCACATCAGTGCAAAAGATAAGGCTGAAGCATTCACAGCAATCTTCAGCCTGAAGTGCCGAGTGGATGATCCATCTCCGCTTCCTCAGTGGTCTCCAGCATCTCAAATGTCAATCTCCAGGTAATTCAAGAAAAGGTTGGAGGCACTGGATACTTCAAAGGCAACGGGTCTGATAACATTCCGGCAATACTCTGAAGACTTGTGCTCTCGTACTTGCCACTCCCCTAACCAAGCTCTTGCAGTACAGTCACACTCTGGCATCTACCCAACAATGTGGAAAATTGCCCCAGGTACGTCCTGTACACAAAAGCAGGACAAATCCAACCCGGCCAATTACTGCAATCAGTCTACTCCTGATCAGTAAAGTGATGGAACGGCTCATCGACAATGCTATCTCAAAGCACTTGCTCAGCAACGCCCAGTTTGGGTTTTCCCATGGTCACTCAGCTCCTGATCTTATTACCGCCTTGGTTCAAGCATGGACAAAAGAGCTGAATTCCAGTGGTGAGGTGGGAAGCACAAGCTTTCGAGGTTTCCCACTTCATCAAGTGAATGGAGAGTTCTGGCCTTAGACAGAGCATATAAAGCACAGACAGTTTACAGATTACTGATTATCAGTGAGCTTACTATCAAATAAAATCGGTTGGACTTAAACCTGGTGTTGTCAGACTTTTTACTGTGTTTACCCCAGTCCAATGCCGGCATCTCCACATCATCATCGACACTGCAGACATGAGGAGAACGTCCACTCTCTCCACTGACACTCAGCAGCAGCAGGACGTACTATCTACAAGATGCACTGCAGGAACTCATCAAGGCTAATTAGACATCACCTTCCAAACCCATGACACTACCATCTAGAAGGAGAAGAGCAGCAGATACCTTGGAACATCACCATCTGTAAGTTCCCCTCCAAGTCACTTACCATCCTGACCTAGAAATAGATCATCGTTGCTTCGCAGTCACCTGGACAAAATCCTGGAATTCCCGCTCTGACAGTATTGTGGGTCAACCCACAGCACGTGGACTGCAGCAATTCAAGAAGGCAGCTCACCAAATTGAAGGCAGCTAGGGATGGGCAATAAATGCTGGCTAGCCAGCAACATCCCATGTCCCACGAATGAATAAAATAATGAAGAAAAGCATGAATTACATTGAACTTTAAATAAGTTTCAAAATGGACAGACAAGCTGCAAGCAGCTGATGATGAAAGTCAGCCACTGGCTGAATTGCTGGTGGGTGATTCTCTGAGGAACAATGGAACCTCATTCTGTTTCCAGACAAGGTACTTCTAAAGCATACAGAAACCAATTGCCATCTCCAGTGGAGACAATGGAAGGGTGGCACAATGGTTAGCATTGCTAGTTCACAGCTCCAGGGACTCTGGTTAAATTCCAGTTTTAGAACATAGAACATAACAGCGCAGAACAGGCCCTTCGGCCCACGATGTTGCACCGACCAGTTAAAGAACAACGACCCACTAACCTAAACCAATCCCTTTTCGTCCATAAACCTATCCACGGATCTCTTAAACACCCCCAAACTAGGCGCATCTACAACTGCAGCAGGCAGGGCATTCCAATCCCTTACCACCCTCTGGGTAAAGAACCTACCCCTGACATCCATCCTATAACTACCACCCCTTAATTTAAAGCCATGCCCCCTTGTGCTAGCTTTCTCCATCCGAGGAAAAAGGCTATCACTATCCACCCTATCTAAACCTCTAATCATCTTATATGTTTCAATAAGATCCCCTCTTAGCCGCCTTCTTTCTAGCGAAAACAACCCCAAATCCCTCAGTCTCTTCTCATAGGACCTCCCCTCCATACCAGGCAACATCCTGGTAAACCTCCTCTGCACCCTCTCCAAAGCCTCCACATCCTTCCTGTAATGTGGGGACCTGAACTGCACACAATACTCCAAGTGCAGCCGCACCAGAGTTGTGTACAGTTGCAACATGACGCTGCGACTCCTAAATTCAATCCCCCTACAATAAACGCCAAGACACTGTATGCCTTCTTAACAACCTTATCTACTTGATTCCCAACTTTCAGGGATCTATGTACACATACACCTAGATCCCTCTGTTCATCCACACTATTCAAAGTCCTCCCGTTAGCCCTATACTCGACACATCTGTTATTCCTACCAAAGAGAATTACCTCACACTTCTCCGCATTAAACTCCATCCGCCACCTCTCGGCCCAGCTCTGCAACCTGTCTAAGTCTCCCTGCAAACTATGACGCCCTTCCTCACAATCTACCACACCTCCGACTTTGGTGTCATCAGCAAATTTACTAATCCACCCAACTATACCCTCATCCAGATCATTAATAAAAATTACAAACAGCAGTGGCCCCAAAACAGATCCCTGAGGCACACCACTCGTAACCGAACTCCATGACGAATATTTACCATCAACCACCACCCTCTGTCTCCTATCTGCTAGCCAATTCCTGATCCAATTTCCTAGATTACCCTCAATCCCATACATCTGCATTTTCTGCAGAAGCCTACCATGGTGAACCTTATCAAACGCCTTACTAAAATCCATATATACCACGTCAACTGCCTTACCCCCATCCACCTCTTTGGTCACTTTCTCAAAAAACTCAATAAGGTTAGTAAGGCACGACCTACCCACTACAAAACCACGCTGACTATCTCCAATCATATATATATTCCAATCCCTCACCACCCACTGGGTAAAGAACCTACCCCTGACATCCATCCTGTAGCTACCCCCCCTTAATTTAAAGCCATGCCCCCTCGTGCTAGCTTTCTCCATCCGAGAAATCAATTCATTACTCTCCAAATAATAGTTTTGGCTCACTATGAGGAGCTTTCACTTTGTCCTTGTGTCTCTGGGTTTCCTCCCATAGACCAAAGATGTGTAGGTTAGGTGCAATGGCCATGCCAAATTGTCCTTTAGTGTCCCAAGATGTATACGTTAGGGAAATTACTGGAGGAAATGCGTCAGGCTAAGGGAATGGGGCAGGGGTGGAGCTGGGAAGATGCCTGTCAGACTGTTGGTGTAGACAATTGGCCAAATGGCCTCCTTCTGTAATGTAGGGATTCTATGATTCCAAGAGATGAGTACCACCTCATCAGGAGATAACCTATGCATAATATCAAGACAGATCTGTGGATTTTGTCTTCCAGAAATACACAAAACCTGGGATAAAAACCAGCTGAAAAGCTGCCCCAGTTGTATGCACGTCTGGGGGGTGTTAGAACTTGTTTGACACAGAGGCAAAAGAACCAGCCAGCAGCAGCAACCCTGAAAATATTTTTACAGGCATATTTCTCTCTTGCTAATTGTTGAAGCCAAGTCAGAGAAGTCACAGCTGTAACGGAAACAAGGAGACTTCTCTGCCCAACTGCAGGATACCGGAATCTCGAAACTGACTATTCGCCTGCTGTAATCAGTGTTCCTGAAATTTCAAATTGCAACATCCACATCACTCACCATCTACTCAGTCAAGGACTGTCGCAGATTTCTTCAATTACTTACTTTGGAATCAATTCTCACTTCTAATCTGTATGAATGTGTATTTGTGTTTAATCATAAACTTTCACTCTAACTCAAGAAAACATGGTCAAATCGGCTCAATTTAAAACCTAAATATTGGGATTGGGAGAAGGTTCCGTGAAGGAAGGGAGCATTTTAGATTCATCCTGTTGGGACCAGCAGAGGGGATTGAATTAAGAGAGACAATTCCTCCCTCCTTCATCCAGGGCATAACAATTTGGAGGCATCCCAGTCAGAGGGATGCAATTGAGGGATCAGAGTTGAGAAGGTACTTCTTCACTCAAAGGGTGGTGAATCTCTGGAATTCTCTGCCTGTTGAAGTGATGGAGGCTGCCTCACTAAATATATTTAAGTCATGGGTAGATAGGTTTCTGATCGACAAGGGAATTAAGGGTTATGGGGAGAAAGCGGGAAAGTGGAGTTCACACATTCACCCTGTGTCTGCGTGGGTTTCCTCTGGGTACTCCAGTTTCCCCCTCAGTCCAAAGATGTATGGGTTAGGTGGATTGGTCATGCTGAATTACTCCTCAGCATCAGGGGGATTAGCAGGGGAAATATGGTTATGGGGCCAAGGCCTGGATGGGATTGTTTTTGGCGCAGACTGGCCTCCCTCTGCACTGTAGGGATTCTATGATAAATGTATCCTCTAGCCTCACTTTCTTTTTTAACTATCAAAATGTTGCGTAATTTTTAAAAATTCTTAAATCTCCATACTCTAGCCATTTCCATTTGTCTTTGTGGTTCCTTACGGAGAGAGGGGTTTGTCTCCAGAACGATCCCACTTGCTCTTACCCTGCCGTATTCGTGAATAGTGGCCTTGAGCTGGGGGAAGCTGCGGGTAGCCAGAATCATGTTGAAGGTCGATTCGTCCGTCCCAAGTTTCCCTTCCCCGGCCCGGAACAACCTCTCTGCATCCGCAGTTGCCTTCTGCATGTCCACTGTCTGATTCTCATCACGATTGCCCTGTGAATGGAGATCAAATAAAGTTTAAGTGGATTTTGGGTCAGTTTCACACTTTGGGTTTCAGTCCTGAGTTGACGCATCGCTAAAAAGGAGATTGTTGCACTGCACCTTCCATGTGCACAGCTACCCCAGGGAACGGCAACTCCTCGTAACTCAGCCTGGTCTCCCTTTCTCATTTGAGCCGGGGCAATGTGGCCGATTCCTCATTAAAGGGCATCGGAGTGGAGCACAATTTACATCGGTACACATACACTCCAGCAAGAGTCACTGCCTTTCTTTAGTGGGAAGTGGGGAAGCCAGAAACAGATTTTGCCCATCCCTATTTAACCCGAGGACATTAACAGCCAACCACTCAGTATGGGCCAGAACAGGCAGTGGTTCCTGGCCCTGAAAGGGTTCAGTGAATTAACTGGAATACTTGACCAGATGCCAGCACACATTACCAGTTTCAGAGCTGCCAGATTTATAGAATTCAGCTGTACCAAATAGGATAAAACCCCCAAACTTCTGGACTGCTGTTCCATTGCAGAAACACTTATCAGGATTGGGAAGTCCTGACTCTTTGTTCCCAAGGGGGCACTCTGAAAGTGTACAATCTTTGCACTGTTGCGCCAGTCACAACCAGCTAGTTCAGTGCAGACTGCAGCCACCTTGGAGCCTGCTGGCTATATCAAACACTCACTTTACAATGCAGCAGCAGTGACTGCTTTAGGATTTATGGAAGTTTGTACATTTATGGAAGTTTGGCTAACACTGTAAAGATTCTGTGTTACAATGAAATAGGCGGAGCAGATGAGAAGGTTTTTCCTTTAAAGCTTCTGAGACAATTGGAGCTGAACACTGAACATTAAAAGGAACTGGTAAAAAAAATAAAAACACAGAACCAGAGCTCCAGAATTTCTCATGGGTCACACAAGCACCATCACCCCACCCCCAACAGAGGGAGGCAATGGTCTAGTGGTATTATTGCTAGGCTGTTAACCCAGAAGCTCAGCTAATGTTCTGGGACCAGGTTCGAATCCCACCACAGCAGACAGTGGAATTTGAATTCAATAAAAACTATCTGGCATTAAGAATCTACTGATGACCGTGAAACCATTGCTGATTGTCAGAAAAACCCAATTGGTTCACGAATGCCTGTTTTTAGTAAAGAAAATCGATCATCCTTACCTGGCCTACATGCGACTCCAGAGCCACAGCAATGTAGTTGACTCGGAACTGCAGTCTGAACGGACTTAACAAGCCACTCAGCAAGGGCAGCCAGAGATGGGCAACAGGGTAGAGGTAGAAAGATTCTTCCCGCTTAGAAAGGATAGCAAGACTAGAGTTCACAGCCTCAAGATAAAGCAGGGGCAGTTTAGATCAGAGTTGAGAAGGAACTTCTTCACTCAAAGGGTGGTGAATCTCTGGAATTCTCTGCCTGTTGAAGTGATGGAGGCTGCCTCGCTAAATATATTTAAGTCACAGGTAGATAGGTTTCTGATAGACAAGGGAATTAAGGGTTATGGGGAGAAAGCGGGAAAGTGGAACTGATCCACTTCAGATCAGCCATGATCTTATTGAATGGCAGGGCAGGCTCGAAGGGCTAGATGGCCTACTCCTGCTCCTATTTCTTATGTTCTTACGTTTATGTTCTTAATAAATGCTGTTCTGCCAGCGACACCCATGTCTCAAAAGAATAATAAAACCCCTCCACGGACCAAAATGGAGAGGGGGACAGGGAGTGAGAGACAGTGAAAGAGAAAGAAATAAATAAAATGTACGTGTCATGGCTGAGCAAGCAGTCTCACACATGGAGATGCACGTGGATGGTGTATGGCCCAGGACAGAGTCTCTTCACACATCAGCATTCTCACTGACACAGGGAGCCTGAATATTTACACAATTCAGTTTTAAACAACTTCATCTCTGGTTTGGGGAGAGTCTACAAGCAGGGAGACATGGTTTCAGAATAAGGGACAGGTCATTTCAGATTGAGATGAGGGGGAATGTCTTCAGTCAGAGGGTGGTGAATCTTTGGAAGTCTTTGCCCCAAGAGGACTGCTGTGGAGGCTCAGTCATTGAGTATGTCCAAAGCACAAGTCAATAGATTTCTACATACCAATGACATTAAGGGATTGTGGGGTTAGTGCAGGAATATGGTGCTGAGGTAGATAGTCAGTCACGATTTAGCTAGATGGCAGAGCAGGTTTGAGCAGTTGAATAGCTTATTTCTTCTTCAATGTGATGACCTGATCCTATTCGTGTTGAAGCACATGAGGGCCCAAACCTTCAATGGTGCATCTTGTGGATGCCACTTCCACCCGCACAGCCCCTTGACACTGGGGATGTTCTTGGTGATCTGCAGACAAGCTCAAGGTGATTGTTAGGAGTTGCTGCATTTATTATCTGAATCATCCAGTCACTGACCTGAGACATGGAGATGAGCAATCTCTTGAAATGGCCACTTGTGTCCTTCCTCAAATCCTTCTCCAAATCCCGACCCAGCTCCTCCTTGTAACAGCGTACAATGTCACGAATCTCCTGGTTATTCCTGGTGCACAGGATCTCAATCAGGACCCGATCTTGCGTTCCAGCTCCCTATGGGATATGAAGGAAAACAAAGGAAGTCAAGACTAATTGTTTCTTCAACATAAAGTGGTGCGACTAAGATAGATATTTATAGTTCCAGACAGGCACTGTTAACTTCTTCCCAGATAGTCATTCAGCACATTGTCCAGGTTGGTATAGTACAACTCATTATTATAATACATCAGTCGGCTTAGTGAAATACTCTTGCCACACAGTCAGGGGGTCAAATCGCAAGGTGGCCACGCTGGGGGAGTCAGAATAACAGATTTATCAATCAGGATTACTGCGACCTGTTGCTTTGCAGTGACTCCAGTTCAGGAATACATGTGAATAAATCTTGGGCAAGAACAGGGCTAGTTTCATAGAATCAGAACCCTACAGTGCAGAAAGAGGCCCTTTAGCCCATTGAGAATGCACCGAACACAATCCCACCCAGGCCCTACATATTACACCCACTACTCCCTCCAACCTACGCATCCCTGGATACTAAGGGGCAAATTCTCAGCACGGCCAATCAACCTAACCTGCACATCTTTGAACTGTGGGAGGAAACCGGAGTACCCGGAGGAAACCCACGCACACATGAGGAGGATGTGCAAACTCCACACAGACAGTGACCCGAGCCAGGAATCGAACCCAGGACCCTGGAGCTGTGAAGCAGCAGTGCTAACTCACTGTGCTACTGTGCTGCCCAATGAGAATGAGAAATACGACTTGTCAATTTTCTAAACCTCTGTGTAGCAGAGAGATCTCACCCCAGTGCAGTGGTACAAATGCAGTCAGCCTTATTCTGAAATCACAACAGGCACCCCTGCTAGATCTCCCAACACACTGCACACATGCAGAGCCTCATCTGGACAAAATTCATGAATAGAAATTATATCTTTATAATTGGGAATAACTAGCGCCAAACAATTTATAAACATCTCAATTATATCATTATTTCTTCCATAAATTGGGGAAGGGCGTAGATAAAGGAGATTCATGATTGGAGGTGAGCAAGAGTAAAACATGCAGCAAAATTACAGTCACTTAAACAACTCTGTCTGCCAAACAAAACTTTTCTTTCTTGGAGTGATGTAGAACTCCATGCATCTGTAGAACATCTTTGTCTAGGATCTCTCATATTCTTGGTGAATATATTGGTGCAAACACAGAACCCAACAGAAAGTTCTAACAAATAGCAACGTGATCAAATCTGTTTCTTTTTGCATTTTGGTGGCGGGGTAATTAGTCAGCATTCCCTCACAAAGCTCTCCAATTGGTGTCACAGTATTTCACATCCAGCAGATGGAGGTAAATGTGGTTCAATGTCACGTCCGTGCCACCTCACTCAAACATAGCAAAGTGCAAGTGTCAGAAAATGAATTTTTGCTTCACATTTACTGTCCTCCCCAGCAGTGGACTGTCAGATTCAATATGATTTGATTTATTATTGTCGCATGTATTTGTATATAATGTAAAGTATTGTTTCTTGCGTGCTATACAGACAAAACGTAGCATTCATAGAGAAGAAGAGTGCAGACTGTAGTGTTACAGTCATGACTAGGGTGTAAAGATCAACGTAGTGCAAGGAAGGCCCATTCAAAAGTCCAACAAGCAGCAGGGAAGAAGCTGTTGTCGAGTTGGTTAGTACATGACCTCAGACTTTTGTATCTTCACAAAGGCTCCACCCAACCACACCCTTTCCTTTCAATTAGAATCACAGAATGGCTTTTTGGCTCATTTTGTGTATGGGTAGAATTATGAAGAGTCTCCGCTCTTCAACTCATCCCCCAAAGGCTTTCATTTCTTTTAAAATTTTAAACACAGAATCTATATCGGATTTCCTTTTGGAAGTTACCAATGAATCTGCTACCAGCATCTTTTCAGACAGCACATTCCAGATCACACCACCTGTGCAAAAAAACATTTCTCTACATCTCCTGTTCTGGAGAATCAACTTAAATCTACATCACTGTTTAATGGCTCATCTGCCAGTTTTGTATTTTGTATTTATCCTTCGCACAATCATTCATGTAATTCTGAACACCTCAACCAGATCTCTTTGTAACCTCCTGAGCTTGAAGGAGAATGATCCCACTTCCTCCAGTCTACTTTTTTGAAGTCTTGATGAAAAAAATGACACTGTCTCAACTGAGATTGCAATTGGACAACACTTGCTAAACAATCCTGAATGTGCTGAGAATTACACTGCAAACCAATTCAAGATTATCAGCTGGGCTTGCACTGTGACTTGCCTGTACATGCTGGAAGCCACGTATATTCACACACAGTATGAAGACACTTTGCCTTTAAGAAATTTATTTTTAATCATCATGTTTCTTGAAAGGAGTATGTTTAAAATTCAGCTCTGTTTTATATGGTGCTGATCTGTCTGGGCAACAGGCAACTCAAATGTTGAGAATGCAAGATAATGACTGATTTTAGCTAATGATGTGTTTGTCTAAACAGAGTTAACGCATTTGTGTTTACTTAATTTTTCCTCGGGGTTTCAGAGTAGGTTCATTGACAAGAGACAGTCATGTGCTAACGGGAGGAACAAAGCTGACAGTCTCTCTTTCATTTTAAAACTGTTTTCTGCTTGGTTCTGAAAGAAACAAGCGGTGTCTCTGTCTCCAGGGGTGTCTAAAAGACTCTAGGGCTATTAAAAAGTACAAACATGTAAGCCTGTTTATGGCCAACTGACTTTGAAGGGGGGTTTTAATTCTGTAAGAGGAAAGTTGCTTGAAGTGGAACCGATGCGATAACAATAATCTCTCCCTCAACGTCAACAAAATGAAAGAAATAATCATTGACTTCAAGAAGTGTAGTGGAGGACATGCCCTATCTACAATGGGGACAAAGTAGACATGGGAACTTTGGGTTTTTAGGTGTTCAGTTCACCAACCTCACGCTGACACTATAGTTACAAAAGCCCACCAACACCTTTACTTTCTCAGAAGACCAAGGAAATTTGACATATCCACTACTTTTCTCATCAACATTTATTGATGCACCATAGAAAGCATTCTTTCTGGTTGCAGGACAGTTTGGTATGGCTCCTGCTCTGTCCATGGTTGCGTGAAACTACAAAGGGTCGTAAGCTAAGCCCAGTCCATCACTCAAACCAGCATCGACACTGTCTACACTTCCCACTGCCCTGAAAAAGCAGCCAGCATAATTAAGGACCCCACGCACACCAAACTCTCTTGCACCTTCTTCTGTTGAGAAATGGGTACAAACATCATAGGACATGTACCAAATGACTCAACAGCAGCTTCTTCCCTGCCGCATCAGACATTTGAAAGATCAACTTAATGCAAGGCAGATTTATTCTTCACACCCTAGCTATGACTGTAATACTATACTCTCTCCTACTCTTCTCTATGAATGGTATGTTTTGTCTGTTTAGCCTCCCCTTCACTCCAGCAGGGTCGTCCCACTAGTTCCCCAAAAGTAGGGAGTTAGTCTGAACACCGGGGTGAAATTGTACTGGCAGGGTGGGAGATGTCCCGGACCCACTAATCTGATTTAAATAACATTAAAATAAAGATTTAAACCACTTACTTGCTGTTCCTGCTAGTTTCCAGCATGGTTCTGAATGCACCGGATAACTGGCGCTCAGAGATACGCATGCAGCCAGAAGGCATGTGTGAATCGACCCACATGCAATTCTCCCGGCCCGCCATGCTAAAAATAACCATGGTGGCATTGGAGAATCACTCCCATAGTGTTCAATTCTGGTCGCCACACCACCAGAAGGGCGTGGAGGCTTTGGAGGGTACAGAAAAGATTTACCGGGATGTTGCCTAATGCGGAAAGCATTAGCTATGAGGAGAGGTTGGAGAAACTTGGTTTGTTCTCACTGGAACGACAGAGGTTGAGAGGTGACCTGATAGAAGTCTACCAGATTATGAGGGGCATGGACAGAATGCATAGTCAGAAGCTTTTTCCCAGGGTGGAAGAGTCAATTACTCAGGGGTATAGGGCCATAGAACATTACAGCACAGAAACAGGCCTTTTGGCCCTTCTTGGCTGTGCCGAACCATTTTTCTGCCTAGTCCCACCGATCTGCACCTGGACCATATCCCTCCACACCCCTCTCATCCATGTGCCTGTCCAAGTTTTTCCCCGCATTACAAGAAGGATGTGGAGGCGTTGGAGAGGGTGCAGAGGAGGTTTACTAGGATGTTGCCTGGTATGGTGGGGAGGTCCTATGAGGAGAGACTGAGGGATCTAGGGTTGTTTTCGTTGGGAAGAAGGCGGCTAAGAGGGGATCTTATTGAAACATATAAGATGATTAGAGGTTTAGATAGGGTGGATAGTGATAGCCTTTTTCCTCGGATGGAGAAAGCTAGCACGAGGGGGCATGACTTTAAATTAAGGGGGGTAGCTACAGGACGGATGTCAGGGGTAGGTTCTTTACCCAGCGGGTGGTGAGGGATTGGAATGCCCTGCCTGCTGCAGTTGTAGATGCGTCTAGTTTGGGGGCGTTTAAGAGATCTCTGGATAGGTTTATGGACGAAAAGGGATTGGTATAGGCTAGTGGGTCATTGTTTTTGTAACTGGTCGGCGCAACATCGTGGGCCGAAGGGCCTGTTCTGCGCTGTAATGTTCTATGTTCTATGTTCTATAAATGTTAAAAGTGAGCCTGCATTCACCACTTCATTTGGCAGCTCATTCCACACTGAAGAATTCCGCACCCCCCCCCCCCCCCCACCCCCCATATTCCCTTTAAACTTTTCCCCCCTTCACTCTTAACCCATGTCCTCTAGCTTTTTACTCCCCTAGCCTCAGAGTGAATGCAAGCAGGCTTTTTCCACTAACTATAGCCATCATAATTTTATACACCTCTATCAAATCTCCCCTCATTCTTCTACACTCCAGGGAATAAAGTCCTAACCTATTCAATCTTTCTCTGTAACTCAGTTTCTCAAGTTCCGGCAACATCCTTGTAAACCTTATCTGCACTCTTTCAACCTTATTAATATCCTTCCTGTAATTACGTGACCAAAACTGCCCACAATACTCTAAATTCAGCCTCACCAATGTCTTATACAACCTCAGCATAATATTCCAATTCTTATACTCAACACTTTGATTTATAAAGGCCAATGTTCCAAAAGCACTCTGTACACCCCTATCTACCTGTGACTCCACTTTTAGGGTTTAAGGTGCAAGGGGCAAGGTTTAAAGGCAAGTTTTTATTTTTACACAGAGGGTGGTGGGTATCTGGAACTCGCTGCTGGGGAGATAGTGGAAAACAGAAACGATAGTGACCGCATCTAAACAAATACATGACTAGGATGGGAATAGAGGATACGGTCCCAACAAGGACGGGGGGGGTGGTTTAGTTCAGACGGGAGCTTGGTCGGTGCGGCTTGGAGGCTGAAAGGTTGTTCCTGCGCTGTAATTTTCTTTGTTCTTTGTTCTCGTGCAGTATAAGTTGTCATTCCCTTTCCTTGGCAATTTGAGATCTATCCTTATGAGTGCATGATGAAAAGCTTCAATTCGTGTCTCTTTTTTCAGCAATGCTCGGCTCAGTACTACCAAGTGACTATTTAACTGAAGTCATTCATCTCTGGTCCCATTCTAAGAACTTTCTCCTCTGCATTTCCTCCAGGACCTTGATGTCCCTTTTAATGAATTCCTTCACATTCACATGATGATTTAGCATTCAATGGGAGAGCGGATCATAAATGGCTGGCTGCTGTCCCGTTTAATTTTATGATTTCTGACTTTAACTTAACTCTTTCAATCTGCCACATGACACTCCCAGGACAGGTACAGCACAGTGTTAGATACAGAGTAAAGCCCCCACTACACATGGCATGGTAAGTAAGCTTGCAGATGACACCAAGATTGGTGGCATAGTGGACAGTGAAGCTGGTTATCTCGGATTGCAATGGGGTCTTGATCAATTAGGCCAGTGGGCTGATGAATGGCAGATGGAGTTTAATTTAGATAAATGCAAGGTGATGTATTTTGGTAGATTGAATCAGGACTTACTCAGTTAATGGTAGGGCGTTGGGGAGAGTTATAGAGCAAAGATCTAGGCGTACAGGTAGAAAGCACCTTGAAAGTGAAGTCACAGGTGGACAGGGTGGTGAAGGCAGCATTCGGCGTGCTTGGTTTCATTGGTCAGAACATTGAATTCAGGAGTAAGGACGTCTTGTTGAAGTTGTATAAGACATTAGTAAGGCCATACTTGGAATACTGAGTACAGTTCTGGTCACCTTTTTATACAGAAGATATTAAACTAGGATGCTCCTGGGGCCTGACAGATTGAGTTGTAAGGAGAGGCTGGATAGACTGGGACATTCTTCCCTGGACCATCGGAGAATTAGGGGTGGTCTTATACAAGTCTGTAGAATAGAGGAGCATCGATAAAAGGTAAATAGTCAACAACCTTCCCCAAAGGTAGGGGAGTCTAAAACTAGAGGGCATAAGTTTAAGGAGAGATGGAAGAGATACAAAGGGTCCAGAGGGGCAACTGTTTCTTAGAGGTGGTGAGTGTCTGGAACAAGCTGCCAGACGCAGTAGTAGAGACGGGAACAATTTTGTCTTTTAAAAAGCATTTAGACAGTTACATGAATAAGATTGATCTGGCGGGATATGGACCAAATGTGGGAAATTGGGACTAGCTTAGTGGTAAACATTGGGCAGCATAGACAAATTGGGCCAAAGGGCCTGTTTCTATGCTGTAAACCCCTCTGATTTATGACGCAAACGCCCTATACAACTTCTGCAAAACATTCTTATTCCTTTACTCAAATCCTCTCACTATGTAGGCCAACATAGTGTGTTGGTCATTTGCTTTCTTTATTGCCTGCTGTACCTATGTACTCATTTTCAGCAACAGATGCACAAGGACCTCAAGGTCTCTGAGTATCCACTTCTCTCAATTTACACCCATTCAAGTAATAATCTATCATTACTACCAAAGTAGATATCCTCACATTTATCCACATTATACTGCCATGCAGATGCCCACTCAGCCTGTCCAAATCACACTGAAACATCTCTGCATTCTCCTCACAGCTCCACACAACTGTCCCCAAACACTCCCAGGACAAGTACAGCACAAGGTCAGATACAGAGTAAAGCTCCCTCCACACTGTCTCCTTCAAACATCCCATGCTGTATCATCCTGGGATTAGATACAAAGCTCCCTCTACACTGTCCCCATCAAACACTCCTGGGAAGTCTACTTTTAAAAAGGAAGAAAAAACCTCAAGTAAAAGGATTTAAATTAAAGCCAGCACTTGCTGTCTCTTTCCACACAAAGATTTTTAAGCCACCACCCAGTGCAGCTGCAGTAACCAGCTAAGTGAGCTCAACCAGGGCGTGGACACAAACGCGCTTTCAACATTCAGCTTTCTCATGCTTGTCATTTTAAAATTTGTATTGTTGTGTACACGTGGCAGAAACTCGACCTCTAAACAATGCAGTCGATTTCTTTAACAAACGTCAGTTTAAATTCTAACCAACATACAAAAAAACCCAAGCGTCAGCTTCAATACTGAGCCAGACAGATTTGAAAAGGAAGCAAAATTCCTTTTCCGTTTCCTGTCACAGCAAAACTAACCACAGGGGAGCGTGTTAAAGAAAGATTGAACAAACTTAGATTCTTTTCATTGGAGCATCGGAGGATGAAAGGGGATGGGGGTGGGGGAGGAGACCTGATAGAGGTTTTCAGAATTATGACAGGCTCGGATACAGTGGATAGCCAGAGTCTTTATCCCCCCCAGAGTCGAAGGGTCAATTACTCAGGGGCACAGGTTAAGAGAGAGATGGAAAATTTAAGAGATACACAGAACAAAGAACAACACAGCACAGGAAACAGGCCCTTCGGCCCAACAAGCCCACGCCGCCATTTTAACATTGTGAGTGCCCTCTTCTACCTATGACCTTTGTCTACACCTTTTGGACTCCACATTAACGGAATTATAACCAGATTGAGGGACGCCTAATTTAGGAACAATTTGTTAACACCAACGTTTTTCAGGAGGGTGGTGAATGCCTGGAACGCGTTGCCAGAAGTGGTGGTGGAAGCAGATTCTATACATCAACAGTCAAGAGGCATCTAGATAGATGCACAAATAGACTAAGAAGTCTCACAACACCAGGTTAAAGTCCAACAGATATATTTGGTAGCAAAAGCAAAAATGTGGTGTCATGAGACTTCTTACTGCGCTTACTCCGGTCCAACGCCAACATCTCCACATCATAGATACATGAATAGAGGGACCTTGTAGAGGCAAGAAAATATTAGAGAGGCATTTGTGTCAGCACAGACTTGGTGAGCCGAAGGGCCCTTTCCTGTGCTGTACTGTTCTTTGCTCTTTTATTAATTAGCTCCGACAGTTAACAGAATAACGAAGAGTTGCATCTTGGAACAGACATCTTGGCATTCAGTGCATTTTCTTAGATGTACCAACACATTTTACCAAGCAGCAATATAAACAGTACCTCCATCGCTTTCCTCAGACTCCAAGCATCATAGTAAGTGGTGGGCTTGAAGAGGGCAAGAATGATTTCCTCCATGTTTCCACTGAGTTCTGATTTCAGGTCTTTGATCAAATCCTTAAACAAATGAATTCACAAGAGGGCAGTGCGTCAGTAACAGGACAATGGCAGAATGGACTTTAGCACGGAGTATAGAACCTAGACACTGACTCAGCTTTAACTAAAAAGATAAGCAGCAGCCACCCCTCCCCCATGGCTAAATAACTTCAGATATTAACATTTTAATTTTACTGACTGTAGATGAAAGTATCAGCCATGGCCACGTGTCGACACTGTTACCTCAGTGTCAGAAGGTTGTGGTGTTAATCTCCATTTGGAACATATCTCTTAGACTGATGGTTCACTGAGGGGATGCCACATTGTCCTAGGTGCAGTCTATCTGATGGGTGGGTTGTGTTTAAACAACTGCCCTTTTTACCTGCTTAAAAGTACATTAAGAGAATTCTCCAATTGTCCAACATTCCTTCCTCATTAAACCCCATTATAAGCAGATTAGCTGATCTTCCACATATGGCAATGTGGAATCTGACTGTGTCTTTATAATAAAAGCAATTCCTGTTTTGTGAAGAGCTGAAATCTTCCAAACAGTGAAAATCCCCAATGCTGGAAGGAGGCCAACTCCCCCAAAAGGCCCAGTACATTATAGAACATAACAGCACAGTACAGGCCCTTTGGCCCTCAATGTTGTGCCGAGCTATGTCCAATCCCAACATCAAACTATCCCACTCCCTATCATTCTGGAGTGCTCCATGTGCCTATCCAATAACCACCTGGAAGTTCCTAAAGTGTCCAACTCCACTATCACAGGCAGTGCATTGCACACCCCAACCACTGAGTGAAGACTCAGACATCCCTCCTATATCTCCCACCATGAACCTTATAAGTTATGCCCCCTAGTAATAGCATTATGGCAGCGAGTATGCACGTGCATCTATACCCCGACGAGAGTCAGTGCGTGTGGAACCCGTACCCCGACGAGAGTCAGTGCGTGTGGAACCCGTACCCCGACGAGAGTCAGAGATGCGTTTGGTAGAAAATAGAAGGATGTGAAAGCCATTCCTGCTCAGACTCTCTGAACTCACCTTGCCATAGAGGGTCTTGAAAGCCAATTTGATTTTCTGCCTTTGCTCATTTGTGCGGTTGGCGACCACGTCAATTATTGCTTGTTCATTGGTCCCTGTGAAGAGAAGTTGGTGCATTTTGGTGTGTGTTCACTGAGAACAGTATAAATGTTTTAGCTGTCAACTGGCAACATGTTGCCCATAACATAATGCAACTTACAACTAAAGAATGTTCCATCACAGAAATGTCTCTGCCAACTGCTGCCACGTTTAATCCAGTCTAATCTCACTTTCTCACTCAATCCCCAAACTTTAATATGCCATGCAGTCTAATCTCACTCTGCCCCTCACTCCACAAACCCTTTATATCCCGCCCAGTCTAATCGCATACAGTTCACTCCCCCACATGCTTTAACCTACGACCCACTCTAACCCAAACATTCCATATTCCGTGTTAAACCAAATTACTGCAGATGTGGAATCTGAAGTCAAAACAGGAAATGCTGGAAAATCTCAGCAGGTCTGGCAGCGTCTGTAAGGTGATCTGATTTCAGCTTCTCTGCCTCCGTTTTCTCTGCGGACTGCCAATAGCAGCCTTTCCCCTTGTTTTTGTGGCTATGACTCAACTTTTGTAAGAGATTATTGTGCAAGATTAAAACGCATGGGTTGAGAGCAGGGAAGTGTATTGAGATGAATAGAAAACTGGTTGGCAGAGAGGAAACAGAAGGAATTAATGGGTGCTTTGCAAATTGGCAGTGGGATACCACAGGGGGGGGAGGAACAAAATGTAATATCTCAAAGTTTGCAGATGATACCAAGTTGGCTGGGAGGATAAACTGTGACAAGGATGCAGAGATCCTTCAGCATGATCTGGACAGGTTGGGTGAATGGGCAAATCAAATGGCAGATGCAATACAAATTGGATAAATGTGAGATTATTCACTTTGGAAGCAAAGACAAGGCAGCAGATAATTACCTGAATGGCTGTAAATTGGAAGAGGGGAGTGTCCTTGTGCACCAGTCACTGAAGGTAAGCATGCTGGTGCAGCAGGCGGTAAAGGCGGCAAACGGTACGTTGGCCTTCATTGCGAGAGGTTTCAAGTACAGGAGCAGGGAAGTGTTGTTGCAATTATACAGGGTCTTAGTGAGGTCACACCTAGATATTGTGTGCAGTTTGGTCTCCCTTTCTGAGGAAGGATGTTCTCGCTCTCGAGGGAGTGCAGCAAATGTTTATCAGGCCGATTCTGGGGACGATGAGACTGATGTATGAGGAGAGATTGACGAGGTTAGGATTGTTTTCACTGGAGTTCAAACGAATGGGAGGGGGTGGATCTCAGGCTTATACAGTTCTAACAGAACTAGACAAGGTCCATGCAAGGAGCATGGTCCCGATGGTGCAGGAGTCCCAAACCAAGGTCACACTCTGAGGATATAGGGTAGACCATTTAGAATGGCAGTGAGTAGACGTTTCTTTACCCAAAGAGTGGTGAGCCTGTGGAATTCATTACTATAGGAAGTAGTTGATGCCAAAATATCATTGGGGCACAAAACTAATATTGAGGTGGCAAATGGCCTCCTTCTGCTCCCATCTTCTATGTTTCATTCCCTCACCCTGCAGTATAAATATCTCCCACTAAAATGCCATTTAGCTTTGACAGAGGGTCATCTGGACCAAAATGTCAATTCCTTTCTCTCCTTATAGATGCTATGATGTGGAGATGCCTGTGTTGAACTGGGGTAAGCACAGCAAGAAGTCTCAACGCCAGGTTAAAGTCCAACAAGTTTATGTAATAGCACAAGCCACAATGTTTCAAAGCGCTGCTCCTTCATCAGGTGAGTGGGAATTCTGTTCACAAATAGGGCACAAAGACAAACTCAATTTACAAAATAATGGTTGGAATGCAAGTTTTTACAGGTAATCAAGTCTTAAAAGGTACAGACAACGTGAGTGGAGAGGGTTAAGCACAGGTTAAAGAGATGTGTATTGTCTCCAGCCAGGACAGATAATGAGATTTTTGCAAGCATAGGCAAGTCGTGGGGGTTACAGATAGTGTGACATGAACCCAAGATCCCGGTTGAGGCTGACCTTGTGTGCGGAACTTGGCTATCAGTCTCTGCTCAGCAATTCCACGTTGTCGTGCGTCATGAAGGCCACTTTGGAGAACACTTACTCGAAGATCAGAGGTTGAATGCCTGTGACTGCTTAAGTGACCCCCAACAGTAAAGAACACTCCATCTATGATCGTCGAGCGGTGTTCATTCATCCGTTGTCGTAGCATCTGCATGGTCTCCCCAATGTACCATACCTTGGTACATCGCTGAGCAGAAATTGATAGCCAAGTTCCGCACACAGCCCCAACCGGGATCTTGGATTCATGTCACAATTTCTGTAACCCCCACGACTTGCCTGGGCTTGCAAAATCTCTAACTGTCCTGGCTGGAGATAAGACACATCTCTAACTTGTGATTAACCATCTCTCCACTCACATTGTCTGTACCTTTAAGACTTGATTACCTGTAAAGACTCACATTCAAATCATTATTTTGTAAATTGAGTTTGTGTCTTTATATGCCCTGTTGTGAACAGAATGCCCACGTACCTGATGAAGGAGCAGTACTCTGAAAGCTTGTGGCTTGTGCTACCAAATAAACCTGTTGGACTTTAAGCTGGCGTTGTGAGATTTCTTGCTTATAGATGCTATCAGACCTACTGAGATTTTCCAGCATTTTCTCTTTTGCTCTACAATATCTTTTTCAAGCAGCTATCTAATATCCTTTCCAAATCACTGAATTTACTTCAATGATTTGTAGCAGTGAACTCCAAATTCTAACCGCCCTCTGTGTAAAAAGATTTTCCCTAACCTCTAATACAACTTGCAATTTTCTTAAATTTGCATCCATTCACTGCCATCTCATTAAACAGGGCAAGAATCCAGGACTATTTAGCTGTTTATAATCCTTTACAGTCCTAAATGTTGTCAGTCACTCCTCAGCTCTAGTTAAGAAAAGCCATAAACTCTTTGCAGCTGGAACTCCCTCCTGCTTGTTAGCATCTTAAGTCAATTTATGCTGCACCTTATGTACTATACTGACATCCTGTAACAGCACTGCCCAGCAATGTACACCACACTACAATGGGGCCCTTTGAGACGAGGGTCACAAATTCAAATCCAATCACAAGCAGCTCTCAAACTCATCTATAAATCTGGGCTCAGGTCAGGTAAAATGACAACGCAAATGATTTTCCGCAGATATTTTATGTGCTAAAGGATCTCCTCGGTGGGCATGATGGGGTCTTCATCTGAAACTCCAGTTTAGGCCAAGATTCCAACTTGGGGAAGGATCTGAAGCTTACACTTGGATTGCTACCCAGAGGATTGTTAAACAGCCACTTGCCAGCACTCATTAGGGAGGCTGCTGCTCACTATTTTCTTGGCTGGTGTTTGAACTCCTAAAGTCAATCAGCTACTTCAAAAAAGGTATCAAAATATTGTCTTTCACTGTTCACTTGCTGCCAGAACTTTGGCAACCATATTAGGAGACCTTCTTTGACACTTTGTAAAGAATTCACCAACATTTTATCAACAATTACTTTGCAGATTCTGAGGACTTAATCTAAAAAAAAAGAGTAAACACCGTCCGACTCCCCTTACTGGGCTCACAGGAGTGTGTTTGGTTATCAGTACCTTGCTAAGGGATTTCCTAGTGAGTGCTGGCGGGCACCTTAATTGGCAATTGGTCTACAAGAGAATGGGAGTCAAAACTTGTGCAGATTATGTTGATTGGCCATGTTAAATTGCCCAAGTGTCCCAAGATATGTGGGTTAGAGGGATAGTAGGTGGGGTGGATGCATGGGATTACAGGGATGGGGTCTGGGTGGGATGCTCTGTCAGAGAGTTGGTACAAACACGATAGACCAAATGGCCTCCTTTAGCACTGTAGGGATTCTATAGTTCCATGACAGAGGCCAGATAGAACAGCATCAGCTGCTGAAGGAGAGGGAGACAGGAGGACAAGGTACCTAACCCAAGTCTACCTCTGGCAAGAACATGACATCCAACCTTCTCTGAACCTCTTTACACCAGAAGCTCTGTTGCACAGCTAAGAAGGTGTATCCCCCTCCTGCTTTGACCTTAAGCTGCCAGAGCACTCCAGACCTTCAGTAGTGAGCAATTGTAGCCCACGAACACTGCTCCACAGAATTACACGTAATCAGCGCTTCCAAACCTGCAAGTTTAGCAAGTCCTGGTTTAGAGATGGTTCACGAGAAGGATCCCAGGATTGAAAGGCTTGACATATGAGCGCTTAAGAACTGTGGTTCTATACTCGGAGTTTAGAAGGATGAAGGGTATCTCATTGAAACTTATAGAATACTGAAAGGCCTGGATAGAGTGGACATGGAAAAGATGTTTCCATTAGTCGGAAAGATTCAGATCCGAAAGCACAGCCTCAGAGCAAGTGGATGACCCTTTAGAACCGAAATGTGGAAGAATTTCTTCAGTCAGAGGGCAGTGACTCTGTAGAATTTATTGCTACAGAAGGCTAAGAGGCCAGGTTATTGAGTCTATTTAAGACAGAGATAGATAGGTTCTTGATTGGTAAAGAGATCAAGGTTACAGGGAAAAGGCAGGAGAATGGGGCTGAGAAATATATCAGCAGAGTCGATGGGCTGAGTGGCCTATTCCTGCTCCTATATGTTATGGTCCACACACATTTAAATTCTAGGTAATCAGTAATTGGGATCAAACCATTCAAAATTAAGAGTTTAAAAAGGCATATTTTTAGTGCAGAATCCACTTTTGGTGTCTCTTCACCAAATTAAACCACAAACTGGCCAGTTTTGCTACAAAATGAACTAAATCATGTCCTGAAAGGAATAGACCCTCAGCCATTTATCAGGTCTGGCTCCAACAGGCTATTAGGGATGGGCTATTAAAATTTTATAGATTCACTACCCTTTGAGTGAAGAAAATGTTTCCTCATCTTAGTCCTAATTGGTCTACCCTGTATCCTGAGACTGTGCCTCCTGGTTCTAGATTCCCCAACTAGGAAAACATCTTCCCGGTATCCAGTTTGTCCAGCCCAGTTAGAATTTCATGCATTTCAATCAGAGACTCTCTCACCGTTCTAAACTGTACTGAATACAGGTCCAGTTGAACTAATCTCTCCTCATAGGGCAGTCCCACCAACCCCGGTATCAGCCTAATGAATTTTCGTTCCCTCTGTGGTAAGTATATCCTCTCTAGGTAGGGAGACTAAAATCACACGCAATACTCTCAGGCGTGGTCTCACCAAAGCCCTACATAGTCGCACTAAGACATCCCTACTTCACACAAAGCCTCTTGCAATGAAGGCCATCATACCAATTCTTCTCATCTGCAGCTGCTCTCCACTTTCACTGGTATACAAGGACACCCAGGTCTCTTTGCCCATCCACAATCCTAATATATCACTATTTAATTAATATTCTCTTTGTTTTTCACACCAAAAAGTGTGCAACTTCACATTGGAACTTGTTGCCATATGGAAGAATTGAAACAGAAATAACTGATGATTGAAGGAATATTATGGAATTCAGGCAGGGAGAGATAAGATGGTGGAAGCCTCATGCAAAGTATAGACATTGGCATAGACCAGTTGCACCAAATAGCCTGTGACTAAAGTTTTAAAGTTTAAAGTTTAAAAAATTTGTGTCACAAGTAGGCTTACATTAACACTGCAATGAGGTTACATGAAAATCACCTAGTCACCACAGTCCGACACCTGTTTGGGTACACTGAGGGAGAATTTAGCATGGCCAATGCACTTAACCAGCACATCTTTAGGACTGTGGGAGAAAATCAGAGCACCCAGAGGAAACCCACGCAGGTATGGGGGTGAATGTGCAAAATCTGCAGGCAGTGCGGGAAGTTGGGAATCGAACCTGGAGACCCCAGCACCGTGAGGCAGCAGTGTTTACCACTGTGCCACCCCACTGTATCCTGTAGATTCAAGAACATATGAGTAAAAGCCACTGTAGCAAGATTCTTACAACATCTTCCATAAAGGGAGGAGAGTTATGAACATGGCAGGAATTTTTTCCTTGCATCAGATGATGCCATTTTTCTCCCAATCCCATGACCTTACCAGCTCCCTTCATGGCTTGCCGCAGAATCTCAGCATCATTCTGTGCGTTGAAGTTGGCGACAGGTCTGATGGTGCCCTGTGTTGCGTCTCCGATTGAAAGGCCTCCAATATTCGGCATTGAAGGCTGCATCCAAGGAGGGGAGAGAAATAGCCACTTGTAATTCACAAACAGAAACTGCTACAGTTACCAGCTTAGATCATCCACCATAATTATCAAACAGCCAAAAGCTACATAAGTTATTTTGATAGCTTCAAGATTTTGCTCCAGATACTTTAAGTTCAGCATCTCCAATGATGCCTATAAGTGAACACTTCTGCCTTCCTTCCCTCTCCAATATCTGGACAATCTTATAAAACATAGAACATTACAGCACAGTACAGGCCCTTCAGCCCTCAATGTTGTGCCGAGCTACGTCCAAAGATCAAGCTATCCCACTCCCTATCATTCTGACGTGCTCCATGTGCCCAACCAATAACCGCTTGAAAGTTCCTGAAGTGTCCAACTCCACTTATATTAACCATTCAGCTATGACACACTTTGGATTTACAGAAGCTACAGACTTAACTAGAAGTTAACAAGTGACAAACCTATTTGTTGTGCAAAACTTTCAATGTTATAGAATATAATAGAATCCTTACAGTGTAGGAGACAACATTTTGGCCAATTGAGTCTACACAGGCTCTTTGGCTGCGTATCTTACAGTAAGAAGTCTCACAACACCAGGTTAAAGTCCAACAGGTTTATCTGGTAGCAAAAGCCACTAGCTTTCAGAGCACTTGCTGCTCCTTCGTCAGGTGAGTGGGAGCTCTGTTCACAAACAGGGCATGTAAGGAAACAAACTCATTTTACAAAATAATGGTTGGAATGTGAGTCTTTACAGGTAATTAAGTCTCCAAGCTACAGACAACGCGAGTGGAGAGCACATTAAGCACAGATTAAAGAAATGTGTATTGTCTCCAGCCAGGACAGTTAGTGAGATTTTGCAAACCCAGGCAAGTTGTGGAGGTTATAGATATTGTGACATGAACCTAAGATCCCGGTTGAGGCCGTCCTCATGCATGCAGAAGTTGGCTATCAGTCTCTGCTCAGCGACTATGTGCTGTCGTGTGTTGTGAAGGCCGCCTTGGAGAACGCTTACCCTAAAATCAGAGGCCGAATGCCCGTGATTGCTGAAGTGTTCCCCAACAGGAAGAGAACACTCTTGCCTGGCGATTGTCAAGCAGTGTTCATTCATCCGCTGTCATAGCGTCTGCATGGTCTCCCCAATGTACCACGCCTCAGGACATCCTTTCCTGCAGCGTATCAGGTAAACAACTTTGGCCAAATTACAGGAGTGTGTACCTGGTGGATGGCGTTCTCACATGAGATGATGGCATCCGTGTCGATGGTCTGGCATGTCTTGCAGAGGTTGCTGTGGCAGGGTTGTGTGGTGTTGTGGTCACTGTTCTCCTGAAGGCTGGGTAGTTTGCTGTGGACAATGGTCTGTTTGAGGTTGTGCGGTTGTTTGAAGGCAAAAAGTGGGGATGGCCCTGGCGAGATGTTCGTCTTCATCAGTGATATGTTGAAGGCTCTGGAGAAGATGTCGTAGCTTCTCTGCTCCGGGGAAGTACTGGACGACGAAGGATACTCTGTCCACCGTGTCTCGTGTTTGTCTTCTGAGGTCGGTGTGGTTTTTCGCTGTGGCGCGTCAGAACTGTCGATGATGAGTTGAGTGCCATATCCTGTTCTTATGAAGGCACCTTTCAGCGTCTGGAGGTGTCTGTTGCGATCGTCATCTGAGCAGATCCTCTGTATACGGAGGGCTTGTCCATAGGGATGGCTTCTTTAACGTGTTTAAGGTGGTCTCTTTTAGGTTGGCCTCTTACATGTTTAGGGTGGAAGCAGCAAGCACTCCAAAAGCTAGTGGCTTTTGCTACCAAATAAACCTGTTGGACTTTAACCTGGTGTTGTGAGACTTCTTACTGTGTGTACTCCAGTCCAACGCCAGCATCTCCACATCAGTGCATCTTAGTCAGACCTTCTTCCCCTGCCCTCCATCTCTGTAACTCCACACATTTACCCCATTAATCCCCCAATCTACACATCTAGGGACATTGAGGGGCAATTTAGCATAGCCTAACTTGCACATTTTTGAACTATAAGAGGAAACCCATGCAGACACTGGGGAGAATGTGCAAACTCCACACTGTCACCCGAGGTGGAAGTTGAATCCTGGTGCTGTGAGGCAGCAGTGCTAACCACTGTGCCACCATGCTGCTTTACTAGACAAAGCACAAAGGAGTAGTCACAAATGGTAGCTCTCTATGCCTGTCACACCGCTCCAAAACCCTGGATTTAATTCCCACAGTTGAGGGGCAGCATCTGCATTGTGCAATGAGCCCCTCAAATCGAAGGGTGCACCTTGACACCATCCACCTCAATTTCCTGGTCCTTTAGTCTGACAAGTGCCCAAGCTAAAGGGGCAGTCAGCAGTAACATGCACCTCTCTGTCTCTCATTTGAAGGATCAAAATGGGTAGGACAGCAATCACTCCCTGTTCCTCACAGCCATGATTGTCTGACAATCCTCAGAAATATGAACATATTAAGTCTGTGGCACCACTAGTCTGGGAACCAATGCAGGTTAGAAAATACAGGGGTGATGGGTGAACATGACTTGATGGAAGTTCAGGCATGGGCAGAGTTCATTGGGATGGAAGATGGGAGTCCGAGCAGAACAATGCAAAAGTATTGGAATCCAGAAGTATCACATAATCCCTTCAGTGCAGGAGGTGGCCATTTGGCCCTTTGAGTCTGCACTGACCACAATCCCATCCAGGCCCTGTCTCCATAACCCCACATATTTATCCTGCTAATCCCCAACACAAGGGTCAATTTAGCATGGCCAAACCACCTAACAACGGAACGGAGGAATATTTCAGCAGCCGATGGTTACCTCAAATAGTTGTTCCCCTCCCTTTTGGTGGTTGGCCAGTCTAATTTTTGTAATGACACAGTGCTTAAACTGTGTGTATAATTACCCAGCCTAGTGCTCAGTGCAGCAACGTGTCAGTGAGAATTCGAACCCACAGATTTCACTGACTGCTAGTGGAAACTATATTTTAATGATGCACAGAATTCTAGCCAATACATAAAGACAGAACTGCAATCACTTTCCCCATCTACTACCTTAGATTTCAGTAAAGGATAATGGCTGCTGGGGTTGGCTCTGTCACTGTATACACTGGAGTACAGTACTGGTACAGACAGGTCTGTCACTGTACAACAGAGGGCTAAATACTGGTAGGGACAGGTCAGTCAGTGTCAGTCAACACTGGGGTGTTGTACTGTGACTGATGGAACCTAGGGTAAGGGGAATAGATATTGAGTCATGTCAACATCAAAAAGGTGGTGGTGTTGGATGTCTTAAAAAGCATTAAAGTAGGCAAGTCCCCAGGGCCTAATGCAACCTGCCCCAGAATACTGAGGAAGGCAAGGACAGAAATTGCTCAGACCTTGACAGAAATCTTTATCTACAGATGAAGTTTCAGAGGACTGGAGGATAGCCAATGTTCTTCCTCCGTTTAAGGAGGAAAGCAGGGAAAATCCATGAAATTATACACTGGCGAGCCTTACGTCAGTGATCAGGAAATTGCACAAGATTCTTAGGGACAGGATTTACTCACATTTGGAGACAAATGTACTTATTAGTGATAGGCAGCATGGTTTTGTGAAGGGGAGGTTGTGCCTCACTAACTTGATTGAGCTTTTCAAGGAGGTGACGATGATGGTAGATGAAAGAAAGGCAGTGGATGTTGTATACATGGATTTCAGTAAAGCCTTTGACAAGGTATCTCATGGTAGACAAGTATGAAAGATGAAGTCACACGGGATCAGAGGAGAGCTGGCAAGATGGATACGGAACTGGCTTGGCAATAGAAGACAGAGGGTAGCAGTAGAGGGGTGCTTTTCTGAATGGCTGTGATTAGTGGTGTTCCACAGGGATCAGTTCTGGAATCTTTATTGTTTGTAGCTTATATCAATGATTTGGAGGAAAATATAGCTGGTCTGATTAGTAAGTTTGCAGATGACACAAAAATTGGTGTTGTGGATAATAGAGAGGATTGTCAGAGGATACAGCAAGATATAGATCAGTTAGAAACTTGGGCAGGGAAATAGCAGACAGAGTTTAATCCAGACAGTGTGAAATAATGCATTTTGGAAGATCCAATGCATGTAGGAATTATATAGTAAATAGCAGAATCCTTAGGAGTATTAACAGTCAGAGAGATCTGGGCATATGCTCACCGATCATTGAAAGTGACAACACAGGTGGATAAGGTAGCCAAGAAGGCATACAGCATGCTTGCCTTCATCGGTTAGGGTGTTGAGTATTGGCATGTCATGCTGCAGCTGTACAGAGCCTTAGTTAGGCCTCATTTAGAATACTGTGTACAATTATGGTCGCCACACTATCAGAAGGACGTCAATGCTTTGGAGAGAGTACCAGGGAGGTTTACCAGGATGCTGCCTGGTCAGGAGGGTATTAGCTATGAAGGGAAGTTGGATAAACTTGGTTTGTTCTCACTGGAAAGGCAGGTTGAGGATTGACCTGAGAGGTCTACAAGATTGAGTGGTGTCGGAGTGAAATCAAAGTAAGGGACACAAAATGGACTCTGGGAAGGGACATTAAGAGGCATTGACTTTGGGCACAGACATTACAAAGAGTTAAAGCCTGTAGTGTTTAAATTACTGCAGGAAACTGGTCAGACCTGAGGCACATTAAACTTGAGATTAAAGCAGACCCAGAACAATGAGTTTGATAACGAGATCAGCCACTGATGGGGACATAAATGCATAAATGTAACGAGATCAGCCATTGATAGAGGACATAACTGCAAAATTTACCTATTCTACTTACAATGATGTGATAATTGTCAACGTCTGTACTTGTCTGTGTATAACGATGTGTTAACTGTCAATGTCCGTACTGTCTACTCAACACGTAATGATGTGCTAATGGCTAATGTCTGTACTGTCCATCATAAAAGATGCTCAACTACCATTGTGTGTTGAGAAGATAACTGCCTGTACTGCAGAGTGCCAGCGCTTCTCCCAAAGCTTTGTCTGAATAAAACTGTTTGCTGAACCTCCAAGTCTGACTCCAAGGTGAATTTCCCACAACAGTGGCAAGGACAGAGTGGACAGTCAGATGCTCTTTTCTAGGGTAGAAAAGTCAAGTACTAGGGGACAAAGGTTTAAAATTCATGGGGAAAAGTTTACAGATGTGCAAGGCAAGTTTTTTTTTAAAATACGCAGATGGTGGTGAATGTCTGAAGTGCGCTGCCCGACGAGGTAGTGGGAGCAGGTACAGTAGAACATTTGAGGCAATAGCAGTATTCACAACCAGGCAAACAGGATGGGAATGGAAGGATATGGACTCCATAAGTGCATACAGTTTTAGTTTAGGCACAGGCTTGAAGGACCGGAAGTTTGTTCCTGTGCTGTATTGTTGTTTGGTGTAGTACTGGGTGGTGCAGGCCTGTGACTATGTAGATGAAGAAAGAATGGTTTTATAACAATAATGCCAATAGTGGCTTTAAAATGGTTATTCTGGCTGAGAGTTAAACATGTTGGGATTTTTGGTCAACTTATAATTAAAAGGTTTAGGTCATAAAGTTGCTCTGAATTGGATATCTGGTCTGGGAACTGTGATCTGAAGCTTCCTTACATTCAAACAGACATCATGGCCTCAAATTTTATTGCTGTCATTGTAGAACATGCAGTCTGAACTAAGCATAATGGTGCCATTCACAATAATTTCATTGGATATTCAAACCATGTGATCGCTTTCAGGTTACAAATTGGCTGGATGACAGAGAATCTTCTGGAAGGAAGTAGAGGATTTGTGGATAAAAGTCACTGCAGTCCTTTGTTTGCCAGCGACAATTCATTAGAAAATTATCGTTGAAGACATGTGCCCTGAAGGATGCTTCAGAGAACATAGAATTTCCATCAGGGACATCTCTTGGCCAAGGTTTTTCCTAAACTCAGTAGTATTTATTTTTAGTTAAATAATTAAAGTGAATGTTTAGTTAAAGTTAATGCGCAATTAAGAGTTAAAGTTCAGTTGAGAGTTAATGAATTGCAAATGTTTAAGTTTGTGTTGGTACCAAAAGTGTTAAATAAAGGAGTGAAACAGTTGAATGAATTAAAGTGTTGATTACTGTTCTTGTTTGTCTCATTAAACTGGAATGCTTGCAGGGTGTTTAAATTAAAAGCCGAATATTATAACAGTAATGACAGTACATGTCTGTCAAGGCACATCACTGGGTTGTGGTAGTGGGTTAAAATCTGTAACACTGGGGTACAGGTTTGTCATGCTATAATGTTTAATACTGCTAATGATAGCAATGGAGTGACCTGATGGACTGCATTAGGGACATACAACAGCACTGAAGCATACTGGTTTAAGTGTAATATTCTCTCTGTGTATTGACATAGAATACCAAGGACACTTAGTGATAATCAGTGAACAAGAGCAGAGTAATCCAGGTCACAATACCTGTGATGGGGTTGGCTGTGGGCCGGGTGTCGGTCCAGATCCATATCCACCTGTAAAAACAAGCAAGCGTGAAGTTTAAATTTGCACAGCAAGAAAACCTTTGCACAGACGTCAAGACATTTCAACAGAGCTATTAGTTGCGTGTAGACTGTTTCCCAGTCCTTTTGACTCTCACATGGGGCAGTTCAGTAGAATCCAGCTGTCTACCAGTCACTCCCTAAACAGAGTCGTTGCACTGGCAGACTGGCTAATGACAAAGTAGGTTTCCAGCCAAAACTGAGTTGGTAGCGGGAGAGATAGAACATAGAACATTACAGCGCAGAACAGGCCCTTTGGCCCACGATGTTGTGCTGACCAGTTAAAAAACAATGACCCTCTAACCTAAACCAATCCCTTTCCATCCATAAACCTATCCACAGATCTCTTTGCAACATGACGCTGCAAAAGGCTGGTCTTGCCCATGAATGAATAATAAAAAATATCCTTGCTCAAATTCCACCTTCGAGCAGGGGTTGCTGGATCATAATTAGGAGCGTGCGCCCAGGCCAGTTTTATTCCCCTCCCCACTCTTTCGCCAAAGGGTGACAATGTCAATGGAAATGGCCCAACAGAAACCCTCAAAAATTCACTGCACACCAAGAACCAAACAAACTCTAGATGAAGGTGGTGGGGTAGTGGTATTGTCACCGGACTAATAATCCAAAGGCCCAGGGGGATTTGAATTCAAACAATTAAAACAAAACTCTATAAAGTCTAATGCTGACTACAAAATCATCAATCATCGATTGTCATAAAAACCCATCTGATCTGGATGATTTCCACATTGGCTCTGGATTCTGAAATGTTTTGCTGGATTGTTACTGGTATCTTGCAGTTGGTCCTCAGTTTTCAGAGCAACTTGGGAACAGCCATTGTGTGTCAAGCTCTCAGTTACAATAGTAGCATGTCTTCTGGACTATGGGAGGAAATTGGAAGAAACCCACACAAACACAGGGAGAATGTGCAGACTTCACACAGTCACACGAGCCAGAAATCAAACATGGGTCCCTGGCACTGAGGCAGCAGTGCTAATGACTGTGCCACTGTGTATAAAGTTAGCTGTATGAAAATAAAACATATGTCTATTACAATACCTGGAGGACCACCACCTGAGTAGTTTTGTCCAGCAGGCTGAGGGCCTCCGCCATAGCCAGGGGTTCCATAACCAGGGGCTCCATAGCCAGGGGCAGTGCCAGGGGCACCTGGACCTGCAAAGGAAAGACTTTTTACCAAACAAAATAATATCCCAATATAAAACACATACCTAACATTTCATAATTCTCAGTGTGCTGCCATTTTTATTCCTTTCAACTTTTTTTTGCAAGCTTCCTGAATGTGCTCTCTCTCATTGGATCTGGCTCCAGAGACGCTGGACATCCTCCATCCTTGACCCAGCTTCATGCACAACCTGGGACTGACAGTGAGAGTTTGTTGTGCAACCCTGAGCACCATCACAGTGCAGCTCGATTAACGCACCCCAGTAAAATCATAGAATCCTTAGTGTAAAAGCAGGCTATTTGGCCCATCATACCTACACAGACAATAATCCCACCCAGGCCCTATCCCCATAACCATGTTTTTGCCCTGCTAGTCCCCTGACTACAAAAGGGCAATTTACCATGGCCCATCAACCTAACCTGCACATCTTTGGAGTGTGGGAGGAAACCCACACCTCATGTGGACTTCAGCAAGGCATTTGATAAGGTGCCCTACGTAAGGCTTATTGAGAAAGTGAGGGGGCATGGGATCCAATGGGACATTGCTTTGTGGATTCAGAACTGGCTCACCCACAGAAGGCAAAGAGTGGTTATAGATGGGTCATATTCTGCATGGAGGTCAGTCACCAGTGGAGTCCTCAGGGATCTGTTCTGGGACCCTTATTCTTTGATTTTTATAAATAACCTGGATGGGGAAGTGGAGGGATGGGTTGGTAAGTTTGCTGATGACACAAAGGTTGGAGTTGTTATGGATTGTGCGGAGGGATGTCAGAAGTTGGCACTGATAGGATGCAAGACTGGGCAGAGAAGTGGCAGATGGAGTTCAACCCAGGTAAGTTTGAAGTGGTTCATTTTGGTAGGTCAAATACGGTGGCAGAATATAATATTAGTGGTAGGACTCTCTCTTGGCAGTGTGGAAGAGTTTAGGAGTCGAGAGATAATGTTGCAGCTATATAGGACCCTGGTCAGACCCCACTTAGAGTACTGTGCTCAGTTCTGGTCGCCTCATTACAGGATGGATGTGGAAGCCATAGAAAGGGTGCAGAGGAGATTTACAAGGATGTTGCCTGGATTGGGGAGTATGCCTTATGAGGACAGGTTGAGGGAGCTCGGCCTTTTCTTCTTGGAGACGAAGGATGAGGGGTGACCTGATAGAGGTGTATGAGATGGATAGTCAGAGGCTTTTGCCCCAGGGCTGAAATGGCTGCCACAAGAGGACACAGGTTTTAAGGTGCTGGGGAGTAGGTACATGGGAGATGTCAGGGATAAGTTTTTCACTCAGAGGGATGGGTGCGTGGAATGGGCTGCCAGCAATGGTGATGAAGGTGGATTCGATAGGGTTTTTTTAAAGAGACGTTTAGATAAGTACGTGGAACTTAATAAGATACAGGGTTATAGGTAAGCCTAGAAATCTCTAAGATAGGGACATGCTTAGCACAACTTTGTGGGCCCAAAGTGCCTGTATTGTGCTCTATGTTTCTAAACCGGAACACGGAGGAAACCCACACAGACAGGGAGAATGTGCAAACTCCACACACAGTCACCCAAGGCTGGAATTGAGCCCAGATCCCTGGCACTGAGGCAGCAGTGCTAAGCACTGTGCCACCATGTTGCCCAGTGATACCCATGCATACGTATTTTCAGCAGAGGTGCCAACCAGTGAGAAATGGTTGGAGCCACAACCAACACATGCACTCGACGACATCCAAACAATCTCCCATTTTTGCACACGTGTATCTGTTTGACCCACAGCCAGAAACAAAGATGCATGGCACCCAGTCAAATACTCACACAACCAATGAACCACACCACCACCCGCACCCACCCTCAGCTGATAAGACATATACTACCAGACATGCATACTAAACACAGACATATGCACATCTTCAATACATAATTACTTACACAATGAGATGCATCATTCATTGATTCAAAGTGACACTAATTTATCTCTGCAATGTTACAACTTATAATTGAATTTAATTTAAAAAGCCAGTTTGTTGAGAGTTTACCTGTCGGAGGAGATGGATATCCAGAGCCACCAGATCCCCATCCCGGTTGGTTACCTGGAGGTGCAGGGTAACCACCTGTCGATGCTGGGTAAGTAGCCCCACCAGCCTGATAAGGGCAACCTGGTCCCTGTGGGTAACCTCCAGCTGGTGGCTGGGGGTAGGTGCCACCTGGATAGGCCCCACCTGCACCTGGCGGTTGCGGGTACGTGCCACCTGGATAGGCCCCACCTGCACCTGGAGGCTGAGGGTAGGTGCCCCCTGGGTAAGCCCCGCCCGCACCTGGAGGTGGAGGGTAGGTGCCCCCTGGGTAGGCCCCACCTGCACCTGGAGGCGGAGGGTAGGTGCCACTAGGGTAGGTCCCACCGGCACCCGGAGCCTGGGGATAGGCTCCTCCTACACCTGGGGGATAGGCGCCTCCAGTACCGCCAGGAAAGGGGTACTGCCCACCAGCTTGTGGATATCCAGACTGCCCATCCGGCTGCTGAAATATAAAAAAAAGCCAAACTCAGTTATAGAACAAGAGATCACATTTCAAATCAACGAGCAAGGAAATCTTAAAACAGACAGCATTGTACCTAATCAATGGATCTACACACACAACACGCATACGCAATTAACTACATCATTCCCCGTGACTAACATCAGCCAACTTAAACTGAGACCAAGGATGGAAACTGGGGCCTCATTTGAAACAAAAGCTCAGTTGATCCAAAGGCCAGCCTGATTTCCCGTTTTGATCACAGGATTATAGATGTGGTGGCCATTCGAACCAAACAGAATGATCACCACTGCAGCATTCAGTTCATTCCTAAATACTGCCATTCCTTCATTTGGAAGTCCACCAGGTTTTGACCACTTCTTGTGTGAAGAAAATATTCCTGATATCCAGTTTATCTTTCCTTTATTTGAACCTAGGTCCCCTGGTCCTTTTCTAAGTTTGTTTGCATAGTCTGGATGACAGTAAGATCATTGATAGCTTGTTCAGTGAATTGTTATATCACACTATGGTGGATATACTCTAAAGTACAAATGAAATTGAGCCTGGGGAGATCATCTCATCTGCCAGAGGCGCAAATCTGGAACAGTTTTTGTTCATTCTCTGGCTTACAAGCACCATGGTTGCACCACCCAAGGATAAATTTGTTTGAGAAGTGAGAGAATTGGAACAATTTTATTTGATTTTCTCAAAACACTAATTTAGCATGTCAGCTACGACCCTCAGCAACTTTTACAGATGCACCAAAGCAAGCATTCTTTCTGGTTGCACCACAGCTTGGTATGGCTCCTGCTCTGTCCAAAACCACAAGAAACTACTAAGGGTTGTGAATGAAATCCAGTCCATCAGTCAAACCAGCCTCCCATCCATTGACTCCGAACAGCTTCTTCCCTGCTGCCATCAGTCTTTTGAATGGACCTCCTTCGTACTAAATTGATCTTTCTCTACATCCTCGCTATGACTGTAAAACTACATTCTGCACCTCTTTCTTCTCTTTTCTATGAACAGTACGCTTTGTCTGTATAGTATGCAAGAAACAATGCTTTTCACTGTGTACTAATAAATACGACAATACATCAAATCAAATTAGTGCACTGGGCAGGAAACACGCAGAATCTGGTGGAATCCTGTTTTCACACTCAGCCCAATAGTCACTCAATGAATGTAGAAATTAGGAGCAGGCTATTTGGCCCCTCGAGCCTGCCCTGCAATTCAATAAGATCATAACTGATCTAATTATGGCCTCAGCTTCAAATTCCATCTACTCCTGATGGGGCTCATTTGTAAGTCAAGAATCGATCTTTCTTTATTCATTTTTTTTTAAATGGGACGTGTCATTTAAATGCTGGACTAGCATTTATTGACCATCCCTAACTGGCCTCCTTTCCAGGCAACATTTGTGGGTCTGGAGTTCCATGTAGGCCAGACCAGGTAAAGACGGCAGATTTCCTTCCCTAAAGAACATTAGTGAACCAAATGGGTTTTACAACAATTGACAATATTTTCATTGTAATCAGAGTCATAGAAGGTTTACAACATGGAAACAGGCCCTTCGGCCCAACTAGTCCATGCCACCCTTTTGTTTTAAACTCCTAAGCTAGTCCCAATTGCCCACATTTGGTCCAAATCCCCCAATGCCCATTTTACCTATGTAACTGTCTAAACGCTTTGTAAAAGACAAAACTGTACCTGCCTCTACCACCACCTCTGGCAGCTTATTCCAGACACTCACCACCCTGTGAGAAAAAATTTCCCCTCTGGACACTTCTGTATCTCTCCCCTCTCATTTCAAACCAATCCCTCTAGTTTTAGACTCGCCAACTTTGGCAAAAGATATTGACTATCTAGCTGATCTGGCCCTTCATTGTTTTATAGACCTCTGTAAGATCACCCCTCAGCCTCCTTCGCTCCAGAGGAAAAAAGTCCCAGTCTATCCAGCCTCTCCTTATAACTCAATCCTTCAAGTCCCAGTAGCATCCTAGTAAATCTTTTCTGCACTCTTTCTAGTTTAGTAACATCCTTCCTATAATATAATCAAACTGTACACAGTATTCAACTGCAGCGTAATCATTAGACTTTTAATTCCAGACTTTTATTGAACTCAAATTTCACCTCCGTCATAGCGGGATTTGAACCCAGGATGTTTTCCTGGGCCTCTGGATTATGAGTCCAGTGACAATACCACTACGTCACTGCCTCAAAAATAAGTCAAAAATTGCCTCCATTCTTGGGGAAGAGTCCAGAGGATTCACAACAAAATTTTCATCTTCGCCTTAAACGGGAGGCCTCTTATTTGTAAACGGTATCGAACATAGAACACTACAGCACAAACAGGCCCTTCGGCCCACGAGTTGCGCCGATCACATCAACACCTACCAACCTACAGACCTATCTATAACCCTCAATCTCATTAAACCCCATATACCCTGGTTCTAGTCCCTTCCACACAGAAAAACATCCTTTTGGCATCACCTTTTCAAATCACCTCAATAACTTGTCTGTTTCAGTCACCTCTCAATTGTCTGAACTCCAACAGATACAAGCCGAGCCTATCCAACCTTATCAGTGGCATAATGAGGGCAGTGAGGGGGAAATCACAGTAAAGCCCAATCCTGTATTTACCCTCCATCTACTGACACAACCATTCCCAGAAGAGGTCACATGCAGGCAGCAGGAACTTGTCTTTCTGCTCACTAGCTCAGCAGTGTGAGGGCAACTGCAGCCTCAGGTGTAACAAACACATTTAGTGAGATTAGGAATCCAAGCGTGGGATCTAATCTGAATGCTTCAGTCTACAAGAGGGAAACCGTTCCCACTGAGCCAGAGATTTGAAGAACCTGAACTAATTTCTTAGGTTCAGGGTAGCTCATTACCAGAAATATCAGGTTTAATATTATCAATATTAGTATCAATATTAATTCACTCCACTCTCCCACCCCCCCGCTCAAAATAATTCTGCCTTTCTTCATAGGGCAGGCATGACAAAGGAACAAAAAGTTATCAGAAAAATTACATTTCATGAGAACAAAACTATAACGACGTCAAACTCCTTCTGATTGATTAGAAGATCAGATGCTTAAAATACATTACAAACGGTTTACAAATATTTCAGTGAAGACCAGCTATTGGTGATGTGCCTTATTTTCAGAAGACCGGCGCTCTTGCAAAACAATTGTGGTCTGCAGCCACTATGTGACTTACAGGGTAGGCTGGGTAGCTAGACGAGGGGTAACCAGGGTACGACATTCTGGAAGGCGAGGCGGAAAGGCCAGGATGTCTAGTGCGTACTCCACAGCTTCTGAAAGCACAAACAAATCGATGCTGCTAGATGTCATGGTCACCATTACAGAGACTACCTTTATATTCAAGATCTATTAACTCCCATCAGAATTGAAACAATGTTCCCAGAGCTTTATGCTGAGTCTCTGCATTACTGGTAATATTACCACTAAGCCATTGTCATCCCAAGGTTACTACTTTAACACAGTAATTCGATAATACATGCAGATAATACAGAAGACAAAATAGGTTTCTTTAGCCACATGCTAGCATCAAAATGGCTTTCCTGGCCTTGTTAGTTATGTTGTGGAGATGCTGGTGTCGGACTGGGGTAAACACAGTAAGAAGTCTCACAACACTAGGTTGAAGTTCAACAGGTTTATCTGGTAGCAAAAGTCACTAGCTTTCAAAGTGCTGCTCCTTCACCAGGTGAGTGGAATTTCAGTTCACAAACAGCACATGTGAAGACACACTCAATTTACAAAATAATGGTTGGAATGCGAGTCTGCAGTAATCAGGTATCTTGTGTTTTCCAGTCTTGTCACTGTTTTTTTATATATATTCAGTTGTAATTATTTGAGAAATGTTATAATTTCAGTTGAAATTTAAAGTGGATGGATGCACACAAAAATGATTTTCATTACCGTATATTATTTTAGACTCTTTGCTATGTAAAGGGTGTGACTTTCAATGTTAAAGTAAGTGTAATTGAACACCCTATCAAACATACAAGAAGAATGGGGGGGGGGGGGGGGTGTTTCTTGACCAAAATGGCCTACTACCATTCTGATTATCTGAACAAATCAAGTCTTAAAGGTACAGACAATGTGAGTGGAAAGAGGGTTAAGCACAGGTTAAAGAGATGTGTATTGTCTCCAGACAGGACAGTGAGATTTCCAGATAGTGACGTGAACCCAAGATCCCGGTTAAGTCTGGGTGAATGAGACAGATGAATGAACACCATTTGACAATCACCAGGCAAGAGTGTTCTCTTCCTGTTGGGGAACACTTCAGCGGTCACGGGCATTTGGCCTCTGATCTTTGGGTAAGCGGTCTCCAAGGCGGCCTTCACGACACACGGCAGCACAGAGTCGCTGAGCAGAGACTGATAGCCAAGTTCCGCACACATGAGGACAGCCTCAACCGGGATCTTGGGTTCATGTCACAATATCTGTAACCCCCACAACTTGCCTGGGTTTGCAAAATCTCACTAACTGTCCTGACTGGAGACAATACACACCTCTAACCTGTGCTTAACCCTCTCTCCACTCACACTGTCTGTACCTTTAAGACTTGATTACCTGTAGAGACTCGCATTCCAACCATTATTTTGTAAATTGGGTTTGTGTCTTTATAAGCCCGGTTTGTGAATTGAAATCCCACTCACTTGATGGAACAGCGCTTCAAAAGCTAGTGCCTTTTGCTACCAAATAAACCTGTTGGATTTTAACCTGGTGTTGTGAGACTTGTTAGTTATTACAGTGGATACCATATAAAAATAGGAGAAGTCTAATTAAAACCACTCAGGCCTACTTACAACATTTAAACAAAGCAACTTAGTTACACAGGCTTGGACTGATGATACGACATGGTTTACAGGAACCAATTAGAACATAAGAAATAGGAGGAGGAGTAGGCCATCTAGCCCTTCGAGCCTGCCCCACCATTCAATAAGATCATGGCTGATCTGTCGTGGCTCAGTTCCACATTCCCGCCCTCTCCCCATAACCCTTAATCCGCTCGCTTATCAAAAACCCATCAACCCGCGTCTTAAAAATATTTAGCGAGGCAACCTCCACCACCTCAACGGGCAGAGAATTCCAGAGATTCACCACCCTTTGAGTGAAGAAGTTCCTCCTCAACTCCATTCTAAACCACCCCCCCGCTTTATGTTGAGGCTGTGCCCCCTAGTCCTACTGTCCTTTGAGCGGGAAGAGTCTCTCCACCTCTATCCTATCCATCCCATTCATCATCTTATATGTCTCAATGAGATCTCCCCTCATTCTTCTAAAATCTAACGAGTACAAGCCTAGTTTATTCAGCCTCTCCTCATAGCTCAACCCCCTCAACTCCGGTATCAGCCTAGTAAACCTCCTCTGCACTCCCTCCAAGGCCAAAATATCCTTGCGTAAGTATGGCGACCAAAACTGCACACAGTACTCCAGCTGTGGCCTCACCAGTGCCCTATACAGCTGCAGCAAGACCTCCTTATTTTTATATTCAATCCCCCTCACTATGAAGGCCAGCATCCCATTCGTCTTCCTGACCACCTGCTGCACCTGTAGGCTGGGTTTTTGCGACTCATGCACAAGGACCCCGAGGTCCCTCTGCACCGTCGCCTGCTGCAGTTTTTCGCCACGTAGGTAATTGTCCTTCCTACCATTATTCCTACCAAAGTGGACCACCTCGCACTTGCCAACATTAAATTCCATTTGCCAGTTCCTGGCCCATTCACCCAGCCTATCTAGATCCTTCTGCAGACTCTCCACACCCTCCACGCAATTTGCCATTCCACCAACCTTGGTGTCATCAGCAAATTTCGACACCATACACTCGGTTCCCTCCTCCAGATCATCTATATAAATGGTAAATAGCTGAGGCCCCAGCACCGACTCCTGGGGCACTCCACTAGTCACCAACCGCCAATCCGAATAGCACCCATTAACCCCCACTCTCTGCCTCCTATTTGACAACCAATCCTCTATCCACGCTAACACCCTACCCCCAACTCCATGCACCCTTACCTTCTGCAATAACCTCTTGTGAGGTACCTTGTCAAACGCCTTCTGAAAATCAAGAAAGACCACATCCATCGGCTCTCCTCTATCCACCGCCCTAGGCACATCCTCATAGAACTCCAATAAATTCGTCAGACACGACTTCCCCTTAACGAAACCGTGCTGCGTCTGCTCTATCAAGCAATTCCCCTCAAGATGCCTCGCTATTTCCTCCTTGATGACGGATTCTAACATTTTACCTACAACAGACATTAAACTAACCGGCCTATAATTCCCTACCTTTTGCCTGCCACCCTTCTTAAACAATGGCGTAACATTAGCCACTTTCCAATCTTCCGGCACTTCCCCGGAATCCAGCGACGTTTGGAAAATAACCACCAAGACATCCACTATCAACTCAGCCATTTCTTTCAGAACCCTCGGATGCATTCCATTCGGTCCTGGGGAGTTGTCCACAATCAGTCCCTCCAGTCTGTCGAGCACCGCCTCTCTAGTAACAATAATGTCATTGAGACCCTCCAGTCCTACCACCTTTCCATCGCTAACACCCGGCAATTTATTCACGTCTTCCTCCGTGAAGACCGAAACAAAAAAGTTATTCAAGACCTCAGCCATTTCCCATCCCCTACCACTAAGTCCCCCCTCTCATCCTCTAAGGGTCCAACGTTCACCCTAGCCAACCTCTTCCTTTTTATATATTTATAAAAACTCTTGCTATCCTTTTTTTATATTAAGCGCTAGCCCAGCTTCATAGTTTCTCCTACCCTTCTTTATCAACTTCTTTGTCAATCTTTGTTGACATTTAAACCTCTCCCAATCCTCTTCTCGCCCACTACTCTTAGCTACTCTAAACGCCTCCACTTTTAATTTAACACTTTCCTTCACCTCCTTCGTTATCCACGGCTTATTGCCTCTCCTCCTACGGTCCTTTTTAACCATCGGAATAAATTTCTGCTGGGCACCAAGAAAGATCTCCTTAAAGATCCTCCACTGCTCCTCAGCAGACCTACATTCCAACGCGCTCCCCCAGTCAACATTCGCCAATTCTTCTCTCATCCTACCGTACTCCCCTCTGTTCAAACAAAAGACGCGTGTCCGGGAACCCACTTTCTCCTCCTCCATCTGTACCAGAAACTCCACCAATGATCTCTCTCCCCAAGAGGATCCTTCACCGCAAGGTCCCTAATTCTACCCGCCTCATTACATAACACCAGATCCAAGATAGTTCGCTCCCTCGTCGGCTCCAACACACACTGTTCAAGGAAACTATCCTGGCAGCATTCCAAGAACTCCTCCTCGAGCCCACCGCGTCCAACATGGGTTGACCAATCAATATGTAGATTGAAATCTCCCATAATTATGGCCATTCCATTCCTGCACGCCGCACTTATTTGCACGTTAACAGCCCGCCCCACCTCCAGATCATTATTCGGGGGCCTACAGACAACACCCACCAGCGTCTTCCTCCCTTTGCTGTTCCTAATCTCCACCCACAACGATTCCACTTTCTGCTCTTTGGTTCCTATATCATCCCTTGCTACCACCCTGATGCTATCCTTAATCAGCAGAGCTACACCCCCCCACCCCCCGCTTTTTTCCTCTCACCTATCCTTCCTAAACACTTGATACCCCTGGACATTCAGCTCCCAGTCCCTGTCACCTTGCAGCCACGTCTCTGTTATGGCCACCAGATCATATCCATTTGTGCTGATCTGCGCCACCAGCTCATCCACTTTATTCCGAATGCTTTGTGCATTCAGATAAAGTGCCTTCATCCCAGCCTTCACCTGGACCCTATTTGCCAGAACTCCACCAACCATACTCACGCCCCCTACTCCCTTTATTATTGGGACATCCTCAGGCTCTTCCCTTACCTGTACCCTCTCCTTAACTTTAGACCCCATAATGTCACCTACCCTCGCACCCTCCCCCCAATTAGTTTAAAGCCCTGTCTACAGTCCTACTTACACAATTCGCCAGGACTCTGGTCCCAGCACGGTTCAGACCAACCCCATCCCGCCCGAACAGGTCCCACCTACCCCAATACTGATGCCAATGCCCCATAAATTCAAACCCATTCCTCCCACATCAATCCCTGAGCCACCCATTCACTTCCTTAATCTTATCAGCCTTACACCTGTCTGCACTCGGTTCAGGCAGGGGCCCAGAGATAACCACCTTGTCGGTTCTACTTTTTAATTCCATTCCCAGCTTTTCATACTCCCTCCCCAGATCCTCAGTTCGCATTTTGCCTACGTCGTTGGCACCCACATGTACCACAACGACCGGATTCTCACCCTCCCACTCCAGGTTCCTCTGCAGCCCAGATGCGACATCCTGGACCCGAGCACCAGGCAGACAACACACCCTTCTGTGCACTTTGTCATTGTGACAAAAGACAGTGTCAATACCCTTAACCCCACTATCCCCAATTACTACTACGTTCCTTTTCACCTCTTTGCCTATGTCCTGCTGCATCACTGTACCGTGTGCAGTTTGCAATTGCAAATTGAAACATTGCACGCAGTAATTGATTTCCCCAACGTTATGGATGAGGAATTAGTTCAAAAACAAGGCCAAAAATCACTCATGGGGCAGTGTCAAACGCTCTCAACTCACCCTGTCAGGTCGCTGAGGCAACTGTTCATTGAAAAAGCCTTAGCGCACATTTCTCTGAGTGTAGGGGGATATAACAAAGACATCAATTACTGTCAGTTGCCTGTTTAATCTTGAGTCTGAGTGCGTATTAGGCGATGCACTGAGCACCTTTACAATAGCTTGTGCCAAAAAAATCTGACATTGTTTTATTCTGTTAATCCCTCTGCAATCCACTCATTTCCAACCTAATAAAAGACAGTTTGACTTAATAAAGACAGCACAGTGGCTGGAGTGAAGTTGCCCGGTTACACAGACGGGTGGTGTAAAACAATGCGCACGCATGAACAAGCTGTCCTGGCATCGTAAAGCTGAAGCCAATGTTGTAAGGTCAAAACGGGTGTCGCAAGATGAACACTGAAAAGTCGAGGGCAGCTTTCATTGTGCCAGTAACAAAGTAAACAATTTCAGGCGCTACTCAGGAATGTGATCAAATGAAAGTTTGACACTGAGCTACTTAATGAAAGATCAGAAAAAGTGCCAGAATCTTTGTTAATTTTGTAGATTTTAAGGGACATTGTAAAAGGGGATGTAGCCAAACAGGCCATCTAAAATGGCGTTTTGTAAAGCACTCTGGGATAACTGGGCAAGAAACTAAACCGACAGGCTGCAGTTTAAAGACAGAGACAAACAGGCTGCAACCCTGATGAGTGAATACACAGGATATGGGCCATCTCCAGGATGAAAGAGACTTTCTGGTCACACTGGGTTGTGTGCCAGACGTAAAGGCACCGTGAATCCTTATTTAGGAGGAAGGTCTGTGACCTCTGTGCCTACAACACATACAGGCATGGCCACCAGGGACACACCCAGAGATCGGTGTGGTAGCACCTGATTGGACTCTTATCGATCAGGGTGATCAAGTCCTGATCGATTGATTGGCAATGGCCAAAAAAAAAAGGGCGTGAAACCAAACGGGGTACAAAGGATGCTGCACAACCAGGAATCTCTCTCTCTCTCTGACCCCACGAACAAGCTACAACGACGGAGAGCCACCACACCTGAGAAGGGAGGAAAGAAAGAAGATCAGAGCCAGGGTACCACACCAGACTAAAGGACCAGACTACACAGACAACTACCGAGACCAGTGCAGAGATAAAGGCCAGTATCTGTTTGGGTATTTGTCAGTCGCACAAAGTCAAGTCAAGGTCTTGTATTGTACTTGAATTCTAGCATTTCTGTAAGATAACTTATTGTTGGTCGGGTGGATGATTATTGATTGTGTGGGTTTAATTAAATATTGTTCGTACTAATAAGACGTCTACTCAAAGTTATTTGTCCACCGTATAAGGGTTAAAACAGGCTGATTTTTACAACAGGGAAGAATTGAAGGGGAGAATTGAAGGAATTCAGCAAAGTAGAACAAACAAAACCAGAGTTTACTGAATGACGAAAGAGTGAAAAATGAAGCAAAAAAAAAAAAGGTGTTTACGACAGATGTCATACCGAGAAATGTGAATACAATTGAGAGCTTAGCTGAATTGCGGGGAAGAGAAATTATGCTGGCAGTTAACATAAAAAGGGAATCCATAACCCTTTGGTAACTATAAATAGGAAAGGAGTGAGGCCAACTGTCTCAAAAAAAAGGAAACAGGAAAATAGGATTTGCTCTTAGAGTTGGCATGGAGGCAATTGGCCAAATAGTCTCCTCCTGTGCCGCAAACATTCTAAGGTTTAGTAAAACATTTCTCAAAGTTTGACAATGAACCGTTTAAATAAGGAGACAAAACCAAACAAGGCCGTTAAAAGAGGGAAGGATGTCAGAAGGGAATTCTAGAGCTTAGGGCTTGGGCTGACAATGGTGGAGTGAAAGAAACTGATGGACCAGGGCCAGACTGGGAGGAAGACAGAGTCCTGAGTGTTGTTGGCAGGAAAACATCAGATATCAAGGTGGCAGATCCTTGGAAGAATTTGAACGCAGAATTTAAATGTGAAGTCTTGCTGGAGCCATTGTACACCAACAAGCTCAGGGGTGGTGGGCGATGGGGACTTGGTGCCTATTATAATCTGTGCCAGCTGAATAAACTCAACTCTAATCAAGTAATCGCTCTCTCTGCACCTATGACACCCTCAGCTTTGCAATTTATATGATGTGTTCAAGTCTGAGGTAGGTCTTAAGAACATAAGAAATAGGAGCAGGAGTAGGCCATCTAGCCCTTCGAGCCTGCCCCGCCACTCAATAAGATCATGGCTAATCTGAAGTGGCTCAGTTCCACTTTCCCGCTTTCTCCCCAAAACCCTTAATCCCCTTCCCTACCAAAAACCTATCTACCTACGTCTTAAATATATTTAGCGAGGCAGCCTCCACCACTTCAACAGGCAGAGAATTCCAGAGATTCACCACCCTTTGAGTGAAGAAGTTCCTCCTCAACTCTAGTAAACAATTCTTCTCAAGATGCCTCACTATTTCCTCTTCGATTACGGATTCAAGCATTTTTCCTACAAGAGACATTAAACTAACCGGCCTATAATTCCCTGCCTTTTGCCTGCTACCCTTTTTAAACTGCGGCATAACATTAGCCGTTTTCCAATCTTCCAGCACTTCCCCGGAATCCAGTGAGGTTTGGAAAATAGTGGATGCCTTAGTGACTATGACCTCTGCCATTTCCTTCAGAACCCTTGGATGCATTCCATCTGGTCCTGGGGACTTGTCCACCATCATTCCATCTAGTCTGTTGAGCACTGCCTCTCTAGTAACAATGACCTCATTCAGGCCCTCCACTCCTACCATCTTTCCATCATTAACACCCAGCAAACTATTCGCGTCCTCCTCCGTGAAGACCGAAGCAAAGTTATTCAAGGCCTCAGCCATTTCCTCATCCCCCACCACTAAATCCCCCCTCTCATCCTCTAAGGGTCCAACATTCACCCTAGCCAGCCTCCTCCTTTTTATATATTTATAAAAACTCTTACTATCCTTTTTTATATTTAGCGCTAGCCTAGATTCATAGTCTATCCTTCCTTTCTTTATCAACTTCGTCATTCTTTGTTGATATTTAAACCTCTCCCAATCCTCTTCTCGCCCACTACTTTTAGCCGTGACCTTCTTGAACCATGACCTTCTGATTGACAGGAAAGACTGCACCACACCCTTTACATGAAGCTCCCAAAGGTCAGTCGGAGTTGACAGTGTATTGTCTCCAGCACTGGTTCAGGTTCAGTAACAGGGGTCACAGGCTGGATAACAAAGACACTTATGTCAGACTCCTATTTGTTGAGTACAGCTCAGCCTTCAACATCATTATTCCTACAAAACTTATCTCCAAGCTTTGTAGTGTGGGCCTTCGCTCCTCTCTGTGACTGGATGCTAGACTGTCTACCCCATAGACTGCAATCAGGAAGAATAGGCAACACCTCTTCCATGATCATCCTCAGTACCGGTGCCCTACAAGACTCTGTCCTCAGCCCTTTACTATGCTCCTTATACACCTATGACTGTTAGTCCAAATTCCCCTCCAATTCGATTTTCAAGTTTGCTGATGACATCACCATAGTGGGTTGGATCTGAAAGAACGATCAGATGGTGTACAGGAAAGATAAAGAATCCGGTGAACTGGTGCCATGACAATAATCGCTCCCTCAATGTCAACAAAATGAAGGAGATAATCATCGACTTCAGGAAACATAGAAGACATGCCTCTGTCTACATGAACATGAAGTGGAAATGGTCGAGAACTTCACAGAAATCCTACAGTACAGAAAGAGGCTATTCAGCCCATCGAGTCTGCACTGACCATAATCCCAGCCAGTCCTTACCCCCATATCCCTACATATTTTACCCATTAATCCCTCTAACATATGCATCTCAGGACACTAAGGAACAATTTTAGCATCGTAATCAACCTAACCCACACATCTTTGGACTGTGGGAGGAAACCGGAGCACCCGAAGGAAACCTACACAGACACAAAGAGAATGTGCAAACTCCACACACAGTGACCCGAGCTGGGAATCAAATCCAGGTCCCTGGAGCTGTGAAGCAGCAGTGCTAACCACCATGCTACTGTGCCACCCCTTCAAGTTTCGAGGTGTCCAGATCACCAACAACCTGTCCTAGTCCCTCCAGGCCACCACTAAAGTTAAGAAAGCCCATCAATACCTCTACTTTCTCAGGAGGCTAAGGAAATTTTGCATGTCTGCCACAACTCTCACCAACTATTACAGATGCACAATAGAAAGCATTCTTTCTGGTTGATCAAGCTTTGTATGGCTCCTGCTCTGTCCAATATAGCAAGAAACTACAAAGGCTTGTGAACAAAGCCCAGTCCATGGGGCTGCACTGCTACCTCACAGCACCAGGGACGCGGGTTCAATTCTGGCCTCAGGTGACTGTGTGGAGTTTGCGCTTTCTCCTTGCGTCTGCGTAGATTTCCTCTGGGTGCTCCAGTTTCCTTCCACAGTTCAAAGATACGCAGGTTAGGTGGATCGGCCATGCTATTTTGTCCCTTAGTGTCGGGGGATTAGGAGGGTAAATTATGGGTAATGGGGATAGACGTGGGGGGGATTGTTATCGGATTAGGCTTGATGGCCCAAATAGCCTTGTTGTGCACTGTAGAGTGTATGATCCCATCACACAAACCAGCCTCCCATCCACTGACTGTCTACTTTGCTGCCTCAGAAAAGCAGTCAGTATAAGCAAAAACCGCACACACTTTCTTCGATTGGGGAAAAGATACATGTACCAACTGACTCAAGAACAGCTTTTTCCCTATTGCCATCAAACTTTTGAATGTACCTCCCATATATTAAGTTGATCTACTTCTATATCCTAGCTATGACTGTAAAACTACATTCTGCACCCTCTCCTTTCCTTCTCTATGAAGGTCTGTACAGTGGACAAGAATACATAGAACACTACAGCACAAACAGGCCCTTCGGCCCACAAATTGCACCGATCACATCTATACCTACCAAGTCATAGAACTACCTGTAACTTCCAAAGCCATTAGATCCCATATACTCAGCCAGAAGTCTTTTAAAAGACCCCAGCAAGTTCACCTCTACCACCACTGACGGCAGCCAATTCCACTCACTCATCACCCTCTGAGTGAAAAACTTACCCCTAACATCTCCTCTGTACTTGCTTCCCAGCACCTAAAACCTGTGTCCTCTCGTAGCGACCATTTCAGCCCTGGGAAATAGCCTCCGAGAATCCACCCTATCTATTCCTCTCAACATTTTATAAACCTCTATCAGGTCGCCTCTCAACCTTCGTCTCTCCAGGGAGAAGAGACCTAGCTCCCTCAACCTAAGGTGTGCCTCCCAATCCAGGCATCATCCTTGTACATCCAGGTATGTACCACATACTTTCTACTGTATGTGTACTGTATACCCTACTGGATACTATACATGTGACAATAATAAATCAAATGGCTGGCCCAGTTGAAAATTAGTTTGGGACATATACAAGCCAGATTAGGTAAGGATGGCAGGATTCCTTCCCTCGGTGAACAGGCTAGGATTTGCAACAGGCCAACAGTTTGTCATTTCTACTGACAGAAATATTTTTAAAGAGGGAAATGAAAATCTCAAAGTGGCATGATGGGATTGGTGATAACACTTCCAGAATCATGAGACCAGTAATGTAACCACTATAGCAAAGAATGATTACTTTGGGTGGCACACCCAAGAGGAGAGTAGGTGGGACAACAACAGCCCTAGTATAAAGTAACAGCTTGCAGAGAGAGAAACATGCTATAGAAAGGAAAGGACAATAAAGCCTCCTGCCAGGTCCAACTGAACAGATAGCTCGAAGCGCAAAGTACAAGGTAGAACCTAGAGTGCAGAAGGAGGCCGTTCAGCCCCTTAAGTCTACACCAACCACAATCCTATCTAGGCCCTATCCCCTATCCCCATAACCCCATGCATTTACCCTAACTAGCTCCCCTGACACTAAGAGGCAATTTAGCAAGGCCAATCCACCAAACCCACACATCTTTGGATATGTTGAATCCAACACAAAACTGCTCACACAAACTTAAACATCTCCATTGCACAGCTAATATGTAAATCTCACCCGATGCTGCTCACCACTGCATTAATGCGAGAGAAATGGTTTACAGATTGAGAAGGTGATTCTATTTATATCACAGAGTATGTCTGGCTTGGTTATTGGCTTCAAGCTAAATATTGGCCATTGTCCTTGGTTCCTGCCACAAATTGTTCACATGCCAACTCCATCCTTGTCTCAGTCTGAGGGGCTGAACCAGAGTGCTTGCAACTTTACTGTCACTTTTCACAGATGTCCGCCTGATCACCCTGCACAAAATTATCGCTACCCAAAACTCTGCTGCTGTATCCTGACCCCCAGTATCATTCCTGACACTGGTTTCCAGTAAGCACCACTTCAATTTTATAATTCTTATCACCCTTCTCTCAAAAATCTTCAAGGCCTTATCCTACCTATCTCTACAATAAACTCCAATCCTATATCCCTTGAGATATCTGTGCTCCTCCAATTCCAGCCCCTTCAGCATGCCAGATTTTAATTGCTCCACCACTGGAGATAGTGTAGCCTCAGCCCCAAGTTCTGGAATTCATCTTCTAAACCATCTCTGCATCCCCCTTCCAACACCCGGCCCTCTTCATTTAAGTTACGCCTTAAAACCCACCTATTTGGTCACCTATTGCCACCTATTGCCTTATGTGCTTGGTGTCAAATTTTGTTGATCATGCTCCTTGGGACATTTTACATATTGAAGATGTTATACAAGTACAAGTTGTTGTTGTGAATCCCAATGGCAATGCATTTGCATAACAAACAACTGCAACCAGGTGGATGGTTTTCTCAATGGTTGCCTTGGATGCAGAAAACAAATTCTTCCTGGCTGGGGAGCCTAGGATGAGGAAACACAACCTAAAAATTGGAATCAGTCCATTCAGGAGTGAAATTAGAGAACTTTTCTACTGCACACAAAAGGTGGTAGAATTTTGGAACGTCACCCGTAAATGACAATTGATCGAGACCAGAGGGTGGTGAGGGATTGGAATGCCCTGCCTGCTGCAGTTGTAAATGTGCCTAGTTTGGGGGCGTTTAAGAGATCCGTGGATAGGTTTATGGATGGTAACGGTTTGGTTTAGGTTAGAGGGTCATTGTTTTTTAACTGGTCAGCGGAAGGGCCTGTTCTGCGCTGTAATGTTCTACGTTCTATTGTACACAGAGTGTGGATGAGACTGGCTAGGCCAGCATTTATTGCCCATCCCTAAATGTCCTTCAGGTGGTGGTGGTGAGCTGCTTTGTTGAATGGCTGCAGTCCATGTGGTGTAGGTATACCCGCAGTGTTGTTAGGGAGGGAGTTCAAGCATTTTGACCCAACCACAGTAAAGGAACATCGATACATATCCAGGTCAGGATAGAGTGTGATTTGTCAGCGAACTTGCAGAAGGTGGTGTTCCGTGTATCTGCTGCCCTTGTCTGACTAGGTGATAGAAGTCACAGGTTTAGAAGATGCTGTTGAAGGAGCCTTTCCAAGTCACAGGAGATCTACGAAATGGTACACACTGCTGCCACTATCTGTGGTGGAGGGAGTGCCAATCAAGGGGCTTGCTTTGTCCTGGATGGTGTTGTTGGAGCTGTGTTCATCCAGGCAAGTGGAAAATATTCCTTCTAACTCCTAACTTGTGCCTTGTGGATGGTTGAGAGGTTTTGAGGAGTTAAATGGTGAATTATTTGCCACAGGACTCCCAGCCTCTGATGCACTCATGAAGACAGTTTTGTTATATGGCTGCTCCGGTTAATTTTCTGGACACTGATTACCCCCAGGATGTTAATGATTGCGAATCTGGTGACTCAAACCAATGGAGAGCTTTCCCCCGACTCTGATTCGAGTTTTTCTAGGGCTCCTTGATGCCAAACTCAGTAAAACGATGTCTTCATGTCAAGGATAGTCACTCTCATCTCACTTCCTGAATTCAATTATTTTGTCCATGTTTAGACCAAGGCTTGATGTGAAGATGCCAGTGTTGGGTTGGGGTAGGCAAAGTATGAAGTCTCACAACACCAGGTTAAAGTCTGGCAGGCTTATTTGGAATCATGAGCTTTCAGAGCGCTGCTCCTTCATCAGGTGAGTGACGAAAGAGCCTGATAAAGAGGCAGCGCTCCAAAAGCTCATGATTCCCAATAAGCCTGTTGGACTTTAACCTGATGTTATGAGGCTTCTTACTAGGCCAAGGCTGTAATGAGGTCAGGAGATGAGCAACTTTGGTGAAACCCAAACTGACCAGTGAGCAGCTTTTGGCTGAGTCAGTGCTGCTTGTTAGCACGTGAACTTTCCATCATTTTGCTGATGATTGATGGTAGGTGTTAATCAGCCAGGCTGGACTATTCAGTTTTTTGTGGCTGGTGGATAGGACATAAACTGGTCAATTTTCTACATTGTTTGGTTACATGCCAGGGTCATAGCTGTGGTGAAACACTTGACTTGGGCATGGCTAGACCTGGAACACAAGTCACTGGAATTACATTTGGGTTGCTGTCAGGGCTCATTGTCCCTGCTGTATCCAATGCCACAGAGTTATACAGTACAGAAGAGGCCCTTCAACCCACTGCGTCAGCACCAGGGACCCGGGTTCAATTCCGGCCTTTGGTGACTTTTGCACTTTCTTCCCACGTCTGTGTGGGTTTGCTCCAGGTGCTTCGGTTTCTGGTGGATTAGCCGTGGTAAATGTGTAGAGTTGTGGGAATAGGGCAGGCAGTGGGTGTGGACCTGGGTAAGACGCTGAGTCAGTGCAGCCTTGATGGACTGAATGGCCTCTTTCTGCATTGTAGGGATTCTATGATTTTTGAGTTTGCACTGACAAAACTGCACTAAACCTACATGGATCCTATTTTCCAGCACTTGGCCCATAGCCTTGAATGTTATGACATTTCAAGTGCTCATCCAGATACTTCTTAAAGGTTGAAGGATTTCCCACATCTACCACCCTTCCAGGCAGCACACTTCAGACTCCCACCACTCACTGGGTAAAAAAACTCGTCAAATCCCATTTATATCTATTGTTTCTTACCTTAAAACTATGCCCGCTTGTTATTGACCCTTCAACCAAAGGGAACAGTTACTTCTTATCCACCCTGCCCATACCCTCAACCTTACACACCTCAGTCAGTTGCCCCCTCAGCCTTCTCCGCTCTAGAGAAAACAATCCCAACCCAACCAGCCTCTCTTCATAATTCAACCCAAGCAACATCCTGAGATTTTTCGTGTGGAATGAATCAAGCTGGCTGAAAACTGACCTTTGGGCATGTCAGGATTGGAAGACATGTTAAATTTAAAATCACAGTTTGACAGATTTTAGTTAACCAGAGAAATTAATGGATGTGGCACTGAGGCAGCCAATCAGCCATGTGCAACTGCACAGAAAGAGACTATTCAGCACGTCATGCCAATGCTGGCTTTTAGCAATTAGTCAGTTGTTCCCCCAGTCACATAACTCTGGAAATGTTCTCCTCTTCAAATCTATATCCAGTTCCCTTCTGAAACTCATCACTTTCCCTGTAAACGGAGATCTCTGGTTTCTAACCCATTGGCCAGAACAAACAGTTTCTCCCTATTTACTGGTTAAACCCCTCATTTTTCAAACATCTATTAAAATATCCCTCAACATTCTTTGCTCAAAGAGCAACGATCAGATTTGACATGAATGTTCCAGCAGGTTCAAAGCCACCACCATTTCACAGGATGTGAATCCCAATAACAAGATTAGCAGTTGTAGGCAAACCAAAGTAAATACATCATCCTGCTAATAGGAAACACTTTGGATAGACGATAACACCATCCAGGGAAGGCATACACATGTTAATCTTAAAACTAACAGAAGCTGGGTGGGATAGACAGCCAAATGTACAGGGAGAATCTTCAATTGGAAAACAATAATATAATTGGCAATCTTTTCATGGAAGCAAGGGGCAGATTCCATCTAGCAGCCTGCAAGCCAGTGCTACATGCAGACCAGAAGTAAGAGTGCTTCATGGAGGCAGTTAAAACCCACATCTTCACTGAACCAAGGAGAGACTCTTCCCAGAATAATTACTCAATCGTTTACAGTGTGGTAACTATAAGCTCATCTTTACTGATAGAACTATAGGATTGGATGTTGTATAGGAAGTGGGAAATCCTGAAAGAGTTCAGATCTTGTAAATGCAGTTTGGATCAACACAGTCATAAGAACAAGGAGCAGGAGCACCTGGCCCCTTGAGCCTGCTCTGTTATTCAATAAGATCATGGGGTGATCTTTTTGTGGACTCAGCTCCACTTACCTGCCCATTCACCATAATCCTTAATTCCTTTACTGTTCAAAAAATCTATCCTTGCCTTAAAATCATTCAATGAGGTAGCCTCAACTGCATTACCGGGCAGGGAATTCCACAGATTCACAATCCTATGGGTGAAGAAGTTCCTCCTCAACTCAGTCCTAAATCTGCTCTCTTATTTTGAGGCCATGCCTTCTAATTCTAGTTTCATCTGCCAGTGAAAACAACTTCTCTGCTTCTAACTTATCTATTTCATTCATAATCATACGTTTCTATAAGTCCCTTCATTCTTCTGAATTCCAATGAGCGTAGTCCCAATCGACTCAATCTCTCCTCGTAAGCCAACCCTCTCAACTATAGAATCAACCTAGTGAATCTCCTCTGTACCCCCTCCAATACCAGTATATCCTTTCTCAAGTAAGGAGACCAAAACTGTACACAGTACTCCAGGTGTGGCCTCACCAGCACCTTGTATAGCTGCAAGATAACCTTGCTGTTTTTAAACTCCATTCCTCTAGCAACGAAAGACAAAATTCCTTCTTAATGTTTGCCTTCTTAATTACCTGCTGCACCTGCAAACCAGCTTTTTATGATTAATGCACAAGGACACCCAGGTCCCTCTGCACAGCAGCATGCTGCCATTTTTTACCATTTAAATAATAGCCCATTTTGCTGTTATTCCTACCAAAATGAATGACTTCACATTTACCAACATTGGACTCCATCTACCAGACCCTTGCCCACTCACTTACCCTTTTGCAGACTTTCAGCGTCCTCTGCACACTGCTGCGTCTCTCGTCTTAGTATCATCTGTAACTTTTGACACACTATACTTGGTCTCCAAGTCCAAATCATCTGTGTAAGTCATAAACAATTGCAGTCCCAACCCTGATTCCTGAGGCACACCACCAACCAGAAAAACACCCATTTACCCCCACTCTTTGCTTTCTGTTAGTTAACCAATCCTCTATCCATGCTAATACATTACCCATAACACTGTGCATGTTTACCTTATACCTTATCAAATGCCTTCTGGAAATCCTGATACATCACGTCCACAGGACCCCCATTGTTCACTGCGCACAAAATGTTCTCAATGAATTCCACCAAATTAGTCAAACATAACCTGCCCTTCATGAACCCCTGTTGCATCTTCCCAATGGGACAGCTTACATCCAAGTTATCCCTACTTAAACTGTTTGGGTGTGTTTAGTAGCCTTGTACATAACTCTTACAAAGAATCATAGAAACAGCCCTTTGGCCCAACTTGTCCATGCTGCCCTTTTTAAAATCCCCAAAGCTAGTCCCAATTGCACGCATTTGACCTTTATCCCTTTGTACCAATCTTACTCATGTAACAATCTAAATGTGTTTAAAAGACAAAACTATACCCGCCTCTACTACTGTCTCTGGCAGCTTGTTCCAGACACTCATCACCCTGTGTATGAAAAAAAATTGCCTCTTTGGACCCTTTTGTGTCTCTCCCTCTCACCTTAAACCTATGTTCTCTAGTTTTAGACTCCCCTGCTTTTGGGAAAAGATATTAACTATCTAGCTGACATATACCCTGATCTATGCCCATCTATATCATTATAGTCCTGTTCATGGACATGTGTCGCCCACTACTTTTAGCCACAGGGGAATGGATAGGGTAGAGGTGGAGAGGTTCTTCCCGCTCAGGAAGGACAGCAGGACTAGAGGGCACAGCCTCAAGATAAGGGGGGAGCAGTTTAGAACAGAGTTGAGGAGGAACTTCTTCACTCAAAGGGTGGTGAATCTCTGGAATTCTCTGCCCGTTGAAGTGGTGGAGGCTACCTCGCTAAATATATTTAAGACGCGGGTAGATAGGTTTTTGGTAGGCAAGGGGATTAAGGGTTATGGGGAGAAAGCGGGAAAGTGGAACTGAGCCACTTCAGATCAGCCATGATCTTATTGAATGGCGGGGCAGGCTCGAAGGGCTAGATGGCCTACTCCTGCTCCTATTTCTTATGTTCTTATGTCTTTTATTTATTGTAATAAACAGTATAACGCTTACTGAAGACTATGACTGGGCTGGTTACTATTCTCATTGGGTGTTGCATTTGGCTCCTTACACCATTGCAGTAAACAACAACATACAGCACCACGAGCCGGTGTTTCCAAATTGGGACATGCTCACAGATAACATTAGCCAGGTTTGTCACAGAAAACTGGGGGCTTGTCCAGGATTCTAAAAAGTTTAAATTCCTTGAGTATAGGAGATTTTTGACTTTGAACCTAATGATACTAAGGATCAACAGAGGGAGAAGATATTACTTAAAACAGAAGGCTCCACAATGGCTTGAGGTAGTTAGGTCTTACATGAAAATAGACAAACTATAGCAAGTTTAAAAAATGTGCCAAAAACTATATTGGTGGAATTAGCAAATAAATTGGACATAGCCTTCTTAGCCCTTGTAGATAAAGCTGAGATAATTAAAAGGCTAGCAACACATTCAAACCTACAAGAGGAGTTAGCCAGACCCAATATTTCAAGAACGGAAGAACTTGTACTAGCTAAACTTTAAGTAGAAATTACATGCAATTAAGTTAGTTAAAGATATAGGAAAGACAGAGGAAAAAGTGAGGGAACGGGCAGAAAGGTTCAAACGGAATTGGAAATGTCAATGTTAGCAATAGAAGAAAGAACGGGGGAGGGAGAGAGAGAAAGAGAACCAAATTGAAACGTGACAAATGGCAGTAGTCTAGAACTGAATGAGGAAGAACGTGGTTCTAAGCAGGAAACCCCTGGGGAAATATTCAGATATGCACAAGTCATCCCAAAATTCAATAAAATGGAAGCTGATATATTTCATTCTGCTTTTAAAAAAAGACAAATGAGATGACCACAAGACATTTGGACCCCACTCATACAGATAAGAGTGTCATTGCTACCACGATTACAACATGTCAGGGAAAAAAAGTTTAGAACAGCCAGACAAGCGGCAGAACCTGCAGATGATTACAAGCTGGTTCACAGACCAAAGATTTTCTTCAGACCTACCTTTCAATCAGACAAAACAAGAAACTGGGAAGCTGTGAGAGAGGAAGTGTTAGGAAGCTCTAAAGGAGGTTTCCCCTCAAAATAAGCCCGAGTCTGCTGGTGAGAAATATGAAGATAGTCAGGAGCTGGCACTGCAATCAACTGGGCCACACCTGAGAACTACGCTGGAGACTAAAGGGTCTCCCATTGGGGTTATCAAACATTCACAAGACAAAGGGAACTTAAAAACTGGGAAGCAGAAAAGCTAGTTCGCATTGATGCGCCAAGAGAAAGGGCAGACAAAAGAGACACCACTGTGTGCACCACCTGCACAGAGGCCGAATGACCAACAGGTGGTGAACGTATTCAAAGACTGCGTAATGGTAAAATAGTCCCATGTGGTCAGGATGGAATGGAAAGAGATATTAAAATATTACTGGTGCGAGTCCCTTGTGGGATAAATATATCTGTTGCCCAGAAGGGATACTACAGGATAAGATGTTAATTTACAGAAAAACAAAAGAAATACCTTTAAAAGTAAACTTAGAGTAGCTTGAAGATGGAAATAGTTGTGGTAGGTGTGGTCAAAACCCTACACACTGCAGGCATTCAATTTATTCTAGGGAATAATAGAGCAGGATCACAAATGGTCGCAATGCCTACTGTAGTCGACCAGCCAGTAGAAAATCTAGCCACAAAGAAATGACAGACAGACCATCACATGGGCTCGTTCTGGTTTGCACAGAAATGTGATCACAGGCTCATCAGCAAAGACAAAAGAGGGAGGAGTTGCAAGCCCAGTGAGATCAGGTTATCTAATACCATCTTCAGCAAGGTAACTGAGAATGAGACAGATGTAGAATGGGAGCAAGACCAAGGTGTTCAGTTCAAAGAGGTTAAACTGAATCGCAGCAGAGTTATTCAAAATTAAAACAACTCTATCAGAGCACGTACTCAACACTGGAAGCTCAATGCATTCGATTGGTACTATGTACAGAAGAACATATTAATGAGAAAGTGGTGACCACCACATTAGTGCAGAAGATCACCAAATTGTGTTACCTTCTGAATGTAGGAAAGAGATTCTGAGGATAGCTCACGAGGTTCCATTAGGGGGACACCTCAGAATAAAGCAAACCCAGTATAAAATCCAAAGATGGTTTTACTGGCCGAGACTCCACAAGAACGCAATCACTTTTGTCGAAAAGTTTTGTTTAATTTATTTATTAATTCATAAGTAGGCTTACATTAACACTGCAAAGAAGGTACTGTGAAAACTGCCACTCTCTGGTGCCTGTTTGGGTACACTGAGGGAGAACAGGTGCTAACCAGCACATCTTTCGGACTGTGGGAGGAATTTGGAGCAGCCGGAGGAAGCCTATGAAGACATGGGGGAAACGTGAAAATTCCACAGACAGTGACCCACGCCAGGAATCAAACCTAAGACCCTGGTGCTGAGAGGCAGCGGCACTAACCATGCGAGAACCTATCACCTGTGTCAGGTAATAGAGAAACTGCAAACTGTAATAAAGCCAGCACCGTTAATCCCCATCCTAGCATCTGAAGAACATTTTACCAGGGTTCTAATCAACCGCGTAGAACAGAAAGTGAGAACCAATTTTTTTTTTACTCATTCGTGGGACATGGTCATTGCTGGCCAGCCAGCACTTATTGCCCATCCTTAGTTGCCTGAGGACTGTTGAGGATCAACCACATTGCTGTGGCTTTGGAGTCAGACCAAGGAAGGCAGATTTCCTTCTCTAAAAGGACATTAGTGAACCAGATGGGCTTTTCTGACAATCCTCAATGGCTTCATGGTCATCAATAGATTCTTAATTCCAGATATTTTTTATTGATTCATATTGCACCATCTGTCTTGGTGGGATTTGAACCCAGGTCTCCAGAATATTAACTGAGTTTCTGAATTAATGGTGTAGCAATAATACCACTAGGCCAATAGGGTGGACATATCCACCTTATTCCCTGAATTACAGCTAGGAGAGTAGTATGTTTTCACTAGATATGGTTTGCCAAAGGAGAGTCAGTTAGGCCAGTTAATCAACTTTTATGTCAACACTATTCAACAAGCTCATGAATAACCTGGAAATGAAACTGTTCAGATCATCCAGAGTCCCAGGGAGCACTAGAGAGGTGGCACCAGACTTTGAAACCATGATGAAAGCTTATCATAAAACCATAAAATCATAGAACCCTACAGTGCAGAAAGAGGCCCTTCGGCCCATCGAGTCTGCACCAACCACAAGCCCACCCAGGCTCTACCCCCATATCCCTACATGTTTTACCCACTAATCCCTCTAACCTACACATCCCAGGGCACTAAGGGGAAATTTTAGCATGGCCAATCAACCGAACCTGCACATCTTTGGACGGTGGCTTGAAACCGGAGCACCCAGAGGAAACCCGCACAGACACAAGGAGGATGTGCAAACTCCACACAGACAGTGACCTGAGCCGGGAATCGAACCCAGGACCCTGGAGCTGTGAAGCAGCAGTGCTAATCACTGTGCTACCATGCCGCCCAAGATTATAGCCAAGATTACCCTTTTGAACAGAGGGGAGTACGGTAGGATGAGAGAAGAATTGGCGAATGTTGACTGGGGAAGCACGTTGGAAGATAGGTCTGCTGAGGAGCAGTGGAGGATCTTTAAGGAGATCTTTCTTGGTGCCCAGCAGAAATTTATTCCGATGGTTAAAAAGGACCGTAGGAGGAGGCAATAAGCCGTGGATAACGAAGGAGGTGAAGGAAAGTGTTAAATTAAAAGCGGAGGCGTTTAGAGTAGCTAAGAGTAGTGGGCGAGAAGAGGATTGGGAGAGGTTTAAATGTCAATAAAGATTGACAAAGAAGTTGATAAAGAAGGGTAGGAGAAACTATGAAGCTGGGCTAGCGCTTAACATAAAAAAGGATAGCAAGAGTTTTTATAAATATATAAAAAGGAAGAGGCTGGCTAGGGTGAACGTTGGACCCTTAGAGGATGAGGGGGGACTTAGTGGTAGGGGATGGGAATGGGGATATGGCTGAGGTCTTGAATAACTTTTTTGTTTCGGTCTTCACGGAGGAAGACATGAATAAATTGCCAGGTGTTAGCGATGGAAAGGTGGTAGGACTGGAGGGTCTCAATGACATTATTGTTACTAGAGAGGCGGTGCTCGACAGACTGGAGGGACTGATTGTGGACAACTCCCCAGGACCAGATGGAATGCATCCGAGGGTTCTGAAAGAAATGGCTGAGGTGATAGTGGATGCCTTGGTGGTTATTTTCCAAACGTCGCTGGATTCCGGGGAAGTGCCGGAAGATTGGAAAGTGGCTAATGTTACGCCGTTGTTTAAGAAGGGTGGCAGGCAAAAGGTAGGGAATTATAGGCCGGTTAGTTTAATGTCTGTTGTAGGAAAAATGTTAGAATCCGTCATCAAGGAGGAAATAGCGAGGCATCTTGAGGGGAATTGCTTGATAGAGCAGACGCAGCACGGTTTCATTAAGGGGAAGTCATGTCTGACGAATTTATTGGAGTTCTATGAGGATGTGTCTAGGGCGGTGGATAGAGGAGAGCCGATGGATGTGGTCTTTCTTGATTTTCAGAGGGCGTTTGACAAGGTACCTCACAAGAGGTTATTGCAGAAGGTAAGGGGGCATGGAGTTGGGGGTAGAGTGTTAGCGTGGATAGAGGATTGGTTGTCAAATAGGAGGCAGAGTGTGGGGGTTAATGGGTGCTATTCGGATTGGCGGTTAGTGACTAGTGGAGTGCCCCAGGGGTCGGTGCTGGGGCCTCAGCTATTTACCATTTATATAGATGATCTGGAGGAGGGAACCGAGTGTATGGTGTCGAAATTTGCTGATGACACCAAGGTTGGTGGAACGGCAAATTGCGCGGAGGGTGTGGAGAGTCTGCAGAAGGATCTAGATAGGCTGGGCAAATGGGCCAGGAAACGGCAAATGGAATTTAATGTTGGCAAGTGCGAGGTGGTCCACTTTGGTAGGAATAATGGTAGGAAGGACTATGACTTACATGGCGAAAAACTGCAGCAGGCGACGGTGCAGAGGGACCTCGGGGTCCTTGTGCATGAGTTGCAAAAACCCAGCCTGCAGGTGCAGCAGGTGGTCAGGAAGGCGAATGGGATGCTGACCTTCACAGCGAGGAGGATTGAATATAAAAATAGGGAGGTCTTGCTGCAGCTGTATAGGGCATTGGTGAGGCCGCAGCTGGAGTACTGTGTGCAGTTTTGGTCGCCACACTTACACAAGGATATTTTGGCCTTGGAGGGAGTGCAGAGGAGGTTTATTAGGCTGATACCGGAGTTGAGGGGGTTGAGCTATGAGGAGAGGCTTGTACTCGTTAGAGTTTAGAAGAATGAGGGGAGATCTCATTGAGACATATATGATGATGAATGGGATGGATAGGATAGAGACTCTTCCCGCTCAGAAAGGACAGTAGGACAAGGGGGCACAGCCTCAAGATAAAGGGGGGGTGGTTTAGAATGGAGTTGAGGAGGAACTTCTTCACTCAAAGGGTGGTGAATCTCTGGAATTCTCTGCCCGTTGAAGTGGTGGAGGCTGCCTTGCTAAATATTTTTAAGACGCGGGTTGATGGGTTTTTGATAACGAGGGGATTAAGGGTTATGGGGAGAGGGCGGGAATGTGGAATTGAGCCACGACAGATCAGCCATGATCTTATTGAATGGCGGGGCAGGCTCGAAGGGTTGGATGGCCTACTCCTGCTCCTATTTCTTACGTTCTTATGTTCTTAGTGGGCGTTCTAATGGGAAATTGTTGGAAAAGAGTCTCAGTAGTGATAGACATCATGGTTTTGTACAAGGGAGGTCATGCCTCACAAATTTGGTTGAGTTTTTTGAGGTGACAACAAAAAAATGATTGATGAGGGAAGGCCATGGATATTGTCCACATGGATTTTAGTAAAGCATTTGATAAGGTGTCTCATGGTGCAAAAGGTTAAATCACATGGGATTGAGGGTGAACTAGCAAGATGGACTCAGAACTGGCTTGGCCATAGAAGACAGAGGGTAGCAGTGGTGGGGTCTTTTTCTGATTGGAGGTCTGTGACTAATGGTGTTCCGCAGGGCTCTGTACTGGGACCTCTGCTGTTTGTTATATAAATGATTTGGAAGATGATGTAGCTGGTCTGATTAGTAAGTTTGCGGATGACACAAAGATTGCTGGAGTTGCAGATAGTGGTGAACATTATCAGAGAATACAGCAGGATATAGATAGTCTGGAAAACTGGGCAGAGAAATGGCAAATGGAATTTAATCCAGATAAATGTGAAATGATGCATTTTGGTAGACCTAATGCAGAGGGGAGCCATACAATAAATGGCAGAACCATCAGGAGTATAGGCACACACAGGGATCTGGGTGTGCAAGTCCACAGATCCTTTAAGGTGGCAAACAACAGGTGGAAAAGGTGATGAAGTCAGCAGATGGCATACTTGCCTTTATTGGGCGGGGCATAGAGTATAAAAGTTGGCATATGATGTTGCAGTTATATAGAACATTGGTTAGGCCACATCTGGAATACTGCGTCCAGTTCTGGTTGCCACACTATTGGAAGGACATGGAGGCTTTGGAGAGAGTGCAGAAAAGGTTTATCAGGACATTGCCTGGTATGGAGAATATTAGCAATGAGGTGAGATTGAGTAAACTAGGGTTAGTTCTCCCTGGAAAGGCAGAGGTTGAGGGGCGACCTAATAGAAGTTTATAAAATTATGAAAGGCATAGATAGGGTGAATAGTGGAAGCTTTTTCCCAGATCGGAAATTACAAACACAAGGAGTCACAAGTTCAAGGCAAGCTTCAATACGGATATGTGGGGGGGGCATATTTTATACAGAGGGTGGTAGGGACCTGGAATGCACTACCAAGCAAGATGGTCCAGGTGGGGACACTAGGATCATTTAAGACTTATCTAGATAGTCACAGGAACAGACTGGGAATAGAGGGATACAAATGGATGGTCTAGTTAGGAACACGATCGGTGCAGGTTTGGAGGACCGAAGGGCCTGTTCCTGGGCTGTATTGTTCTTTGTTCAGAAAGCTTGCCAATCATCACTGCACAGCAGTGATTTGAAAAATAAAGTTGTAAGATTTATTTGTCACAAGTAGGGTTACATTAACACTGCGATGAAGTTACTGTGAAAATCCCCTAGTTGCCACACTCCAGCGCCTGTACAATGAGGGAAAATTTAGCATGGCCAACACACCTAAGCAGCATGTCTTTCAGACTGTGGGAGGAAACCGGAGCACCCAGAGGAAACCCACACAGACACAGGGAGAACGTGCAAACTCCACACAGACAGTGACCCAAGTTGGTTATTGAACCCAGGTCCCTGGGCCTGTGAGGCAGCATGCCACAGGATGGGATGGTGGTTTGACACCAGCAATCCAGTAAGGGAAAACAATAGCAAACATCACAATTAAAAGCAAAAGATTTCAAGTCAGGCTAAAAAGTTAAAGGAAGTTGCATATACTTTAATTAATGCCCCAGATATGAGAACATAAGAAATAGGAGCAGGAGTAGGCCATCTAGCCCTTCGAGCCTGCCCCGCCATTCAATAAGATCATGGCTGATCTGTCGTGGCTCAGTTCCACTTTCCCGCCCTCTCCCCATAACCCTTATTCCCCTCTCTTATCAAAAACCCATCAACCCGTGTCTTAAAAATATCTAGCGAGGCAGCCACTTCAACGAGCAGAGAATTCCAGAGATTCACCACCCTTTGAGTGAAGAAGTTCCTCCTCAACTCCGTTCTAAACCACCCCCCCTTTATCTTGAGGCTGTGCCCCCCAGTCCTACTGTCTTTTTTAAGCGGGAAGAGTCTCTCCACCTCTATCCTATCCATCCCATTCATCATCTTATACGTCTCAATGAGATCTCCCCTCATTCTTCTAAACTCTAACGAGTACAAGCCTAGTTTATTCAGCCTCTCCTCATAGCTCAACCCCCTCAACTCCAGCATCAGCCTAGTAAACCTCCTCTGCACTCCAAGGCCAAAATATCTTTGCGCAGGTGCGGCGCCCAAAACTGCACACAGTACTCCAGCTGCGGCCTCACCAATGCCCTATACAGCTGCAGCAAGACCTCCCTACTTTTATATTCAATCCCCCTCGCTATGAAGGCCAGCATCCCATTCGCCTTCCTGACCACGTGCTGCACCTGCAAGCTGGGTTTTTGCGACTCATGCACAAGGACCCCGAGGTCCCTCTGCACCGTCGCCTGCTGCAGTTTTTCGCCCCGTAAGTAATAGTCCTTCCTACCAAAGTGGACCACCTCACACTTGCCAACATTAAATTCCATTTCATGGCCCATTCGCCCAGCCTATCTAGATCCTTCTGCAGACTCTCCACACCCTCCGCACAATTTGCCGTTCCCCCAATCTTGGTGTCATCAGCAAATTTCGACACCCTACACTCGGTTCCCTCGTCCAGATCATCTATATATATAGGGTAAAAAGCTGAGGCCCCAGCACCGACCCCTGAGGCACCCCACTAGTCACCATCCGCCAATCCGAATAGCACCCATTGACCCCCACTCTCTGCCTCCTATTTGACAACCAATCCTCTATCCACGCTAACACCCTACCCCTAACTCCATGTCCCTCGACCTTCTGCATTAACCTCTTGTGAGGTACTTTGTCAAACGCCTTCTGAAAATCCAGAAAGACCACATCCACCAGCTCTCCTCTATCCACCGCCCTAGACACATCCTCATAGAACTCCAGTAAATTTGTCAGACACGACTTCCCTTTAATGAAACCGTGCTGCGTCTGCTCTATCAAGCAATTCCCTTCAAGATTCCCTTCAAGGCATGAATCTAATTATAAACAGTGAGCACACAACTGGGTGTGACAAAGATTTTTTTTAAAAATATATCTCAGCTGTTGAGCCCGTTCTTTTAACACTCGAAGGGAATCAATACACTCTCTAAAGACAATGTCTTTGCAATGCAGGAAATGCAGCCAGCAATCTGTACACAACAAGCCAACACTGCCACGTGATCATGACCAGATTAGCTGCTATAAATGTCTGTGGGACATCCCTGCCCTTCCTCATAATAATCTCTGCTGCCTGCCTGAGAGGATACATCAGGCCTCATTCACAAGAGAGCACAGCTGCACTCCCCTGGTATTATACTGGGAGTGTCCACCTAAGTGTGTGATCAAGTCCACAATCTCTGAATCAAAGGCACAGTTCACCACTAATACTCCTAATGTCTTTAGTCAGTGCTTCAGTTAATAGGAAATGACTGCTCATTCTCTTGGACTTCATTCCCAAGCAGAATGTCGCACATGTGACACACACAGGCTATCCAATAAAAATTTCAAATCAATTGTCAGCAGAGTTAAAATTAAGCTCGGGCATTGGGTGGAGTAGTGAGTCACATGGAACTTGGTTCTCAATTCAACTCAGACTGACAAGATGAACATGCCTGAAACACTGTGGTCTGTAAGCACGAGGTAAAATGCATCTTCAGCTGTTGATTTATTAGTGTCACAAGTAGGTTTACATTAACACTGCAATGAAGGTACACATGGGGAGGTAGTAAATTGGATTAGACACCGGCTCAATGGAAGAAGCCAGAGAGTGGTTGTGGAGGATTGTTTCTCTGAGTGGAGGCCTGTGACTAGTGGAGTGCCGCAAGGATCGGTATTGGGTCCATTGTTGTTTGTCATCTATATCAATGGTCTGGATGATAATGTGGTAAATTGGATCAGCAAATTTGCTGATGATACAAAGATTGGAGGTGTAGTGGACAGTGAGGAAGGTTTTCAAAGCTTGTAGCAGGATTTGGACCAACTAATGATCCTGGATAGGAGCAAAAGTAACAGGGTAGTTGTTATGGGGGACTTTAACTTTACAAATATCGATTGTTCAAGCACATCAGAGGGGTCAGTTTTTGTCCAATGTGTGCAAGGTTTCCTGACACAGTATGTAGCTTAGGCCAACAAGAGGTGAGGCTACATTGGATTTGGTACTGGGTAATGAACCAGACCAGGTGTTAGACTTGGAGGTAGGTGAGCACTTTCGTGATAGTGACCACAATTTGGTTATGTTTACCTTAGTGATGGAAAGTATATACCGAAGGGCAGAAGTTATAGCGGGGGGAAAGGAAATTATGAGGCGATTAGGCGAGATTTTAGGATACATAGGTTGGAGTAGGAAACTGCAGGGGCTGGGAACAACTGAAACGTGGAGCTTGTGCAAGGAGCAGCTACTGCGAGTCCTTGATAAATAGGCAGGGAGGAAGTGGTCGAGAGAGGGAACCATGGTGTACTAAGGAAGTTGAATCTCTGGTGAAGAGGAAGAAGGATGCTTATGTAAAGATGAGACATGAAGGCCCAGTTACGGCACTGGAGAGTTATAAACTAGCCAGAAAGGAGCTAAAGAGAGTGTTAAGAAGAGCTAGAAGAGGACATGAGAAGACTTTGGCGGATAGGATCAAGGAGAACCCTAAAGCTTTCTATAGGTATGTCAAGAATAAAAGATTGGTTAGGATAAGATTAGGGCCAGTCAGAGACAATAGTGGGAAGTTGTGCATGGAGCCTGAAGAGATAGGAGAGGCACTAAATGAATATTTTTCGTCAGTATTCACGCAGGAAAAAGTCAATGTAATCGAGGAGAATACTGAGATACAGTCTTTTAGACTAGACGGGATTGAGGTGCTGAAGGAGGTGGTGTTAGCAATTCTTGTGTGTGAAAATAGATAAGTCCCCTGGGCCAGGTGGGATTTATCCTAGGATTCTCTGGGAGGCTAGGCAGGAGATTACAGAGCCTTTGGCTTTGATCTTCATGTCGTCATTGGCTTCAGGTACAGTGCCAGAAGACTGGAGGATAGCAAATGTTGTCCCCTTGTTCAAGAAGGGGAGTAGAGACCATCTTGGGAATTATAGACCAGTGAGCCTTACTTCTGTTGTGGGCAAAGTTTTGGAAAGAATTATGAGGAATAGGATTTATAATCATCTAGAGAGGAATAAATTGATTAGGGATAGTCAACACACAGCTTTAAATTGAGGGATGGTAATTATAGGATGGATGTCAGAGGTAGTTTCTTTACTCAGAAGGTAGTAAGGGCGTGGAATGTAATGTTCTATGTCTGCAGCAGTTGTGGACTCGCCAACTTTAAGGGCATTCAAATGGTCAGTGGACAGACATATGGATAACATAACATTGGAACTGTTTAGGTTAGAGGGTCATTAGATTACTGTGCTGACCAGTGGAACCATCGAGGGCCGAAGGGCCTGTACTGCGCTGTAATGTTCTAACTAGAAAAATGGGCTGAAAAATGGCAAATGGAATTTAACGTAGACAAATGTGAGGTATTGCACTTTGGAAGGACAAACCAAAGTAGAATGTACAGGGTAAATGGTAGGACTCTGAACAGTGCAGATGAACAGAGGGATCTGGGAATACAGGTACAGAATTCCCTAAAAGTGACGTCACAGATGGATAGGGTCGTAAAGAATGCTTTTGGTACATTGGACTTTATAAATCTGAGTATCGAGCATAAAAGTTGGTGTTATGGTAAGGTTATATAAGGCATTGGTGAGGCCGAATTTAGAGTATTGTGTACAGTTCTGGTCACCTTGTTACAGGAAGGATGTAAAAAAAAGATTGAAAGAGAGCAGAGAAGGTTCCCAAGGATGTTGCCGGGACTTGAGAAGCTGAGTTACAGAGAGAGATTGAATAGGTTAGGACTTTATTCCCTGGAGCGTAGAAGAATGAGGGGAGATTTGATAGAGGTGTATCAGATTTTGATGGGTATAGATAGAGTGAATGCAAGCAGGCTTTTTCCACTGAGGCGAGGGGAGAAAAAAACCAGAGGGCAAAGGGTGAAAGGAGAAAAGTTTAAAGGGAATATGGGGGGGGGGGGGGGGGGTGTGTGTGTGTGTGTGTGTGTGTGTGTGTGTGTGTGTGTGTGTGTGTGTGTGTGTGCTTCACGCTGTAATTTTCTATGGTTCTAAGTTACTGAAAATAATTGCTGCACTCTGGCACCTGTTCACATACACCGAGGGAGAATTTAATTTAACGTGCCAATGTACCGAACCAGCAAGTTTTTTGGGCTGTGGGAGGAAACCACAGCACCCGAAAAAAAAACTTCCACGCAGATACAGAACACATGCAAACTCCACACAGACAGTAACCTAAGGCAGGAATCAAACCTCGGTCCCTGGCACTGAGACAGCAGTGCTAACTACTGTGCCACCAAGCTGCCTATGTACAACCATGCTGCAATTTTCAGCAGGCACAGGTCAAAACTCTGAAACAAACCTCAGTCAGGTCAACAATCTAATGAGATGATGCGGGGGGCGGGGGTGTTGTTTTTGTGTGCGCGCGCGTGCTGGAATATGGATTTATCACATTGGGTGCAGTATGAGCTGAAAACAGATGGCGAGAACATTCTGTGCTTGAATAGCCTCATTTCAGATTTTGTGAGGATCATTGGTCTTGGAGATGGTTTTGATTGGGACACATTTCAAATATTCAATTGTTCATAGTTCACACTACTTCATTATGAAGTGCTTCGAAAGGTTAGTCATGGCGCAAATCAATTCCGGCCTCCTAGACTCCCTTGATCCACTACTGTTTGCTTCTAGTCACAACAGGTCCACAGCAGACACCATATCCCTGGCCTCACACTCAACCCTAGAACATCTCAATAACAAGGACAGCTGTCAGATTCCTATTCATGGACTACAGCTCAGCCTTTAATAACATTAATCCGATGAAACTCATCCCCAAATTCCGGGGCCCAAGTTTCAGCTCCTGGATTCTAGAATTCCGAAGCCACAGACCACAATTTTTGAGGATAGGCAACAACATCTCCTCCACAATCATCCTCAACACCCATGCCCCACAAGACTGTGTCCTCAGCCCTTTTCTATACTCCTTATACACAGATGACTGTGTGGCCAAATTCCCCACCAGCTCGATTTCCAGGTTGGCTGATGACACCATCATTGTGGGTTGGATTTCAAACAATGACAAGATGCAGTACAGGAAAGAGACGGAGAATCTGGTGCAACAATAATCTATCCCTCAAGGTCAACAAAACTAAGGAGATAGTCATCAACTTCAGGAAGCATAGTGGATATTACGCCCGTCTGCATCAGTAGGGATGAAGTACAAATTGCCAAGAGCTTCAGGTGTTTAGGTGTCCAGATCCTGTCCTGGTTCCTCCATGTGGAAACTATTGTTAAGAAAGCCCACCAAGGCTTCTACTTTCACAAGAGGCTAAGGAAATTTGGCACGTTTACTACAACTCTCAGCAACTTCTACAGATGCATCATAGAAAGCATTCTTTGCAGTTGTATCATAGCTTGCATAGTTCCTGCTTTATTCAAGGCCCTAATAAGCTACAGAGGGTCATGAACAAAGCCCAGTCTATCGTGCAAACCAGCCTCCCATCCACTGACATTGTCTACACTTCCTGCTGCCTCAAAAGCAGCCACTATAATCAAGGACCCCATGCACTCTGGACATACTTTCTTTGGTTGGGAAAAACATACAAAAGTCTGACATTATGCACAAAGCAACTTAGGAACAGTTTCTTCCCTGCTACCATCAGACTTCTGAATGGCTTTAACTTGCATTGAGTTGATCTTTCTCTACATCCTAGCTATGACTGTAATACTATATTCTGCACTCTCTCCCTTCCTTCCCTATGAACGGTATGTTTTGTCTGTCTAGCGCGCAGAAAACAATACTTTTCACTGTGACAATAATAAATCAAATCGAAATGCAGGCTAGACACTCTCCGGCCTTGTGCCCAGTTAGTCCGTTGATTCTGGACAGAGCGCTGCTAAGATACCAAACATGGAGGGGCATCACAATTCCATCAATGAGGCCCCCCAACTCATGCACTAACACAGACAGATGGAAAGGGAACGGTCACTGGAAAGATCTCCCAAACTTCCTCCATAGTGACAGCACACAATACACCTGGCACATTGCTGGCTTGCATGGCCCATCTCTTTCTTGTGACATACAGATATAAATCTGCAGACAGCCAAATATTTAAATACCAACCACCACATTATAGTTTTTAAATATTTCAGGGAACATGCCTGTAAAGTTATGGTGATGGTGTGGTCCACAGTCTGAACACAGCACTCACAGGAGTTTCAGTAACAGCACGGCATCACAGCCAGTTCAAGTACTTGAGAATTAGTGGGCTAAGTGCATGGGGTTACAGGACAGGGAGGGGGGTTGACCTTCTAACAGAGTCAGTGCAGACTCAATGGGCCAACTTTGGCCCTTCTGCACTACAGGTCCTTCTGCACACCCCACTAGTGTGGGGTGTATAGTCAGAGATGGGTGTTATCCAGCTCCGTCTGGGTTGGAGTAGTCTGGAAAGCTGACTCTGTATCACTAGGAGCGTTGAGCATTACGAGAGAAGGGGCTTCGGAAAACGTTCAAAACCGGTTGATGCTTTTCCAATTTTAGGCAATGCAGCAAGCTATAAAGAACAGGCCCTTTGACCCACCAAACCTGTGCCAACACAGGACACCTTCCTAAAGTAAAACTTTTTGCCTCTATGCAGTCCGTATCCCTCTGTTCCCTACCTATTCATGTGCTTATCCATATCTGACATGAGTTTGAATTTCTGAACAACCATTATCATCACCCAGCAGGACAAGGCACCGGGTACATTGGGGCACCATCACTCCACGTCACACACTGTCCAGACTCTGAGCAAAGAGCAATAGAGTACAGGAGATTGCTCTTTGGCCCACCAAGCTTGTGCCAACTTTAGTTAGAAAGGGGTTCTTTTGCTGCTACACATTCTGTACCTCTCTATTCCATCTCTATTCATGTATGTCAAAATGCCTCTTAAAAGTTGCTATTGCTTCTCCTTCTACCACTTCCCTGGCAACATATTCCAGGTACTTGCCTCTCAGATCTCCTTTAAACATTCCTTTTACCTTAAACCAATGTCCCTGAGTAATTGAGATTTCTACCCTGAGAAAAAGATTCTGACTATCTATGCCAATCAAAATTTGGTAAATTTCTATCAGGCTCAGTCCCTCAGCCGCCAACGTTCAACTGAAAACAAACCAAGTCTCTCCTAACAGCTAATACCTTCCAAACCAGACCATATCATGGCTTATGGTTGGCATATGCACCATAACTGCGTGACTGCAGTGGTACCAGTCTCCCGGCACTGCCATGATGCACACCCTCTTCACTGCTATCAGTGAGTTGAGCCGAGGTGGTGATCCAGACAAGATGTTAACTGACACCCCTGCCTCTTCAGTGACTGAAGTAGGTCCATAGAATAATTCAGCACAGGAGGCCATTCAACCTACTATGCCAGCTGAGCATTTCAAACAGTGCCCACTCTCCTGCTCTTACACCACAGCCCTGAAAATATCTCCTTTCAATTATTTATCCAATTCCCTTTCGTGAACAATGTGGATGCCCACTTAGCAGGCATGCAGGAAAAAGATATGCCGGGTTTGTTCCTGAAGTAATAGGTAATAGGGCAGCACGGTAGCACACAGTGGTTAGCACTGCTGCTTCACAGCTCCAGGGTCCTGGGTTCCATTCCCGACTCAGGTCACTGTCTGTGTGGAGTTTGCACATTCTCCTCGTGTCTGCGTGGGTTTCCTCCGGGTGCTCCGGTTTCCTCCCACAATCCAAAGATGTGCGGGTTAGGTTGATTAGCCATGCTAAGAAATTGCCCCTAGTGTCCAGGGATGCGTAGGTTAGAGGGATTAGTAGGTATAACATGTAGGGATACGGCGGTAGGGCCTGGGTGGGATTGTGTTCGGTGCAGACTCGATGGGCCGAAGGGCCTCTTTCTGCACTGTAGGGTTCTATGATTCTGAGTGAGGCTCCACGAAAAATTTGACTCAGAGCTTGAATCTATGAGGAGGTATCCCTTTGATCTGTTGAGAGAATCAGTTTCTCACATTCAGCCAAAGAATCTCCCTTCTGTTTGCCAAATACCATAGACCCAAGTAGTCATCCTCTATAATTCCTTTTGAAAGTTACTAAAGGTTAGCCACTTTGGTAGGAAAGGCAGAAATACAGAATATTTCTTCAATGGTTCGAGTGGCTGAGAAGTGTTGAATTTCAATGTCCTTGTCTGTGAGTCACTGAAAGATGACATGTAGTTACACGTAGCAATTAAAGCTGCAAACAGTATGTTGACCTTTATTAAAACAAGATTTCAGTGCAGGAGAAAAGGTGGCTTACAAAAATCATACAGCGTCTTAGTGAGACCACACCCTGGAGTACTGTGTGCAGTTTGTCTCCTTTCCCATACAGGGAGAGCAACAAAAGTACAGTAAGTTAATTCCTGGGTTGGAGGGATTGTTCCACAAGGAAAGATTTAATAAAGTAGGTCTTTAGTCTCTGGAGTTTAGAAAAATGAGGCAATCCCATTCAAACATACAAAACTGACAGGCTCGACAGGGCAGATGCATGAAGGATGTTTCCCCTGACTGGGGGGAGGTTTAGTACTGGGAAACACAGTCTCCAAGTAAGGGGCAAGCATCAACCATGATCTCTGAATAATGGAGAGGGCTCCCTTGTACTTAACAAAAGCAGCTTAACTGGTCTCTAACCAGTACTGTGCAATCTTGTGCTGTACAACATGACAACTGTGTTTGTCTGCATAACAAAGGTCTGTCGATTTGAGAGTAATTTGTTGTGAACTAAGACATTGAATGTAACCCAGTCCATCACGCAAACCAGCCTCCAATTCATTGGCTCCGTCTACACTTCCAGCCAGTATAATCAAGGACCCAAGCGCATCCTGGACATACTCTCTTCCACCTTCTTCTGTCGGGAAAAAGATACAAAAGTCTGAGATTACGTACCACTGACCCAAGGGCAACTTTTTCCCCTGAATGGGCCTCTCTTATATTAAGTTGATCTTTCTCTACACTCTAGCAATGCCTGTAACATATGACTATATTCTGCACCCTCTCCTTTTCTCTCCATTGTACTCTATGAATGGTATGCTTTGACTGTAATGGTGCGCAAGAAACAATGCTTTCCACTGCATACCAACACATGATAATAATAAATCAAACAACATTGAATAATGGTGTTGCAATCTTCACCAGGTGAGATCAGAAAACAGTCTATTCAACACTGAGGGGGACTGAAGACTCTGCCATATTGGGGGATGGTCATCTCCACAAGCTCATTTACAAAATAGGAAGCAATGCCCAGATTCCCACCACCTTACAAAGCAGCCTTTACTAATGTGTCCAAATGCTGTAGACACACGTTAGTGCAATGCCAATAAAGCCACCACTCAAGTTTGTTCCAATTTCCTTAAACTAGGAGGTTGAACTAAGCTCAGCCAGCGCCTAGACTCTGGTCTCAGGGTAACCCTCAGTAGCCTGGGGCCAAACTTCAGAAAGAGGAGGGAAGAGTTGGAATGTCTGACATTGTTAATAATGCTATAACCAGTTAAACAAACTACTAATCTTGTAGGATCACCCAGATGACCAATTAATCCCCTGAGACTTGTCACAGTCACTATGGTTGACACAGTGGTCAGTGCAATCAGGGGCCTGGGTTCAATTTGTACATTCTCCCCGTGTCTGCATGCGTTTCTTCTGGATGCTCCGGTTTCTTCCCACAGTCCAAAGACATGCTGGTTAGGTGCATTGAGGGAGAATTTAGTATGGCCAGTGTACCCGAACAGGTGCCAGAGTGTGGCAACTCGGGGATTTGCACAGTAACTTAATTGCAGTGTTAATGCAAGTCTCTAATGTGACATTAATAAGTGTGAACCTTAGCTATTTGTAACTATGTGTCAAGCTTGCAACAAAGGACTAAGAACAGTACAGGACAGGACCAGGCCCTTCAGCCCTGTAAGCCTGCACCGATCACATTGTCCTATCTAAACTAACTGCTTATAGCCCTCTATTCCCCGTCTGTTCATGTGTCTATTCAGATAAGTCTTAAATGTCACTAAAGTACCTGCCTCAAAACACACCACCCTCCCCAGCACACCTCTTCTGAACATTTCCTCTCTTATCTTGAACTTGTACCCCCTTACATTTGTCATTTCTGCCCTGGGAAAAAGCTTCAACTGTTCACCCTATCCATACCCCTCAATTTTATAAACTTCAATCAGGTCACCCTCTCAGCCCCCATCTTTTCAGGGAGAACAATCCCATTTTACTCAATCTCTCCTTATAGAGAATAACCTCCATACCAGGCAACATCCTGGTAAACCTTTTCTGTGCTCTCTCCAAAGCTTCCATGTTCTTCTGCAGTGTGGTGACCAGAACAGCACACAGTGTCCCAAGTGTGGCCTAACCAACATTTTATATAACTGTGACATAACATGCCAACTTTCGTACTGTGCCCAATCTGATGGGAGCAAGCACCCTTTATGCTTTCTTCACCAACTTGCTGCTACTAATAAGAATCTGTGAACCTGTATTCCCAGATCTGCGTCTCTATGCTCCTGAAGGTTCTGCCATTTATTTTATAGCTCTCACCTGAATTGGATTTACCAAAATGCATCATCTTACATTTGTCCAGAATAAATTCCATCTGTCATTTCTCTGCCCAATTTTCCAGCCTATCCGTATCCTGCTGTATTCTCTGATAATCTTCAGCACTATCCACAACTCCACCAATCTTAGTATCATCCACAAACTTGCTAATCAGACCAGCAGATTTTCTTCCAAGTCATTTAAATACATCACAAACAGAGCTCCCAGCATTGATCCCAAAGTCCATGTAGACAACATCCACCGCCCTTCCCTCAATCATTTTTGTCGCCTCAAAAAACTCAATTAAATTAGCGACACATGACCTTATAATAGTGTAATTAATGGCTGTAACCTGCGACTATCCCAGTAACTAGTTAGCGTGAGTAACCCAGTAAGCAGCCACTTAGCTTAACTAACCCAGTAACTGATGTGACCAACTCAGTAAGCAGTCACTAGTTAGTGTGACTAACCCGGTAACTAGTTATTAGTCATTGACAGTGAGTGGCTCCGCCAGGGGGGCTGTTTCCCCACCCAGGGCCGCAGCCTGAGCCTGGGGCCCGGTCACTCTGCTTCCCGGCTCGGTTCGATCTGCCACCCCGCCCTCGGCTCCGGCCTCCCCGGGACTACTAGGCCCCGGTTTCCCTGGCCCCAGTTTATCCCGGATCCCAGTCCCCCGGCCCGGGTTTATGGGGTTTATCCCGGTCCCCGGTCCTCAGGCCCCCGGCCCGGGTTTACCCGGTTTACCCAGCCCCCCTTACCGGGTTTACTCTCTGTCTCTCTCTCAGATTCGGCTCCGACTCGAAGGGCGATTCCCCACTTTCTCTCTCAACAGCCCCGGGCCCCGAGCCAATCACAGCCCCGGACCAATCACAGCTCGGCTTCGCCCAACCCCAGGCCAATCACAGCCCAGGTCTTCCCAGTCCAGAACCAATCACAGCTCGGCCCCGCCCAACCTCGAGCCAATCACAGCCCAGGTCCTCCCAGTCCAGAGCCAATCACAGCTCGGCTCCTCCGAGCCCCAGGCCGTCACAGCCAATCAGAGTGTCAGCCCCTCCTGCAGCCATTCAGGAATCAGCAGCAGGTTCGCTCCGGGAAGTGGACCTTCATTGACCCTCCCCCCCAGATACTAACCCCAAAACCCTGAACCCCCAAAACTCTGACCCCCTGAATCCCCAGACACTAACCCCCAAAACACTGATCCCCTGAACCCCCAGATACTAACCCCAAAACCCCTGAACCCCCAGACACTAACCCCAAAACCCTGACCCCCTGAACCCCCAGACACTAGCCCTCAAAACACTGACCCCCTGAACTCCCAAAACACTGACCCCCAAAACACTGACACCCCTGAACCCCCAACATCGACCCCCTGAACCCCCAAACACTAACCCTCAAAACACTGACCCCCTGAACCCCCAGACACTAACCCCCAAAACCCTGACCCCCTGAACCCCCAGATACTAACCCCAAAACCCCTGAACCCCCAGACACTAACCCCAAAACCCTGAACCCCCAGACACTAACCCCAAAACCCTGACCCCCTGAACCCCCAGACACTAGCCCTCAAAACACTGACCCCCTGAACCCCCAGACACTAACCCCCAAAACCCTGACCCCCTGAACCCCCAGAAACTACCCCCAAAACACTGACCCCCTGAACCCCCAAAACACTGACCCCCTGAACCCTCAAAACACTGACCCACTGATTCCCCAGACACTAACCCTCAAAACACTGACCCCCTGATTCCCCAGACACTGACCCCCAAAACACTAACCCCTGACCCCCAGACACTAACTCCCCCAGACACTGAATCCTACTCACAGACCCCAGACATTGATCCCAGATACTGACCCCCCTCCCCTGACACTGACTCCGAGACACTGAGCCCAAACACTGACTCCAGACACTGACCACCCCCTCTGCCCCCAGAGACACTGAACCCTCCCCAAGACACAATCACCCTCCAGACACTGACCCCAGATACTGACACCCCAGACATTGACCCACCAGACACTGACTCACAGACACTGACCTCCCAGACACTGACCGCCCCCCCCCCGCCGGCACTGACCTCCCTAGTGGGACACACTAACTCCCAGACACTGGCCCCAGACACTGACACCCAGACTACCGGTGACACGTGCTAGTCAGAGTAGAAATGACAGGATATATCGGATGAATACATGGCTGAAGAAATGGTGTCGGGGGGGTGGGGGGCAAATTTCAGGTTCCTGGGGCATTAGGACTGGTTGTATGGGAGGTGGGACTTGTACAGATTGGATGGGTTACACCTGGTCAGGACTGGCACTGATGTCCTTGGGGGACTGTTTGCAAGAGCGATTGGGGATGGTTTAAACTAATATAGTAAGAAGTCTCACAACATCAGGTTAAAGACCAACAGGTTTATTTGGCAGCACTAGCTTTCGGAGCCCCAAGCTCCTTCTTACGTGAGTGAGGACTTGTGTTCACAAACAGGGCATGTAAAGACACAAACTCAATTTACAAAATAATGGTTGGAATGCGAGTCTTTACAGGTAATCAAGTCTTAAAGGTACAGACAATGTGAGTGGAGAGAGGGTTAAGCACAGGTTAAAGAGATGTGTATTGTCTCCAGCCAGGGCAGTTAGTGAGATATTGCAAGCCCAGACAAGTCATGGGGGTTACAGATAGTGTGACATGAACCCAAGATCCCGGTTGAGGCCATCCTCCAGACACTGACCCACCCCCCCCCCCCCCAAACACTGACCCCCAGGCACTAATCCTGAGATATTCACCCCCCGACACTCACCCTCAGCCACTGAACCCCAGACTTTAACCCCCCCCCTCCAGACATTGACCCCAGATACTGACACCCCCAGGTTAAAGTCGGAACTTGGCTATCAGTTTCTGCTCAGCAATTCTGCACGGTCCTGTGTCATGAAGACCATCTTGGAGATCGCTTACCTGAAGATCAGAAGCTGAATGCCTGTAACTGCTGAAGTGTTCTGCCTGATGATTGTTGAGCAGGGTCCATTCATTCGTTGTCGTAGCGTCTGCATGGTCTCCCCAATGTACCATGCCTTGGGACATCCTTTCCTGCAGCGTATCAGGTAGACAATGTTGGCCGAGTCACAAGAGAATGTGCCATGTACCTGGTGGATGGTGTTGTCACATGAGATGATGGCATCCATGTTGATGATCCGGCATGTCTTGCAGAGGTTGCTGTAGCAGGGTTGTGTCACAGTAAGAAGTCTCACAACACCAGGTTAAAGTCCAACAGGTTTATTTGGTAGCAAAAGCCACTAGCTTTCAAAGCGTTGCTCCTTCATCAGGTGATGAAGGCTTTGGTCGGATCTGAGGATGTGACCAAAGAACACACCCTTCAACTCAACAGACTGAAGACCTTTGATCCGGACCTTCAGAGCACCCTCCGTGCTCTCACCCCACGTACTCCCCACGTTGGAGATCTCTACTGCACTTCCTGAAGATACTCAAGGCCAACACACCTGGCCATCCCATTGTATCAGGCAATAGGACCCTATGTGAGAACCTCTCCAGCTACGTCGGGGGCATCCTGAAACCCATTGTACAAAGAACCCCAGCTTCTGTCATGACACCACAGACTTCCTACAGAAAATCAGCACACATGGAGCAGTTGAACCAAGAGCACTCCTCATCACAATGATGTCTCGGCACTGTACACCAACATCCCCCACGACGATGGCATTGCTGCAACTGCCAATTTCCAGATGCAATTTTACAACTCATCTGCTTTATCCTGGACCACAATGTCTACAATTCTTTATGCAGACACACGGAACAGCCATGAGGACTAATTTCACACCTCAATATGCCAATATCTTTATGCACAGCTTCGAACAAGTCCTCTTCACTGCACAGGACTTTCAACCGATGCTATACCCTAGATACATTGATGACATTTTCTTCCTTTGGACTCATGGTGAACAATTACATCAACAAGTTCCATCCCACCATCAGACTCCCATGGACTATTCTCCAGAATCGATTGCATTCTTGGACACACACATCTTCATTAAGGACGGTCACCTCAGCACCTCACTACCACACGGATAACCACACAATGCTCCACTTCTCCAGCTTCCACCCTAAACATGTTAAAGAACCATCCCCTACGGACAAGCCCTCCGTATACACAGGATCTGCTCGGATGAGGAGGATCACAACAGACACTTCCAGACCTGGTCTGGCTCATTTCCCAGCACCAAATCCAATATAGCCTCACCTCTAGTTGGCCTGTCTACATACTGAGACAAAAAACCTTCCTGCACGCTTTGTACAAACACTGACCCCTCTAGCGAGCTAGAACTATAGCAACTCCAATCAATATTCGTAAAGTTAAAGTCCCCCATAACAATTACCCTATTACTTTCACTCCTAACCAGGATTGTCTCCGCAATCCTTTCCTCAACCTCTCTAGAACTTTTAGGAGGTCTATAAAAGACTCCCAACAGGGTGACCTCTCCTCTCCTATTTCTAATCTCCGCCCATACTACCTCAACTGACAAGTCCTCATCAAACTTTCTCTCCGACACTGTGATACAGTCCTTGACTAGCAATGCTACCCCACCCCCCCTTCTACCTTCTTCTCTACTCCGACTAAAGCATTTGTACCCCGGAACCTGCAACATCCATTCCTGACCCTGCTCTATCCATGTCTCAGAAATGGCCACAACATCAAAGTCCCAGGTACTGATCCACGCTGCAAGTTCATCCACTTTAGATGTTCATATTATGTGCATGGTCTTTGAAAAGTTGTTCAATCAAGAGCAATATTGCAGAATTTCCATGGAAAATGTAATTATCGATTCAAGGGCAGATTCTGTTTCTGAAACAGAAATCACAGGATAATGGGAAAGGACCGTTTTGTTATGACATCAATATTGCAGAAGTGATAAACAGTGAGTGGGGTTTGATGCAGGAGATTGACGATACAGATTGGTGAAACATTTGGAACTGTTCATAAAGAAGAGCCAAATGAATATACATTGGAGAAAAGCAGAGATAAATGGTAAAAATGTATCAGGTTAAAACATTATTGATGACTTGTTAGATGTAGGCTGGAGTGATGTGTTTCATTCTGGACACAACAATTTATGATGTATCTGCCGGTTGTGAATACTTCCTTCCACCTATGAGAGGCATTACACGAGGGAGAAACAATGAATTTAGCAAAGCTATCTTCAATTATTGCACTTTTGCTGGTATCTGTCAAGACCAATATTTGAGAGGCAGATCCTACCACAATCTGTGAATTTGACGCTGTCAAGTGACATTGTTGGTTGCAACTTTGACACCTTTTTCCCAAGATCAGTCATTGCTGATTGTCACAATGGATGCCAGCTCACATGATGTGTTGCTATTTCACTCGTCTTTCCAGCTATCCTTTTCATTAGTCGATGTTTGGAGCCTTAACTTTTTTCCAGCGTCCTTGAGCTGAAGCTTCAAAATCTGCTATAACGATCTCGCCACACAGGAAGCAATTATATATGCGAAAGTGTTCCATCCTGTGGGCATCTAATTCTCCAAAGTTGTATTTATATGATAATTCCCACCACAAGTCTTAGCTCTGGCTTTGTTGGAATTCTTAATTCATCATTGATTTTCTATCAGGATAGACCCATGGCGAGCCAACAGATGAAACTAAGTGAAATTAAATTCAAGGTTGCTATGTGTTGCCACCATTGATTAGCCAACAAGTTTGGTTCTGGGAATACAGACATTATAAACTAGCAGATTGTTCCTGAATGTCAGCTTCATGGTGTCATACCCGCCTGTTTCGAGTTGTTCGAGGATATTGGCGGCATTTTCCATCTGTGTTTTGAGCTCTGTTTCAAGGGACACTGAACCCAATTTAGTTGCAATGATTAATTTCTTCCAGTGGATTTTCATTTAGTTGAATCAGGGGCACAAATCTGGAAAAAAAAACTTGCCTCACCATCGCTGCTGAAATGTTAGGTTAGTCAGGAAGAAGCAGTGCGAATTTAGTAGAGATTCAATGAGCCATGTTAGAGAAAGTCAGAAAACCATGGGATTTAAAAAGTAATAAAAATACTAAACAGGAAAAATTAACTTTGAAGACGGACAACAATGTTCCTTATATTTAATTTATAAAATGTTACTAGACACACAAAGACACAGACATAACTACTGCTATAGAAATTAAATACGTATTTTAGATATAAACAAGTCTTATTGAATGTATTGCACACCTTGGCCAAAATGTAAGCTGCCATGAAGCATAATGAAAAGCAAGTTCAACCAGACAGGCCACAAGTTATGGGAACAATAAGCCATCAGAAAAGAGTAGAGAGAGTTATGTTGTCAGAAAGAAAGTTATACAGAATGGAAGTTCTCAAACTTCAGAAAATGAATCAAAGTATTCACAATGTGTATAAAATATTCAACTCTTACTGATAGCAAAGCAAAATGAAACAGTGGAAAGTTGACCCTTTGAACTCTGGGCTTACCGTGGGAAAGTAACATTTGAACCCTAAGTGGGGCTGCTTCATAACAGTGGGTCAGGACTTCCGGATCCGATAGACTAAATAATTCCTAATTCTGCTGGAAGGTAAGTTGTGATTGGCCAAGGTAATTAATATGTGCCAATATGATTGGATCATCCAGTTAGGATGTTAGGATAGGTGGGAGAATTGAAGTTTCAAAATGAATAATCACTTCTCAGTTGAAAAATATCGGAAGGAATTGGTTTGTCCAGATGCCTTTCTCCAAGTACCTGGTGGTCAATAAAGAACATCTTTAACCAGAATTCTGTCTTTCGCAAATCTTTGTATTTTGCTGTTCCGCTTAATATTTAGCATCTGAGAGAAAAGCTTCCACTTCAACTGGCATATTCGAGCAGGATTGGTCACAGGAATCCGATGACAAGATGTGCCTCCTGGCCTGGATGAGTGTGTTTTGATTATCACTGAGAAGTTAGATGGGTTCGGCATCAGGCTGCAGAAGCCTTAAGCTGAGTGATTTGGTCCAGTGCACGGCATGTGAATACGGTATGACTGTGTAGAGGAATTGCAGTTAATCCAGGGAATCAATGATGGATTCTTGAATCGGTGTTGGGGGCGATAGCCAAAGATGTTAGAAGTTGTGTTGCGCTTAAAACAGGGGACCAGGGACGAACTCATGGATCAACCTGGTTAGCAGAGCAAAGAGCCGTTCAACAAATGCTGTCTTGTGATAGGAACCACACAAGAGTCTGTTGGTCAACAGGACGCTCAAAGTCTTTGGGGAGAGACTTGAGTGTAGAGGATAGCAACTGCACAAGAACGTGAATGGGACGGCGGCGCGGGCTCGTTGGGCCGAAGGGCCTGTTTCCCGTGCTGTGTTGTTGTTCTTTGTAATGTCAAACAGGTCCTTATTGAGAGGGTTTTGAAGGCCAAGCGATGGCGATGACTGGTCAAGATATAAAAAAGCTTGTATGGGGTTTGGATGACAGTTTGATACAAACAGTAGTGACAGAGAATGGAAAATCAGTAAAGAGAATTGTAGTAAATGGTTATGATTCAGATACAACTGACATTGAGCAGAAGTCATGGTGGAAAAGACAGTTGAAAGATGAGCCAGAAATTACAACCGTCATGTTAGCAACTAGGATGAGAAGCCTTTTCCACAGGGAAGGAACAACACAGGGAGAAAGGATTAATACACCCCTGGGGAGATTGGTGTCCAGGTCACCAGTCCCTGAGGTGGGAGAAAAAGGGAGAGGATTTGGAAAGTTCATGAGGGGATATAGCTCAGGGTGGCAATAATCCCCTCTCTATAATGTGCCTACCCCAACCACTCCACTGGCACCGCCTCAAACCAAAATAAGAACCAATGGGGAAGGAGGGTCCAGTATTGTAAAATGTCACTGTCCGTGGCTAGGAAGCTTTTGGATAAATTAGATCCATTACACTGTAACCATAAAAAAATCAGCTTTTTGGGAAACTATGGAGAACTAAGGGAATTTCAGAATCTAACTTTAGATGATGGAAGGTTACTGGTGAAAGTAAAGTTTGCTGGATCATTGTGGTATAGGATGCCTGATGCCTTACAAGGCAAAAAATAGAGTACATCAGTTACACTGACCAGCAAAAATATGAAAGATTCAAAAGGATGTAGAGGAAATGCCAATCGGATAAAGATAACCCTTGTTAACCAAGGCCCCAAAAAACAGCAGAAGACTGGGGACTGCAGAGTTAGGGCATAGGTCGGCACTGGAGGAATAGATGGTCCAGGTAGGGATGATGAAGGGTTTATTTAAAGAAGGATTCAGTGCAGTGCTGACGGGAATTATAGAACTGGATGTTCCGGTGGGAAAAAAACCCGGGAAATTGTGAATTGGGATGTAAGAGTGGAAGTTCGCTAATAGAAATATCACCCCAGCTCAGTTAGAAAACCACAATCCAAAGTCAAAGGAACATGTTTTGTATGTGGGAAGAATCATGCCAAAGATTGTCGAGGCAAATCTAAAGAGTAATAAATACTGTAACTACCATAAAACTGGTCATGAAATAAAAGATTTCAGGTTGAAAGGGGGTTTGGGGCAACGAAGGCAGCGTCCCAGGGGGGAAATCATCTTCTAAGGCTCCTAACCAAGATTCAGCCTCTATGCAGCAATCACCGCAAACAGATGTCACAGGTGATTTGCAAATGTTGTTGGGGCAAAAATGACAATTCGCTGTCCTGGGGACTGCAGCTTGAGATACTCGCCTGTATGTAGAAGCAACAGTAGGGGTCAGCATTGCATTGTGTTGGCAGACACCGGAGCAACTGTATATATAAAACAGATTTACCCTTGTAGTCTACCCAACTATACAATTAATAGGTTTAACTGGGGGAACTGAAACTGCAGTGTTAAGTGAATATTGGAGATTGGGGGTCAAGAGGAACTAATGCAGATTTGGTTATGTTTAACGGGTGAAGGGTATGGTTTGGGAATAGACCTATTGGGAGATGTCATCGATGCTAAAGTAGACACAACTTTATACGCGGAACCAGTGGGTCAGAAGAAGGGATGTACAATTTCCCAGATAACAATCTTTCAACCAGTTTTGCAGCTGGAACAATATGGGGAAATTAGTCTGACACTATTCCTCAGTTTTGGCCATGCATAAATTGGAATATAAATATTTGCCTCTTTCTTTGATAACGATTCCCAGCAAAGTTCATTCCTGGGTAAACAATACTCCATAAGGGTGGATGCAATGAAGTCAATAAAAGTCATCATTCCTGACGTAGAAAAGCAACGAATAGTGAGACAAATTCATCGATTTGGCTGGTTAAAAAACTAGATGGTAATTGTCAACTGTCTATCGATCATACAGCTTAAAACTACTATGTGATTCGAGAGCACCCATGGTGGCCAATCCAGCTACTATACCTAATACTATAGAGCCAAAGCAGACAAAAATCACTATGCTAGATATAGCCAGTGGATTCTGGTCGACTGTTATCTGAGTAATAACCAAATACCAACAATCTTGTTCATAGCAAATGGATTCTGGTCGATTCCTTTAGTGGAAGAGCACCAGTGTAAGTTTGCATTCACACTCGGGAAACAGCACTGCATTTGGACCACAGGGAATTCTGAATAGTCCAGCCATGCTTCACAAACATAATTGATCACTTGGCGTGTGCAGGAACAACTATCCTGATGTAGATAATTTTCTGATAGCTTCTGATAGTTCTGTATCACATTGCCTAGCCCTACAAGGGTACTTCAGACGATTGAAGAAGTTGGGCTCAAAGAAGGGTCAACTGGGGCAGGAATAGGCGACTTACTTTGGACATGTCATATCCCGGGGTAAGTAAGTAAGAGATCCCTGCAGATTGGAAGAATGTCATGCTTTGTATGGAGAGATCTGATACCATAAACAGGGTAAGGCATGTAACTGGGGCTCCTTAGAAACTTGGTGGAGGATTATATTGCCCTTGCAGGACTTGATAAAGAGAGGAAGGAATAGCAAAGGTAGTGTGGGGAGAAAGAGGAAGAACTAACCTTGTCAGATTTAAAACAGAATATGGTAAGAACCCCCGTCCTGGGATTTCCAGGTGTTATTAAACCCTATCACATTTTCTGTTAGGAAATTGACAGAATCCAAGCCATTATAATAGGTCAGCAGCACAGGAATAAATTGAGAGGTTATAATCCACTCCAAGGCATGTACCGATGTTTAAGAGCCAGAGTGCGCACCTTGTGGGCAATACGGGTTTCAGAATCTCTCAGCATGATATCCCCACAGCGAGGCTGAAAGGGGTTTCTGCTGGAAGATGCTCAAAGCGGGAAGTGATTTTTTTTGCCAGGATTATGTACCTAGAAATCAGCAAAGGTGTGATCTGTTCCACTTCCCAATGAAGCTGCCCTCTTTACGTGTTGACAATAAGCATTAAAGGACGTTGATGGCCATTGTTCAATGCAGAAATCAATAATACATTTTGTAATAAAAACAAATATTTCAACATCGTAATCTATTACAAAATATCAAACTACTCACATACTTTTTCCGATGAAAATCTCAAAACACACAGGTCCACCAGCAGATTACAGGACTCTATAAACCACAACGCTGAAAGAATTGATAAATCTGCAAATACATTTGCAGACCCCAAACCACACAGATTTAATACAGTCCCATCAAACGATGAAAACTCTATATTATACATAACCATTGTACACCACAGGAAAACGGGATGTTCAAATCAATACAGACACTGAACACATAATGAAACTCCAGCTGATAAAAATGCACCAATTGTCACAGACACTCCGATTAATTCAGGCCCTCAAACCAATAATTTTGTCCAGACAATAAATAACTCCCTATTCAATTCAGGCTCTTCGGACAGATAGAAATCCTCCCACAAATAAATACTTTACATTGAATATAAATACCCAATAAGATTGTTAAATATAAAAATGTTCCAGTGTATACAGATCCGCCAGCTCCTACAGACTGTACATTCGACGCAGAAAATCCAACAGATAAATATCCTACAGTATTATAGAGCCTGTTCTTTATTTTTGCAACGAAAGCAGACTCTTAATTTAGCACAGTTGCTCCAACAGATGCAGACTCTCAAAAAAGATTTTCAAACAGATAGAAGTCTCCAACTGTAACAATTCAAAAGCAACTGCAGATCACCCCACCAACACAGAATTTCCTTTCAGAATCATAACCCCATCCAGCCCCCAAACCACTACAGAGCCTCCAACAGGCCATTCACCCGAAAAAAAATTTCAATGCAGACCAGCCAATACTTCCAGATCCTCAAACAGGTATTTCTGCTGAGAACCCCTTCCTTCACTTTGCTGATGCCCTAACACCCTGGAGGATGGCTTCTCTTATATTTTCTTATGTAGAGGTTCTCTTTGCAACAATCAAGATAATCACAGAATAGAATCATAGAATCCCTCCAGTGCAATACCGGGCAGCACGGTAGCACAGTGGTTAGCACTGCTGCTTCACAGCTCCAGGGGTCAGGGTTCAATTCCTGACTTGGGTCACTGTCTGTGTGGAGTTTGCACATTCTCCTCTTGTCTGCGGGTTTCCTCCGGGTACTCCGGTTTCCTCCCACAGTCCAAAAATGTGTGGGTTAGGTTGATTCGCCATCCTAAAATTGCCCCTTAGTGTCCAGGGATGCGCAGGTTAGAGGGATTAGTGGGTATAATATGTAGGGATAGGGCCTGGATGGGATTGTATTTGGTGCAGATCCGATGGGCTGAATGGTCTCATTCTGTACTGTAGGGATTCTATGATTATTTAAGATCATAATTTGATTGTTGCTTTGAGATCGTTATGGCAAAGATGCGTCATGACCGGTTTACCAATTATACCACTGGGCCAGCAGCTCCGCAAAGTGCCATCTTTGTCTGTTCACATATTTTGCTCGTATTCTTTTTCTTTGTTTACTATGCTGATTTGTTGGTATATAGATATTAAACCTTGACGCGTTTATTTAACTTAACGGCAGATTGCCACTGAGGCATTACTTCATACACAGTAACAGCTCATTCCTTGCACTTGTAAAATGGTCATGATGTTGAGATGCCGATGCCAGATTAGGGTGAACAAGATGAGAGGTAACAGGACACCAGTTTATAGTCCAATAGGTTTATCTGAAATCACAAGCTTTCGAAACGCTGCTCTTTTGTCAGGTGAAGTGGAGAGAGGCGAGCCGGCACAGCAGAGTAAGGACAGCCTGACTGGCACAGGGAATCAAGATGTCAGCGGATAACGTTAGAGAGTGCAGTGCATTGCAGTGTCGGGCAGTTGAATAACAAGTTATTTCCTATATACACGGGTGTTAATAGATAAATCTAAGCAGTTAATTATAATCAGTATGTGGAAACTGTCAACAGGCTGCATAACAACTGAACAGGTGCCGAGGAACCGATAACTTAAGGCAGAGAGATAATTACAAATATTCAAAGAGTAACGTGATGCTAAACACCATGCAAACTAATTCAGACAGACTTACTTGGCATAGCGTTAAGCACAAAACGCTGACACAAGATTGTGACATACAAATTAAATGCAAACCAAATGTGATGTTTAATGCAATGAAATGTATTTTATTGGAATGATTCAGAAAGCAGTGGAACAGGTGAAATTTGAACCACACAAGGTAGCAGAGTGTGAATTACACACATTTCAGATCGCATCAGTCTGTCAGACGGATTCTGCAGGACACACATCTCATTTTCATATCTTAATTAGCTTTGCAGCACAATATAGAAGAAAAACATTCCAGTTATCTGTGTCCCATCATCCAAACATTCGCCCACTTTGCGTTTCCCACCTCTCATGATACATACTGGAAAGAATAAAACAAAATGGAGCTCATTGATTTACCAGTCAGTCCCGTCCAGAGACTAGATCTGCTCTGAGTGAGAATATGAAGCATTGAGCTGCAGTGTTCTAACAGGGTCATATGGAGAATGTAACTGTTCAGATTTTGTAAAGTGTATTCTAAGCCAGGCAAATACACAGCGAACAACGATCCAAATCGGTCTCATTTTAGAATACAATGCACTGAACTATCCAATGTTTACTCAGTGAATCCTAAATGAGGAATAACGAAGCCGATTTTTTCACAGTTTCCAATTGCAGCCTCGCAACGTCTTATGTGCAGAGGAACTGCTAACAGCGTGATCGGATAAAAACATACACTGAGTTACATGAGCCGATCTTCCAGACAGGTGGCGAAAACCTGAGCGTTTGCTCTTAAAAATCATCTGAAGGAAAAGCAAGAGAAAGTTCAAATGGTTGTGAAGGTTTTTTTAATGTAGCAAATTACAGATTCTTTAACATCTTCGATTGCAAAGGAGGCAGATATGCAGGATCGAAAATGTCCCTACTGTAGTTTGGGCTGCGTGTGATCAAACAATTAAACCGAGGCTATGGAGGGATTAACAAACATAAAATACATTTGACAATATATTACAGACGCAGAGAGAGAAAGAATTGCTTAGCTCATCTTACATATTCCACACATCACAGCAAGAAAAAACGGAGCCACATTGTCTCAGTGTAAAGATCTTCCCTGATCTGACCAACACAGAAAGCTTCAGATCACAGCTCCCAGGCCACAGCCTCTTTAGGACCTGCACCTGGTTTTAATCTATAAGATGACCAAAATGCCCAGCATGCTTAGCTCTCAGCCAGAAACACTATTTTAAAGCTAACATTGCCATTATTGTCATTAAATCATTGTTGTGGCCATTCCGTCTCCACCCACAAAGGCTAGTATTAATCTAGTTTGCTTTCTCATGGTCAGCATTGCTGAGAATAACTTTCAAATTGAGGATTGTATCCACTGACTTTTAATTCCACTAGCAACAATGGATTTTCAAACACATCCTGGGAACATGAGCCTTGGCCTCCGGGTGGCTAACACACTGATACTCCCAAATCACCACCATCCCCCTGGTCTTCTGAAGCTACACAGAAAATTACAAATTTAATTTGCTATATGTAAGGGCATTTTTCTCTCAATTTCCACATACACATGTACACACACAGTCAAGCACTTTGCACACACGTGTGCACACACACAGACACATATGCTGCCAAACACATTCTCCACATCTCTCACCGATATACACATCCACCCTGCATTATCTCACTTTGACACACATAAACCCACCCATTCACACACAGGTACACATTCACTATCATACTCAAATACTCCCTCATTTATATGTAGACAGTAGTCCAGAAGCCAGTGTTCAGGGTAGTGAGGTTCTGAGGAAGGTATCACGGTCACAGGAGTCGATTCCCATTTAAATGTTTTTGCAGAGAGATCAGGATGTCCTTGCGCATGAGTCTCAGAAAGTGGGTATGCAGGTGAAGAATGTTAAAAGGAAGGCAAACAGAATTTTGGCTTAAATTGCAAAGGTGTAGAGTACAAAAGGGGGGAAGTTTTATAACTATATAATTGGTGAGCCCACACATGAAGTATTGTGTTCAGTTTTGGTAACCTTCTTTAAAGACTAGTCTTATGGCACTGGAGGCGGTTCAGAGGAAGTTCAGTGGATGGACGCCAGGCTTGAAGAGAAACGGTTGAGTAGCTTGGGATTGTACAAAAGAATGAGGGGGAATTTAATTGATGGATAAAAAATACTCAATGGTATCAAGAAAGCAAATGTTAATCAAATGTTCACTCTTCCAGAACAGTCTTTGAGAAGAGGTAAAAGTTGTAGAGTAAGAGGGGGAGGTTCAAGAGAGAGATAAGGGGCACTGTAAGGTTCTATGATTCTATGATTCTAGCTACTTCTCACAAAGGGTTGTGAATCTATGGAATTCACTGCCCCGGAATGTAATGGATACAGAATCAAACAATAGATTCAAGAATGAAATAGATTAATATTTGAACAAAAGCAGAATTAAAGGGAAAAGGCAGGCAAGTGGAGTTAGGGTGAGATGGAGATGAGCCACGATCACATAGAATAGGGACGGGCTGGAAGGGCTGAACTGTCTACACTTGCTTCTAATCACAGTGATCCTGTGATATTTGTCCCATAAGGAGCTCCTGGCATAGGAGAGACAAAATGCTGTTCAGAATCAGAGCACTATGTACTGTTGGACCCTCGTGCATTATCAATCATAGAATCCTGCAGGGCAGAAAGAGGCCCTTCAGCCCATCAAGTCTGCACCAAACACAATCCCACCCAGGCCCCACCCCGTTCCCAACATATTATACCCACTAATCCCTATAACCTACGCATCCCTGGACATTAAGGGGCAATTTCTTAGCATGGCCAATCAACCTAACCCACACAGCTTTGGACTGTGGAGGGAAACCGGAGTACAAAGAACAAAGAACACAGAACAAAAACAGCTCGGGAAACAGGCCCTTCGGCCCAACGAGCCCGCGCCGCCATCTCAACACCACCAGTCCCCCTCTCCGCCTATGACCCTTGTCTAATGTTTTATGGCCATCCACATTGAGGGAAACTGATTTAGGGACAATTTATTACTGTCAATCAGCCTAACAGCACATCCTTGGGGTGTGGGAGGAAACCGGAGCACCCGGAGAAAACCCATGCAAGCACGGGGAGAATGCGCAAACTCCCACAGACACTGGCCCAAATCCATGTGTCTGCACAGCAATCAGTGATAGCCACTGAGCTGTCGTCTTGCCCAGTATCTGGTCCAGTTTAGGCACACACTAACGACATGGAGCACTAGGCCAATCTCGAACAACCAAGAGCAGCCCCAGTACGACCCATCATGTGTATGCCCCTCGTTGGACACAAGGCGGACCGACTTAAAACCTGTGAATGAAAAGGGAAAAAAAACATTATTATTGTATCATATCCATTTACTTTACCAGGGACGCCCCAATGCTAATGACCCTTACTTAAAACAATTTTCTATATCCACCCATCTCCAACCCACTCATGTGCCCGTCTAAGTTACTCTTACGCACATAGACACGAGGAGAACATATAATCTCCACACAGGTAGTGACCAGAGCCAGGAATTGAACCCAAGACCCTGGAGCTATGAAGCAGCAGTGCTAACCACCATGCTACCGTGCCACCCCTACGATAGTCATTGATATCTTATCAATGAAGGAGGTATTTAAAGTGGGGCATTTGGCCCTCATGCAGTGGGGAACAATTGCCTTGAGACAGAGATAATCGTTGGAATTTTACTTTGTGAAAGTAATCACACTGTTTGTCTGCAGCTGACTGAGTCGCTGTCTGTGGGAGAATTTCACCTACCGGCAAAATATCAGGATACTTGTTTGGTGGGAGAACTCGTTCCACACTGAAATCTTCAGCTTAATTTTCAACATCTGCGCGGCCGGACACCTGAAGAACATAGAACATAGAACATAGAACATTACAGCGCGGAACAGGCCCTTCGGCCCACAATGTTGCGCCGACCAGTCTTATTTTTAAAAAAAACATTGACCCACTAATCTAAACCAATCCCTTTTCGTCCATAAACCTATCCACGGATCTCTTAAACGCCCCCAAACTAGGCGCATTTACAACTGCAGCAGGCAGGGCATTCCAGTCCCTCACCACCCTCTGGGTAAAGAACCTGCCCCTGACATCCGTCCTATAACTACCCCCCCTTAATTTAAAGCCATGCCCCCTCGTGCTAGATTTCTCCATCCGAGGAAACAGGCTATCACCATCCACCCTATCTAAACCTCTAATCATCTTATATGTCTCTATAAGATCCCCTCTTAGCCGCCTTCTTTCCAGTGAAAACAACCCCAAATCCCTCAGTCTCTCCTCATAGGACCTCCCCTGCATACCAGGCAACATCCTGGTAAACCTCCTCTGCACCCTCTCCAAAGCCTCCACATCCTTCCTGTAATGTGGGGACCAGAACTGCACACAGTACTCCAAGTGCGGCCGCACCAGAGTCGTGTACAGTTGCAACATGACGCTGCGACTCCTAAATTCAATCCCCCTACCAATAAACGCCAAGACACCGTACGCCTTCTTAACAACCTTATCTACTTGATTCCCAACTTTCAGGGATCTATGTACACATACACCTAGATCCCTCTGCTCCTCCACTCTATTCAAAGTCCTCCCGTTAGCCCTATACTCAACACATCTGTTATTCCTACCGAAATGGATTACCTCACACTTCTCCGCATTAAACTCCATCCGCCACCTCGCGGCCCAGCTCTGCAACCTGTCCAAGTCACCCTGCAAACTTCGACACCCTTCCTCACAATCTACCACACCTCCGACTTTGGTGTCATCAGCAAACTTACTAATCCACCCAACTATACCCTCATCCAGATCATTAATAAAGATTACAAACAGCAGTGGCCCCAAAACAGATCCCTGAGGCACACCACTCGTAACCGAACTCCATGATGAATAATTACCATCAACCACCACCCTCTGTCTCCTATCTGCTAACCAATTCCTGATCCAAGTACCTAAATTACCACCAATCCCATACATCTGCATTTTCTGCAGAAGCATACCATGGTGAACCTTATCAAACGCCTTACTAAAATCCATATATACCACATCTACTGCCTTACCCCTATCCACCTCTTTGGTCACCTTCTCAAAGAACTCAATAAGGTTAGTAAGGCACGACCTTCCCGCTACAAAACCATGCTGACTATCTCTAATCAATTCATTACTCTCCAAATAACTATAAATCCTATCCCTAATAATTCTTTCTAAAACCTTGCCCACTACAGAAGTAAGACTCACCGGTCTATAATTCCCAGGGAAGTCTCTGCTCCCCTTCTTAAACAATGGGACAACATTCGCTGTCCTCCAATCTTCCGGTACTATACCAGAGACCAACGACGACCTGAAGATCAGAGCCAGTGGCTCTGCAATCACCTCTCTTGCCTCCCATAGAATCCTAGGGTAAATCCCGTCTGGACCAGGGGACTTATCTATTTTCAACCCATCGAGAATATCCAACACATCCTCTGTATCAACTACAATACTTTCTATTTTACACCCCTTCACCCCAGTGACCTCCTCAGCTACATTCATATCGTCCTGTGTGAACACCGAAGAGAAATAATGGTTCAATGCCTCTCCAATCTCTTCCGGTTCCACACACAACTTCCCCCTACTGTCTGTAACTGGCCCTAATCTTGCCCTGACCAACCTTCTATTCTTGACATACCTATAGAACGCCTTAGGATTCTCCTTAATCCTATCAGCCAAAGTCATCTCATGCCCTCTTCTAGCCCTTCTTAACTCCCTCTTCAACTCCCTCCTAGCCAATCTAAAGCTTTCTACTGCACTACCCGAGCCCTCAAGCCTCATCCGAACATAAGCCTCCTTCTTCTTCCTAACCAACAAATCAACTTTTTTTGTGCACCACGGTTCCCTAGCCCTACCAATTCCTCCTTGCCTGACAGGGACATACCTATCACAGACCCACAGTAGCTGCTCCTTGAAAAAACTCCACATTTCAGACGTTCCTAGTCCCTGTAATCTCCTAGTCCAACCAATGCTTCCTAATTCTCTCCTAATGGCCTCATAATTACCCTTCCCCCAGCTAAAACTACTGACCCGAGGTTCATGCCTATCCCTTTCCATCACTAAGGTGAACGTAACCGAATTGTGGTCACTATCACCAAAAAGCACACCAACTTCCAAGTCTAGCACCTGGTCTGGCTCATTTCCCAGCACCAAGTCCAATATAGCCTCACCTCTAGTTGGCCTATCTACATATTGAGTTAAAAAACCTTCCTGCACACTTTGAACAAAAACTGACCCCTCTAACGAGCTAGAGCTATAGCTATTCCAATCAATGTTAGTAAAGTTAAAATCCCCCATAACAATTACCCTATTACTTTCACTCCTAACCAGGATCGTCTCTGCAATCCTTTCCTCAACCTCTCTAGAACTTTTTGGAGGTCTATAAAAGACTCCCAACAGGGTGACCTCTCCTCTCCTATTTCTAATTTCTGCCCATACTACCTCAACAGACAAATCCTCATTAAACTTCCTCTCTGACACTGTGATATAGTCCTTGACCAATAATGCTACTCCACCCCCCCTTCTACCTCCTTCTCTACTCCGACTAAAGCACTTGTACCCCGGCACCTGCAACATCCATTCCTGACCCTGCTCTATCCACGTCTCTGAAATGGCCACAACATCAAAGTCCCAGGTACTGGTCCACGCTGCAAGTTCATCCACTTTATTGCGAATACTCCTCGCGTTAAAGTATATACATTTCAAACCTCGCTCCGCCCCACCCTCACAATGCCGTGCAATGCCATCCCCTTCTATGCCCCCCTCACTTTCACCCCCTCTACCCAGGATCCCACCCCCCCTCTGAATCAGTTTAAACCACTCCGCATAGCCTTCACAAATTTACCCCCCAGGATATTTGTTCCCCTCTGGTTCAGATGTATACCATCACTCTTATAGAGATCCCACCTTCCCCAGAATGAGCCCCAATTGCTCAAGTAATTAAACCCCTCCCTCCTGCACCATCCCCTCAGCCACAAGTTCAAACTTTCCCTCTCCCTATTCCTCTCTAAACTATCCCGTGGCACAGGCAAGAGTCCAGAGATAACCACTCTGTTTGACTTGGCCTTTAGTTTCCATCCCAACTCCATGAAACTCTGCTTAATATCCCCTTCCCTTAGCCTCCCTATGTCATGTGTCCCCACATGAATTATAACTTGGGGTTGATCACCCTCTCCCCTAAGAGTCTTGAATATCCTCTCTGACACATCCCGGACCCCAGCCCCTGGTAGGCAACACACCAGCCCTGATTCCCTACCCTTACTACCAACTCTCCTATCTGTCCCTTTAACTGTAGAGTCCCCAATCACGAGGCCCAATCTCTTGCATCCCCTAGACACCTGAGCTTTTACAATAGGCTCACCCCCAGAGTCCTGCTCCCTTTGGCTATCCCCAGTTGATGCTTCCTCAACTGTAGCCTCCAGGACCGAAAACCTATTTTGGAGGGGAACAGCCCCAGGGGATTCTACTCCCACATGCTTCTTTCCCCTCCTCTTGACATTGACCCAAGACTGATTACCAGGAGTGACTATTTCCTTAAAACTCCTATCAATGTCTCTCTCTGCCTCACGAATTATGCGGAGCTCATCTAATACCACCTCCAGCTCCTTAACACGCTCCTCCAGAAGCTTCAATCTAAGACACTTCCTACAAGTAAAATCCCCTGAAACACTACTGGATTCCCTCACCACATACATCCCACAGGAGATGCAGCACACTGCCCGAACTGCCATCCCTGAAACAGGTAACAGCAAAAAAAAGTAAAAAATATAAAAAAAAACTTCCCCACACTTATAATTAGGTTAGAGGAGGTGGGAGGGTGGGATTCTCTACTAGTGTAGAGAATCGGGTATCCTCTCTGGACTAATTTATAGGGTTAGAGGCCCGAAAAAACTACAACTACCGGTCGACGCCCTAGTGACGACTTCCGGTTTCTAACTAATTTAAAACAAACCGCCGAAAAAACTCGCAACTGAAACTAGAATTAAACAGTTAAGCAAAATAAACAGAAAAAAAAACGCACCTTTTTACTGCCTCCTTACTCGCAAAAATCGCTGCCTCTCGACTCTGCTCCAATGGAACAATGAGGCATTCTCAGCATCAGATTGGTCTTCTAGTGTGGCCAAAGGAGCGACTGAAAGCGTTAATAAACACAAGAGTATGAAAATCACGGAAGCTGCAATGAGAACAGAAGGCCATCGTATCAGAGATCTGGAACTGGAAAAAAAGAATGATATCCACAGAGACCGACACAAGCTGGAAAAATGATAACTTGTAACAATGACATATAAGGTCAGCTAACATGATTAAATCTTCATATTGAGTGGATATTATGATTAAGCAAGGAGAACGTGATTGTGATTGGTTTTAATACTGAATAAAAATGAATTATGTAATCAAATTTGGAACTATAACTGAATGATGTCATCAAATTTGAAATTATAACTGCTTGTGTATTCCTGAATTCTGGATTCTGTTGTAACCAGCATTGAGGCCAGAACTCTCCATTCACCGGACAAAGGGGGAAACCCCAAAAGCTTGTGAGTTTACTATCAAATAAATCGGTTGGACTTAAACCTGGTGTTGTCAGACTTCTTACTGCGTTTACCCCAGTCCAACGCCGGCATCTCCACATCGTAACCAGTACTGTCCAAGAACTGCCAGGGTTTGGCTGTTTAAGAAAACTCCGTTAGTTGTTCTGGTGACATGAAGGGTGAAGACGTGATCAATAAAAAGGCTGACATCAAAGGCCACAGAACTGCCAATCAATTCGGAGAATGATTATGTGAAATGCTTAAACACTTTATGAATATTCAATGCTTTATGAATATTTAAAGATCTCTATCCCAGAGTGTTGCATGTGTTCCATTGTTGGATAAACGTAAGGCTGGGGGAACACATTTTTGGTTTATTGGAAGATTAACTGAGTGGAAACTGAGCTGCAAATTCAGTGATAGGCCAACATCATTCCCCATTGCAGTGAATTCTGCACTGGTAACTTGGTCTATTATTGCTCCATTTCCTGTATTCTTGTGTAGAATTGGATGCTGGAGTATTTAGGTTTGCTGAACAATGATTTCTTACGATTGGACATAAACATGTTCCAACAGAGTTCCTTCAATGATATGGGTTGCCCAATCTCTACAGAAACAAATTTCATGGAAATGCACTAAATGTGGGAATGAGGAACAATCCCTGTATAAGCTAAACACTGAAATGTGACGCTGACACAACAGAGAACTGTGAGTGTTTAATGAATGGCAGGAAAGTAGGAAGTTGGATTTTGGAATGCTTATTCACACGATGCCCGAAGGTAGCAGAGCAGCGTGACAGGATGTCACAGTGGTTAGCATTGCTGCCTCACCTCGCCACAGAACTGGGTTCCATTTCAGCTTCGGGTGACTGCCTGTGCGGAGTTTGAAAATTCTTCCTTTGTCTGCTTCATCAGATAGTATTTACAGGTAACTCAATTTGTATGATTTTAATTACCTATTTTAATTTCTATGCCACATGATTGTAGTTTTTGTTTTAATCACCAGCCTGTTAGGGGCTTTACAAAAAGCCTTCACGGAACTCCAGCATACTAATTCCATTGAGTCTTGTTCGTCAATTCTGTTATTAACATCCAAAAATCCAACAATTTCAAGAAACATGTTCTCCCATTGGTAAATCCATTCTGACTATGCACAAAGATAAAACTACTGTCAACATTTCCAATATTCACATCCGAATGATTTCCTAACATTTTTCCCTCTACTGATCCTGACAATGCCACACTGATTCCTCTTTAGCACCAGCGATCCCACCTCCCTTCATCTGCACCATTATTCCGGCCTTTCAGCATCAGCAACATCCTCACTGGCATCTGTTGGAAATACCTGACCTCAGGCTAACTGATTGAAATGTGCTCCTTGCAATTGCCGCCATTCCAAGGCCCAGAACACAAAGAGAGAAAAAAAAAGCTGTTAAATTATTGAGCCATCTGCCTCACAGCAACTTGGTTCAGCTTGTCATTTATTTAACAAGTAGCAGTCACGTCTCTTTCCTGTATTCCCTGATTTCATAAGTGTAAAATAAAATATTCAATTAGCCCTTGTAATCATCTAGCTTTCCTGAATGTTGCTTTTTGTCGGAATGTAACATGTTAGATGAAGCTTCTTTCTTTGACACTCAAAGGTTTTCATTTTTGAACAGATGCATGTTGCTTTTGACTTTGTGGAATTTGTATAAATTTGCAATAGTTCAATGTTTTTTGTTTTATAGCCTTATAGATAGAGGTATACCACACATGGAGAAATACAGCGAATGAAAAGAAAGTTCATTCAAGAAAAATACAGAGAGAAGCACCAGTCATAATGAAACTTCAACAGGATATACAATAGTCCTCTTCTGTCACAATTCCATTTGCCACTCAAAATCTCCTCTGACACTTCCTCTCCCATGGTCTCTCCATCCTTCTGTTTCCTTGCCTGCTGTGTTCTGCCAAGACTCTCTAGCTGTCACCTGAGTCAGTCTCTTTTTATTTCTTCCACTCTCTGTATACACCTATCCAGTATTGCCCTGTCTCACACCATCTCCCAGTCATTGTCTCTGTCTTCCCCAATCCTTTCTCAAGCACCCCCTATTCGAACACATTGCTGTCTCTCACTCTTTTCCTCTCTCTCTCAACCTTTTCTCCCCTTATCATACTGCCTCTCCTCCCGCAAATCTGCCTCTCCATCAGTCCCCAGTGTCTCTCGCTCATTCTGTCTCTCTAGCATTTTACCGTCTCATTTGCTCTCTCTTCCAGTCCCTGCACTCTCTATGTCTCTTCTCACTTTCTCCCTCCCCATTCTCTACCACTTTCACTCAAAGCCTCCCTCTCTTTGTCCCTCTGTCTCTCTGCATACAACAAATCTTTCCACCCTTAGTCAGATTGGCTGAAGGACTGTCAATTACTATCTAAGCTGGGATTATGGGTCTATTGGCAGAGGCAGAATGACTCCAGTTTAACTTTTCAGATATTCATTGATTTTATTGTCAGTGTCCATGTGTTCGATAAATGCTCAGTCAGTATAAGACATGGTGCTTCGCTGAAACTAATTCAAATGTCATTGGAATGAATGGGAATAACAGAGTGATGTAGAGGTGCTGGTATTGGACTGGGGTGGGCAAGAAGCCTCACAACCAGGTTAAAGTCCAACAGGTTTATTTGGTATCAAGAGTGTTAGAAATCCTGCCCCTTCATCAGTTGATGGCCTGATGAATGAGCAGCGCTCCGAAAGCTCATGATACCAAATAACAGAGAGGCTGTGTTGAGTTTTGCATCAAAGGAAACAACGGGATCACTGCTCCCTGCTGGGCTGCGGAGCCTGTCAGCAACAGGAGTGTCTGCATTAAATTGAGATTGTTTTGTGTTAGCAGCCCTGATTGGCTGAGATGGCTGTCAGTCAGCATTTCACTGATTGGTTCAGGAAGGTAACAATGGAGTGAGACTTTGAGTTTGTCTTCCTCAAGCTGTCACATGTTTTCTGATAGTTCACTGAAGCTTGCAATGTATATAAAGGAAATGTTCAGATAAATATTCCATTGATTTGCTTATAACAATGGGAGTTATCTCTTTCTTCTTCTCAGTTTTTTGTTTTATTCAATAATTTAATTATTAATGCAACCAGATATTGCACTGCATTCATGATCTGCTCTCTGAATTTGGACTAAGTAACCACATAAATAAATGTGTTTATGCTGCAACTCAAGTACTGCAGCATATATCCGACTTCTTGTAATATTAGTTCAGAGTTAGTTTGTGAAACTGAAATTGCCACGTTAGAATATATAAAATTGATAACAAAAACAGACCACAGGACAATGAAGCTGCCTGATATTGTGAAGAGTAAAATTATTGACTTCCTCCTGCTTTCCATTTCTGGGTCAGAATGACTCTCTCCCATATTGTGAGCCCTTAGTCGTGTACGAGCACGACTGGACACTAAAATGTGCCTGACTGTTAGTGCGTTGAGCCACATAATTGCACAGAAGGGGAAATAGGAGGTTAAAGCTTTATTTAACCACTCAAAACCCACCCATTCAGGATCTGTTAAAGTTCTTGCTTTTCTCACACAGCCCCGTGGCATATTGTTGATTACTGTTACATGTTCAAATGAAAAGTAGAAAGGGATGTTTTTCAAACAGAACAGAATTCCCATTGTTGCGAGAACCACGGTCGCAGTTTTCCCAGTGCAATATCTTGCTTTCAGCTTCTGACAACAAATGGCTACAAATCGATCAAAGGAGAAACTAACGGTGAACCAGACAGAACAGTCCGTCGCTGCAGCAATCAGCACAGAGTTAATACCACAGACAGGCGTTATCTTCATAAAAGACCACGGGAAATAATATGAACTGATATAATTCAGAATGACAACAGTAATGATGACAATTAGATCCGCTGTTGCCATGGCCACCAGGTAGCAAGTAGTGCAGATCGAAAGGCCACACTTTCCCCGGGACAAGATTATAATTCCGAGTAAATTAGCTGTGGAGAGAGAAACAAAATAAAATAACTGACCAAATAACATCTATATCAGTCCCATGCACTAACCGGCAAGAATTAATGTGTTAAAAATGAAATTTAAAGTAAAACAAAATGCAACCTACATCCAACCTGCGGAATCATTGGTTATCGGAGTTGTCACATGAATCGGACAGACGGTGGCTGCCAAGTAACAAGCTGAAAAGATTGTAAAGATCTGGAAGTGGAGGACTGAACATGTTCCACAGGTTTAACTCTGGACCTTAATGTTTCAGCATCACACTACTTAATGCACACAAAGGGATTACGGATTTTGTTCATCCCACCCCCTAGCCAGATATTAGTTATTTTTTGTTCCTGGGATAAGACTACATTTCTTCCTGATATGAGCCTGTGATCAGACAACTGGTTTTTAGCGTGCCTTTGCAAGCCACACATGCGTACTTGATGGATTTTCAGTTTTTAACACCAGGAAACTAGCCTGTGCTTGGTGCAATATTCAACGCACATCTTCAGATCAGAAGCCACACTTCTGATCGCGCAGAATAAAGAGAGAAAAACATGCATGAAACAAAGCGCAAAATTGATGCTGAAACTCCAAGAGACAGAAGGCATTGTAACAAAGCTTTCAAAAGAAGCAGGACATGAGACATGGATCAGGAGAAGTTTCCAAGCCATGGAATAGAATCCAAACTATTAAGACGGACATAAAGAGGTCCCAGAAAGATATCCACGTTATGGACAAAGAAGAACATTCAGTTCTAAGTAAGAAGCAGACAAAACCCTTCTGAATGCAAAAGAACAATGAGTTAGCAGCAGACTGGAAACAAATATGCCTCAGGAGATCCCATTGGACCCACGGAGGCAGCTGTAGATCCGTGTTTCCTCATATTGAACTGTTGAAATTAAGGCACCCGGTTTGCAACAGCCCAATCTCTCAGTGCGTATGTACGGATTGTGAAAGTTGAGTGTATGTGCAAATCCAATGGAGCGGAGCTAAGAGTACTCGGTTAAACATGTGGACTTGGATGGCACACATCCGACTATAATATTTGCCTGAGGAAGAATTGTAAACAGGGTTCTACAAACGTAGTGATTTGAAGCCTGGGTGAACGAAAATAAATATAAAGTTTAAATGAGACAGCTTGGTTCATACTGTAAACGCATCGAATTTGTCGAGATTCCACGAAATTTGTTCTAATTTCACCATCTGACTTTCTTCGGAATGTCGCAAATCTCACAGTAGCTGCTCTTTCAATTCACATCGACTGAATATTTAACCTTATTATAAGCGTATTGGATAGATATTTAAAACTGTGTTATTGTAAAAAGTGTTGCGTAAATATAAAACTGGTTACTGTAACGGAATATTGAGGATTAGGATCAATTCTTAGAGTTTATATTGAAAGATTTCAATCTATTTCGTGAGTGTAACAATACTTTATTTCCCTTCCATATAGCACCGTGGTCTTGCAGGGGTTTGAGTGTTCATGTGCTGAAAGATCTGCAATCAAGAAAACCTGATTTTTGGTTAAATTTATTTTATCACTTGCTCCGATTTCTTGTGGCCTACTGAGTCTGGAACTTGTCAAAGAAAACACGACATGTCAGATGCAACAGCTTTCTCTTGGCAGGAAAGAGTTATTTGCAGATTTCCGGAGCCACTGTTCCGTACCTGAGCATTGGAATGTATTTAAGCGGTGTTGTCCGGAATTACCAATACCACTGCTCTTGCTCTATTTGATTCGCCTGATCGAACGATAGACTTGGGTTTCTCATCAATTCATTGGCTGGTTACCAATGAACTTTGGTAATTTTGACTCTGCCAACACAAATAGTTTGTTCGGCAGGCAGTGTGAAGTACTCAGGGACCAAGCTCACGAGGAGAGACATCATCTGGAAGCAGAAGAGAAGAAAGGACGGATTCCATGTGACAACAAAACCCCGTCCAGGTTTTAATTGCAAATGGGAATCGACCTTAAGTTACGTAAATTAACAGATAGTGAGTATTTGGTTTATGCTTTCCAAATATTTATTGTTGTTTAAGTAGCTACAGGATAAAGGAAATTGTGTTTAAGTATTTAAAGTTGACTTTCAGTCGCTACAGAGGTTAAGACACATAGGTTTGTATGACAAAGAGGTTCATTCATAGAATCCCTACAGTACAGAGAGAGGCCATTCAGCCCATCGAGTCTGCACTGACCACAATCCCACCCAAGAACTACCCCCATGGCTTTACATATTTACCCACTAATCCCTCTAACCTACACATCTGAGGACACTATGGGCAATTTTAGCATGGTCAATCAACCTAACCTGCACATCTTTGGATTGTGAGAGGAAACTAGAGGAACCCCGTGCAGACACGAGGAGAATGTGCAAACTCACACAGACAGTGACTCGAGCTGGGGATCAAACCCAGGACCCTGGAGCTGTGAAGCAGCAGTGCTAACCCACTGTGCCAGCGTGCTGCCGCCTTGTGTTAAAAGTGCACAAAACCTCCTGGGAATGTTTACATTTCCTGCCCTCTTTCCAGATAATATGAGGTTGAAGAATGCATCTGTGCACTTGTTTGTCAGAAGATAATTCCAATAAAAATAAAATGGTTATTAACTCAATGCTACATATTTATGAGTTTGGCCCTGAAGTTGATCAATTAAAGTTGGGGACCATTTGCATGAATTCTGATCAGACAATAATGACTTTTTTTCAAAAAAAAATTATTGGAATCTGTGATTTTGATGACTGAAATTAGATTTCTCTCTTAGAACATGAGGAAAATCATGTTTATAGAACAATTTAAAAACAAGACTTAAGTAATGAAGAACATTTCATATGAACACAGACATAAAAACAGTCCTCAGAAACCAGCGGTACCAGGAAAAGAAAATTGCTATTAAAATGATAGCAGAGGTACAGCTGATGAAATGAAAATTCTCTGAATTCCAGAGAAGATGGAATCATAGAACTCCTATGGTGCAGAAGGATGGTCTCCTTCAGCCTATCGAGTCTGCATTGATCCCACTCAGGCCCAACCAAACATATTTAGATTGGTAATTCCCCCAGACAAAAGGGTCAATTCAGCATGGCCAAACAACATAACCCGCACATCTTTGGACTGTAGGCGGAAGCCGGCGCACACAGAGAAAACCTGTGCAGACACAAGGGGAATGTTCAAACTCCACACAGACAGTGACCTGAGGTCTAAGGCCAGAATTTAGCCATCCCTGGCCAGCATGTCTTCAGTTGATTGGAGTAAAAAGTCTGACAACACCAGGTTTTAGTCCAACCTATTTATTTGATAATATACTCACAAGCTTTCGGGGTTAGCCCCTTCATCAGGTGAATGGAGAGTTCTGGCCTCAGACAGAGCATATAAAGCACAGACAGTTTAGAGATTACTGATTAGAATGCGAATCCTTACACCTAACCTGCTGTTCAAGACCTGAAGTGGCTGATAATGTGAGTGGAAGGAGCACTGATCACAGTTTAAAGAGATGTGTATTGTCTCCAGACAGTACAGTAAGTGAGGTTTTGCAAACCTAGGCAAGTCACGGGGGTTACAGATAGTGCGACATGAACCCAAGATCCCTGTTGAGACCGTCCTCATGTGTGTGGAACTTGGCTATCAGTCTCTGTTCAGCGACTCTGCGCTGTCGTGTGTCGTGAAGGCCGCCTTGGAGAATGCTTACCCGAAGGTCAGAGGCTGAATGCCCATGACCACTGAAGTGTTCGCCAACAGGGAGGGAACAGTCTTGCCTAGTGACTGTCGAGCGATGTTCATTCATCCGTTGTCGTAGCATCGCTCGACAGTCACTAGGCAAGACTGTTCCCTCCCTGTTGGCGAACACTTCAGTGGTCACGGGCATTCAGCCTCTGACCTTTGGGTAAGCATTCTCCAACGCGGCCTTCATGACACACGACAGCGCAGAGTCGCTGAACAGAGACTGATAGCCAAGTTCCGCACACATGAGGACGGTCTCAACAGGGATCTTGGGTTCATGTCGCACTATCTGTAAACCCCGTGACTTGCCTGGGTTTGCAAAACCTCACTTACTGTACTGTCTGGAGACAATACACATCTCTGTAACCTGTGATCAGTGCTCCTTCCACTCACATTATCAGCCACTTCAGGTCTTGAACAGCAGGTTAGGTGTAAGGATTCGCATTCTAATCAGTAATCTCTAAACTGTCTGTGCTTTATATGCTCTGTCTGAGGCCAGAACTCTCCATTCACCTGACGAAGGGGCTAACCCAAAAGCTTGCGAGTATATTATCAAATAAATAGGTTGGACTAAAACCTGGTGTTGTCAGACTTTTTACTGTGTTTACGCCAGTCCAACGCCGGCATACCCACATCATGTCTTCAGTTGATTGACCATTAGTTTCAGGATGACTGGCAGTGTAAATATGTGAGGTTGTGGGGATGGGGCCAGTGTGTGAGTGTTTTCGGTGCGGGCTCTTTGGACCAAATGGCTTCCTTCTGCAATGTAGGGAATCAATGATTAGAACAGTTAAGCATTAGGCACGTGATCTGAGGACTTCAAGCATCTGCATAATAAACTTTTCACAATAAATTCAAATAGGAGCGATGTTCAAGTGTACTTGATTAACTTCATTCATCAGAAGTCTTTCTGAAGCATTTTATAAAAAAAACCTGAACAAAAGCAGAATTGCTGGTGAACTGGACGGTGTGGAATACAACACTAAAACCAAACTGATGCAGTTTGAGAAATTCACTGTGAGAAGAGAACTTAGAGGTTTGTTGTTCGGTTTGACTTTGAGATGATGTTGAATGGAGTTACAGTGTGGAAATGCAGACCCAATGCTCTAAAAGCGATGGTAAGAATTACACGTTTGTATTATTTAAGTCTGAAGAGCACTCTATGAAAAAGAAATTTCCAAAACAAATTGAAATATTTGCTTTGTTGTCTCTGAAACAAACACGTTGCTAATACGTTGCTAACCTGAACGAAAAGACTACCACGATTGCAAAAATAAAAATGAAATAAGAGAATAAATTCATGGATCAACTGTGAGGTTAGTGGACATTACATTTCAGGAACATCAGTGAGCAGAATATAAAATATGGTCACAAGATCTGAGAACAACTCTTGGGTAAAGAAAAAATTGACTTGAGATAATATTGGTAAGCTCATTCAGTGCAAGTATATTCAATAGATTCTCATTATAACAACAGAGGAAATTAATTTGTTATCAATTGAATTATTGAGGAAAATAATAATGTTTTTACAGAATGTGAATTTGGCTGTAACTGTCAGAAACTCTTATTGAAAGCATGTTTTCATTAACAGACAAAAAATGACAAAAATCAATGTGCTTCTATATTAAAATTGAGAAAATTGGGTAAAAATTATTTGCACCATGTGTTATGGATGTTTATCAATTATAAGAGGGAAAATCACCAACGTATTTTGTTGCAGACATATACAAAATTGACATGCAAGCTACTCAAGATATTTCCAAAGACAACTGTATTATAATAAATACCTTCATGCACACTTTTTTTTTGGCCATGCCAAAACTAACGTCATTCATCAAAGACCTGGTGAACAGTGTCATTCCCCATCAGCTGCCCCCTTGGATCATTTGCCTTCTCTCAAACCCAATTTGTTTGAGTTTTGAACCTTGCAAATTGCTCTCTTTTATATAGATCTAAATTCTCTGAACATAGAACAACACACACACACAACACAGCACGGGAAACAGGCCCTTCAGCCCAACGAGCCCGCGCCGCCATCTTAACAATGTGTTTTTCCTCCTCCACCCTTGACCCATGTCTATGCTTATGGTGCCCCCATTGGAAACCAGATTAAGGGGAGAATAATTTAGGGACAATTTGTTACACCAGTCAGCTCTTCATTTCTATCTTCACTGAACAGGAACTGCTGCAGATTACAGCCCTTGTCCTGGTTGATGCCTTATCCACAGCCACCTGCCTTGTGCTACTTTTTCAGGCACTTTACTTGAAACGATGCTCATGGATTGACATTGAAAGCCTTATGGCCAAACCCGATATGCTTGTTGCTGTTCCATTGCAATGTTAAAGAAATGGAGTAGCATAAATCATGAATGCTGTCTTATGTAACTTAGTTTTGTTTAAATTCAGATAATCAGAACAAAGAACAGTACAGCACAGGAACTGATCCTTCGGCCCAACAAGTCTATGCTGACACAGATATTATTATTCTCTTGTCTGTACATGGTCCATGTGCCTCTACGGTCTCCCAATTCATGTATCAATCCAGCTGCCTCTTGAACGTTATATGGAATCTGCTTCCACGACATCCTCTGGCAGTGTGTCCCAGGCATTCACCACCCTCTGTGTGAAAAACTATCCCTTACATCTCTTCCAAATTTTTTCCCTCTTATTTCCTACCTCTGTCCCTGAGTAATTACCCCTTCGACCATGGGTAAAAAGTTCCGTCTATCACTCTTTCCAAGCTTGTCATAATTTTGTAAACCCCTATCAGGTCCCCGCTCATCATCCAATCCTCCAATAAAAACAATCCAGGCTTGTTCAACCTTTCTTCATTGTCCATATCCTCCAAACCAAGCAAGATCCAGGCAAATCTCTTTTCAATACATCCTTCTGATAGTTTGGTGATCAGAATTGTACACTATAATCCAAATGTGGTCTTGCCAAAGTCCTATACAGCTGCAACATGATTTTCCAATTCTTATACTCAATGACTGATGAAGCTGAGCATGCCATACACCTTCTTGACCACTTTGTCCACCTGAGTTGCAACCTTCAGGGAACTGTGGATCTGAACGCCTAGATCTCAATGTTTGCTCCAGCATTTACTGTATACTTTCCTTCAGCAGAAGACCTTCTAAATCACTGATTTCTATCCTGTTGGATCCTTTGACAATTCTGCTCAATATCTGCTATTCCTCCAATTTTTGTATCAGCTGCAAATTTACTAATTGGAGAGGCCCCAGCACCGATCCTTGTGAAACACCGCTTGTCACAGACCTCCAGTTACAAATGTATCCCTCTGCTGCTATTCTCTGCTTTCTGTGCCCAAGCCAGTTTTGTACCCATCTTACCAGCTGAAGTCTGATTCAACATGACTGCACCTCTTGTATCAGCCTGCCATGAGGAATTTATCAAAGGCTTTACTAAAGTCCATGTATGCAGCATCCAGCACCCTGGCCTGGTCAATTCTCCTTTTTGCCACTTCCTCAAAGAATTCAATCAAGTTTGTGAGTCACAACTTCCTCTTCAGAAAACCATGCTGCTGATCACAAATAAGACTATTCTCTTTCAGATGTGAGTACATCCTGTACTGAAGAATCTTCTCCAATAATTTTCCCGTCACTGATGCAATTTCTCAGATTGTCTCTTCCATCCTTCTTAAATGGAGGAACAATGTTAGCTACTCTCAATCCACTGGTACCTCACCAGTGGCTAAAGAAGGGACAAATGTTGTGGCCAAGACCTCAGCAATTTTTTTCCCTGACCTCTCTCAGGATTCTCAGATAGATGCTATCTGGCCCTGGGGACTTGCTAGCCTTAATGTTCTTCAAAACCTCCAATACCTCTCTTTATATCTCAGCACGTTCTAGAATGTGAACACCATCCTTTCTAGAGACAGCATGCACCACTCCCTCCTTATCTGTGAATACTGATGTAAAGTGCTCATCAAGGATCTCACCCACTTCATCTGACTCCACACACAAATTGCTTCTGCTGTCCTTGAGTAGACCTACACTTTCATTATCTACCCTCTTCTTCCTTATATACGCATAAAAGTCCTTGGGCTTCTCCATAATCCTGCCTCCTAAGACATGTCTTGTCCCCTTTTAGTCCTTCTAAGTCCCTGTTTAACTCCTATCCTTCTACGTTTGTATTCTTCAAGACCGTTATCCATTCTCAGTTTCCTGAACTTTGTGCATGTCTCCTTCTTCATTTTCACTGAGTTTACAATCTCTCTTGTCATCCAGGGTTCTCAAATCTTGCCATCTTGCAGGAATGTACTTGTCCTGAATTGTTACCAAAAATGTTTAAATGACTCCCACATATCGGATATGGATTTACCCTCAAACAGCTGCTTATTTACTTGCTTGTCATTGTGTAATATAACATGTAATTGTGAAACGGGATGTTGAGTTTATTTGTACAATATGATATCAGTTCTTTAGAATCATAGAACCTTACAGTGCAGAAAGAGGCCCTTCGGCCCATCGAGTCTGCACCTAACACAATCCCACCCAGGCCCTACCCCCATATCCCCACATATTTTACCCACTAATCCCTCTAACCTACGCATCTCAGGACACTAAGGGGCAATTTCTTCGCATGGCCAATCAACCTAACCCACGCATCTTTGGACTGTGGGAGGAAACCGGAGCATCCAGAGGAAACCCACGCCGACACAAGGAGAATGTGCAAACTCCACACAGACAGTGACCCCAGCCAGGAATTGAACCCAGGTCCCTGAAGCTGTGAAGCAGCAGTGTTAACCCACTGTGCTACCATGTCACCTCCAACCTCTTTGTTGGAAATCTGAAGGCATGTGGTCATTGTAAGATTTGTTCACAGCAGTGGCACGTTCTTTTTTCAGTGAGGTGGGTTGCAAAGGCAGTCCCCCCCCATAAAAAAAACATTTAAGTAGCACAGTGGTATAAATTTAAAAATACAGAACACTGTCAAAAGGAAAGCAGGCAACCTGAAAAGTTGTGCCATTCAAGGGAGTTATCCCAATTTTCAGGGTGCTTATTGGAGAGTCTCCAAAAGCAGGAAAAATATTCAACAACAGAGAGTGGGACATAAAGAGATCACAGGAGGATGTTCAAGTTAAGTGACAAGGACACAAACCTAAACTTGTTATTTTATATGAACTTAAAGATAAGAATCGGCGCAATTTTCTCCAAATAAATGTACAAATGTATGTTATTCCAATATTACTTGATTAGCAGCTGCACCATGTACTGAAATATAACAAAAACTGTAGAACTTACAATAATTATGGATATTTTTGTTAATTAGTGGCACAATATGGCATATTTAAATTTAATAGAACTAGAATAAATGTACTATTACAAAACCTGTAAACTGCAAAGATAAAGGTGCACCACAATCCAGTAAATTATATCATAAAACACTGCCTTGTGCTCTGGAGCATCATCATCAAAAGTTCTAGAAAGGTAGAGGAAAGGATTGCAGAGACGATCCTGGACAGGAGTGAAAGTAATAGGGTGATTGTTATGGGAGACTTTAACTTTACTAATATTGATTGGAATTGCTATAGCTTTAGCTCGTTAGAGGGGTCAGTTTTTACACAGAGTGTGCAGGAAGGTTTTTTGACTCAGTATGTAGATAGGCCAACTAGAGGTGAGGCTATATTGGATTTGGTGCTGGGAAATGAGCCAGACCAGGTGTTAGACTTGGAAGTTGGTGAGCATTTTGGTGATAGTGACCACAATTCGGTTACATTCACCTTAGTGATGGAAAGGGATAGGCATGAATCTAAGGGCAGTAGTTATAGCTGGGGGAAAGGTAATTATGAGGCTATTAGGAGAGAATTAGGGCGCATAGGTTGGACTAGGAAACTACAGGGGCTGGGAACATCCGAAATGTGGAGTTTATTCAAGGAACAGCTACTGCGAATCCTTGATAAGTATGTCCCTGTCAGGCAAGGAGGAAATGGTCGAGTAAGGGAACTGTGGTGCACTAAAAAAGTTGATTCGCTGGTTAAAAGGAAAAAGGAGGCTTATGTCAGGAAGAGGCTTGAAGGCTCAGGTAGTGCACTGGAAAGCTATAGATTAGCCAGGAGGGAGCTAAAGAGTGAGTTAAGAAGAGCTAAAAGAGGACACGAGAAGACTTTGACTGATAGGATTAAGGAGAATCCTAAAGCTTTCTTTAGATATGTTAAGAATAGAAGATTGGTTAGGGCAAGATTAGGGCCAGTCAGAGACAGCAGTGGGAAGTTATGTGTGGAGCCAGAAGAGATTGGAGAGGCACTGAACAAATATTTCTCTTCGGTATTCACGCAGGGAGACGTAAATGTAGTTGTGGAGAACACTGGGTTACAGGGTCGTAAACTGGATAGTATTGAAGTAGGTAAGGAGGATGTGCTAGATATTTTTGAGGGTTTGAAAATAGATAAGACCTCTGGGCCAGACAGGATTTGCCCTAGGATTCTCTGGAAGGCAAGAGAGGCGATTGCAGAGCCTCTGGCTCTGATCTTCAGGTCGTCGTTGGTCACAGTATAGTGCCAGAAGACTGGAGGATAGCGAATGTTGTCCCATTGTTTAAGAAGGGGAACAGAGACTTTTCCAGGAATTATAGACCAGTGAGTCTTACTTCTGTTGTGGGCAAAGTATTAGAAAAAATTATTAGGGATAGGATTTATAGTTATTTAGAGAGTAATGAATTGATTGGAGATAGTCAGCACGGTTTTGTGAAGGGTAGGTCGTGCCTTACTAACCTTATTGAGTTTTTTGAAAAAGTGACCAAAGAGGTGGATGGGGGTAAGGCAGTTGACGTGGTATATACGGACTTTAGCAAGGCGTTTGATAAGGTTCCCCATGGAAGGCTTCTGCAGAAAATGCAGATGTATGGGATTGAGGGTGATTTAGTTAATTGGATCAGGAATTGGCTAGCTGATAGAAGACAGAGGGTGGTGGTTGATGGAAAGTATTCGTCATGGAGTTCGGTTACAAGTGGTGTGCCTCAGGGATCTGTTTTGGGGCCACTGCTGTTTGTAATTTTTATTAATGATCTGGATGAGGGTATAGAAGGGTGGATTAGTAAATTTGCTGATGACACCAAAGTCGGAGGAGTGGTAGATAGTGAAGAGGGGTGTCATAGTTTACAGAGAGACTTGGACAAGTTGCAGAGCTGGGCCGAGAGGTGGCAAATGGAGTTTAATGCGGAAAAGTGTGAGGTAATTCACTTTGGCAGGAATAACAAATGTGTAGAGTATAAGGCTAACGGTAGGACTCTGAATAGTGTGGATGAACAGAGGGATCTAGGTGTATGTGTACATAGATCCCTGAAAGTTGGGAATCAAGTAGATAAGGTTGTTAGGAAGGCATACGGTGTCTTGGTGTTTATTGGTAGGGGGATTGAATTTAGGAGCCGCAGCGTCATGTTGCAACTGTACAAAACTCTGGTGCGTCCGCACTTGGAGTATTGTGTACAATTCTGGTCCCCACATTATAAGAAAGATGTGGAGGCATTGGAGAGGGTGCAGAGGAGGTTTACCAGGATGTTGCCTGGTATGGAGGGGAGGTCCTATGAGGAGAGGCTGAGGGATTTGGGGTTGTTTTCGTTAGAAAGAAGGCGGCTAAGAGGAGACCTTATTGAAACGTACAAGATGATTAGAGGTTTAGATAGGGTGGACAGTGACAGCCTTTTTCCTCAGATGGAGAAAGCTAGCATGAGGGGACATAGCTTTAAATTAAGGGGTGGTAGATATAGGACGGATGTCAGAGGTAGGTTCTTTACCCAGAGGGTGGTGAGGGATTGGAATGCCCTGCCTGCTGCAGTTGTAGATGCGGCAAGTTTGGGGGCGTTTAAGAGATCCGTGGATAGGTTTATGGATGGAAAGGGATTGGTTTAGGTTAGAGGGTCATTGCTTTTTTCTTAATTGGTCGGTGCAACATCGAGGGCCGAAGGGCCTGTTCTGCGCTGTAACGTTCTATGTTCTATGTTCTAAAAAACACTATAATTATAAAACACATGTCACGACAATTTAATCTTATACTCCAATATTTATTGTACATATGGAGAAAATGTTAACGAAAGATGTGTATCAGCCCTACCACAGTCCAAAGTATATGACTGGTCACAGTAAGAGTCTCACAACACCAGGTAGCCAGGTATGATTGGACATGTGAAATAAGACACTACTGTCCGAAACTGCCCATGTAAGGGGATCACCATCCAATAGCCGCTTCCTTGGATATTCTGGCATTTCTCAAGATCAATTTGCTTCACTTTCGCTCCTCGCAACGTTCTCTCTTATCAAACCAAGTGTTTCAAATTGAACGGGAGACATTTTACAGCACCACGAACCTTTAAGCAATCTCGCTAAAAGGTTACATCAGGGAAACAAATGCAAAATATAACGGGTTTCATCAAAATCTCGAGAAAATACGAGATATCATTAAGGATAATCAAACAGATTTCCACAATTAATGAAAAAGAGCCTGGCTTGTGATAGTTCCGGATTTTGCTCCTCTCAGAGTCAAAAAAGTCAATAAACAAATTATGGGAAAGTTTACAAGATTGATTTCATTGCTGGAATACATCCTGTTTGTTCTTATCATGAACCCAAACCAGTAAAAATATTGGGAAAACAAATGGAAATATTGGACAAGTCCAGCAGCTCTACCTTGCTGCGGAGAGAAACAGACTGAGTGCTGCGATTCAGTTAGACTTTTCATCTGAAGATGATTTCGGAGCCGCTGAGTTGCTTTCTTTTAGAATTTTATGTTTTGATTTCAGATTTCCAGCATCTATTGGATTTAGGATTTGCTTCTCAGATATCAAGGGGCATTGAAAACTTGAGACCCTGCTGTTGATTGCCAGGACAATGTGATTCTGAACAGTCTAATGAATAGACACACAATAATTATTCATCATACACAAAGGTTATTTAGGGATTTGTGTTAACGGTTGACATCTTAAGTGAAGATGTTGAAATCGTGTCGTCACAGACTGACACACATAGAATTATTCAGCAGGGAAAAGGCCCTTAGGCTCACGGCGTCTACACCAAAAAATCTACCACAAATGTTGCACTAATCCCATTTTCCATCACTTGTCGCATTGCTTTAAATGGTATGATGTTTCAAGTATCTTTTAAATGATCTAAGAAATCCGGCCGTAACTACATTTCCCTTCTGAATCTCTTTCCCCTACCCTTTTGTGTTTAACCCGTCTAACAAGGGGAATAGCTGCTCCATATTTACACTGTCCTTACACCTCATAATCTTAAACAACAACATCATGTTCACACTCAGCCTTCGCTGCTCGAGAAACAAGAATCTAAACTTATCCAATGTCTCCTTGTAGCTCAGATGCTCCATTCCAGACAGCATCCCGGTGAATCTCCTCTGTACGCGCACCAGTGCAATCACATATTTCTGATGTGTGGTGATTATAACTGCACTCAGTACACCAGCTGTGAACCAACATTGTGACCAGTTCCAACATTATCTTTTTGTTTTTGTACTCTGTGTCACAGCTGATAAATTCAAGTCTCCCATATGCATTTTTGCAAAAGTATAAAAGCTGGGAAGTGTTTTTTACAATTCTGTAAGGCGTTGGTGATAGCACACTTGGAGTATTGCATTCAATTTTGGTCACTTTCTTTGAGGAAGGATGTAGTCACACTGCATGTGGTTCAGAAGAGATTCATTCGATTGATTCCCGGTTTGATGGGGCTGTTGTATGAGGAGTGGTTGAGTACCTTGGGCATGTACTCACTGGAGTACAAAAGAATGAGGGAGGATTTGGTTGAGGTACATAAAACACTCAACAGGATTGAGAAAGCAAATGATCACTAAAATTCCACCTTCTGGAGCACTTTAGGACAAGAAACTATTGTTGTAGAGAAAGAGGGAGAGGTTCATTGGAGTTAGCTTGACCACATTGCTTGTGACCAACACTTATTACAATGCTACAGTGGCAGGTACACCCTGTAAGTCACTGGGGTCAGATGTTCTATTTTCATTTCTGACCCACTTTTTTCCCCTGGCAGTTACTGCAACTAACATAATCAAAACATGTTAGTGAACTACATTCAGCAAAATTCTACACAGACAAATCCTTCCAGTATCGGAGATCACAATGTTCAGGCCTGCCATTCTTATTAAACACATTCAGTGAAATACCACCCTATAAAGCAGATCACTGCATTGAAATACTCAGCTCTAGTTGCTGAACCATACTGAGTAGAATTCTGTATTGACAGATAGCCCCACGAATACACATTACACACCGTATAAAAGCTCACATTAAAGACAAACTCATTTTTTTCTGCTCTACGCTGAGAGATAACTCAATAATCCACACTGCTCAGTGACAAACACTCAGCAAAATTTCATTCTAACTTTGATCCCAGTTGGAAGAGCAACAGACTTTTAGCCTGAGGGTCCAAGATTCAGGTGCCTGTTTGGGCAATGATTTTGCTGCCTCACAGCGCCGGGGGTTTGATTCCCGTCTTGGAACACTGTCTGTGTGGAGTTTGCACGTTCTCCCCGTGTCTGCATGGGTTTCCCAAGGGTGCTCTGGATTCCTGCCAAGCCTCAAAGACATGTTGGTTAGGTGCATTAAAATGGACAGACGCCAGATTGTGGTGACTAGAGAAATTACACAGTAATTTCATTGCAGTGTTAATATAAGCTTTACATGTAACTAAGGAATAAACTTTACTTTTGACTGTCCCAAAAAGATAAGATCACTGTGGTTAGTTATTCCTCTCTGTATGTATTGCTAATAATTATTGATTGCTGAGTAAGTTATTCTACTCCAGTCAGAGACCAATGTGCAATTCATTGAAGAATTCTCTAAGTGATACCTTTTCACTGAGGTCAGAGATTCCATTCAGCTTAACAACACAACCTACATACAATTCTACATTAATTGACACTTCCAACCATTCATGGGCATCATGGTCAGACATTGTATTTGACTTGTGACCCACACTCTGTATACTCAGTGATCCCAGTTTATTTACTGCCCCAAACTCAACACAACTCTACATTGATAGGCACAGTCTTGGATTGATGCTGGAGCCATGTATTCAACTCTGCCGAGAGGCAGATATTGTTTCGATTGCACAGTAACAGATACTCCAAGAAAGAGAATGAGATACAGATCAAATAGTAATTGTGGTTCACTGAGCCGGGGGCAGTAAACTATTTACACTAGTAGTTATCTCCACACGTGTAGTGTTGATGGGGCAGGTGATGTACTTTAGTGGGTTTTCTGGATTCAATCCAATTTCTCTCTTGCAATCTCATAGCACCATACATGGTTATAAAATCATAGAATCGTCGTATCCCTACAGTACAGAAGGAGGCCATTCAGCCCATTGGGTGTGTACTGACCATAATCTCACCCTGCCCCTATTCCCATAACCTCCTAATCCTCCTGACACTAGGGTCAATTTAGCATGGCCAATCCACCTAACCCGCACAGCTTTGGGCTGTGGGAGGAAACTGATTACCCGGAGGAAACCCATGCGGACACGGGGAAGATGTGCAAAGTGCACACAGACAGTCAACCTAGGCTGGAGTTGAACACGGGTCCCTGGCGCTGTGAGGCACTAACCCACTGTGCCTTGGTGCCATCCTGGTCACACAGATCACATGTCCCAGTCTGTTTGGTGGCCCAAAGCTCGACAATACCTGCTACTCATTGGAAAGTACGGCCACTGAAGGAAGATACTCCAATGCATGAAACATATTCCATTCAAACTGAGAGATACCCCACAATAACATCAGCTCTAGGGACAGAAATTACACATCTGAACATAACACACATTCAGTAACAATCGACACTTAAAGATGATCCCTGTCACCCATCATCACAGAACAGTTCACAAAGATATATACATCAATGTTTATACTTACTTACCCGGAACCGCAACAACAGCAAGGATTGTGTAGAATATTTTCACAGGCATATCAATTGGTCGATGCATGTTTAGTCTGAAGTGTTCTGTCCGTGTATTTACAATTACCACTTGTAATTTAAACCTGATGTGATGCATTCCCAAAGCCCTGTATTTATACGCTGTGAGATCACCTCAGGGACGATGTTGCTACAACAATTAGAAGTTTAACCCCTGTGGTGAATATAAAACATTGTAAGTAATTAATGCTCAAATCTCATCCCTCACCCCAAAAAATGCTGATCAGAATAATTAACTTAAAATTTAAAAGCTGCATTCTCTCACCTCTAGATCACAGATATTTTCATTTAAACCTTTACTTCAGGACAGAGGTAAATGCGTTACAAATAGTTTGAAACATGTTTACTGGACTACAACAAGTAATTAGTGGATTGCCTTATTAGGAATTGTCAAAGAGGTTAGGTTTGTATTGTTATGGTGAAATTAAAGTGATGGACACAAAATGTTACCTGACACACAAAGTGGACTCTGGGAAGAGACATTAAGAGGCACTGACTTTGGGCACAGACACAGAGTTAAAACCCGCAGTGTCTGAATTGTTACAGGAAACTGGTCAGACCTGGGCCACTTTAAAACTTGAGATAAAAGCAGACCCAGAACAATGAGTTTGATAACCAGGTCAGCTACTGATGGGGACATAAATACATAAATGTATATATATCGAAACCAGTCATTGACCGAGGACATAACTGCCATTCTATGTACAATGATGTGTTCACTGTCCTTGTCAGTACCTGTCTGCTTGTAATGATGTGTTAATTGTCGATGTTTGTATCTGTCTACTCAACTTGTAATGATGTGTTAATGGCTAATGTCTGTACTGCCTATTGTCTAAAAAGTATAAAAGGTGCCCAACTACAATTGTGTAGTTGAAAAGGTGGCTGCCAAGTACTACAGAGTACCAGATTCTCCCAAAGCTTTGTCCGAAATAAAACTGTTTTGTTAGCCTCCAAGTCTGACCCTGAAGATGTAAATTTCCCACAAGAGTATACACTAGAGTTTACAACAGTATCATACTGGGCAGAAGGAGGCCATTCGGTCCATTGAGTCTGTATCGACCACAGTCCCATCCAGGCCCTATCGCCATAAACTCGTGCATTTACCCTATCTAATCCCCCAACACTAAAGGACAATTTAGCATGGCTAATCCACTTAACCTGCACATCTTTTCACTAATAGAGGAAATCAGAGCATGTGAAGAAAACCCACACGGATATGGAGAGAATATGGAAACTCCATACAGACAGTGACCCAAGATGGGAATTGAACCTTGGTCCCTGGTGCTGTGAGACAGCAGTGGTAACAATGGTGCTACAGTGAGTCCATAGCAACTTCATCTAAATATTTAAGAAGCTGAGATGCGTTGAAAGCTGGTTGCAGATAGAATGTTTCCACTCGTCAGATAATCTAAAAGTCGGGTCACTGTTCAAAATAACAATAATGTTTAAAACAGACATAAAGAGAGCGAATTTTCCTCACAGGCCATTAGATGCTGAGACTCCCTTCATCAGAAATCAGTGGAATCAGAGAATTTAAACACGTTTAAAACCTAGCTGGATCTATCATATTTTAACAAAAGGGTGAAAAATTACAGGAGGTCAGCACGGATGTGGGGTTGTAGTTACAATTAGATTAACTATGATCATCTTGAATAGCACAACAGGTTCGAGAGGCTGAGTGGCTTACTGATGCTCCTAATTAGCATGTCCCTATGTCCTTACATTGATGCTAAACAAGAGTGAAATTAAATTCCAAATCTCGGAATGTCACTCCTTGAGTGTTCTAGTGCACTGCCGGATATATCTGGTCCCATTTCACTGGGGACACACAATGATTAATATAAATGATTAAATTCGGCTAAAAATGATTATGGACTGTAGCATCGGGTTCATAAAGTGTTCCAAATGCAGTTGACATCATAAGCAATTCTGAAATGTCCATCAGATATAGTCACTCAAAACAATACACTACCTCAAATTAACACTTAAAGCCAACATTAACCAATCAAGACATTTCAATTCAAAAAATATACTGCAATTTACAAAATATACTGCAATCAATACTCTCCATAACTCACACAGAGTCACAAAGTGTTAGAGAGATGCCATTCAATCGAGTGCCCCCCCCCCCCATCCTTTCACAACGGGTACCCATCATCTAAACTCACACTGTCCTTCTTAGAGAAATGGGAGCTGCAATTTGTAGAACTGTTCCAATAAATACACAGCCTCTGACCAATAATACAGTAACTAACTCACACAGACTCTCCAATCAAGGTCCACACTCAGACAAACAACACACCTTGAATGGTTCCACCCTATCAGCATGCAGCGCCATCCCAAACTAATTTAAGTGAAAATAATTATTCAGCTGAAGCAAACAACCTCTTCAAACTCATTCTGAAATGACAGCGAACCCTGAGCAACATAACATCTCTCAAGCTAACCAGCAGAGATACACTGAGGAGACAGTGGAATTCTTACCACTTTAAAGATGATTTTCTCCATTTTGTCCACAGTTAGGCAAAATTAGAAGTCTCTCAGGTAATGAAGGAGCAGTGCTCCGAAGGCTTATGCTACCAAATAAACCTGTTGGACTTTAACCTGTGAGACTTCTTACTCTGCCTACACCGGTCCAACATCGGCATCTCCATATCATGCCCACAGTAAGCTTTCAATTACTTTGGAGCAGAAAAAAAACCTTTTTGACTTCTCGAACAACTCCAAAATTGGAACAAAATATTTTTGGGTAGAATTTGTCCAATCCAATTTCCCTCCCTCTTCACACCTTTGACAAAGTGCCACATGGTAGGTTGTTGCATAAGGTTAAATCTCACAGGATCCAGGGTGAGGTTTCTAAATGGATACAAAATTGGCTAGGGTAGTTGTAAAGAGTTGCTTTTCAAACTGGAGGTCTGTGACCAATGGTGTGCCTCAGGAATCAGTGCTGGGCACAATGTTATTTGTCATTTATATTAATGATTTGGATAAGAACATAATAAAAAAGAACATAAGAAATAGGAGCAGGAGTAGGCCATCTAGCCCCTCGAGCCTGCCCCGCCATTCAATAAGATCATGGCTGATCTGTCGTGGCTCAGTTCCACATTCCCACCCTCTCCCCATAACCCTTAATTCCCTTGCCTATCAAAAACCCATCAACCCGCGTCTTAAAAATATTTAGCGAGGTAGCCTCCACCACTTCAACTGGCAGAGAATTCCAGAGATACACCACCCTTTGAGTGAAGAAGTTCCTCCTCAACTCCATTCTAAACCGCTCCCCCTTTATCTTGAGGCTGTGCACCCTAGTCCTACTGTCCTTTCTGAGTGGGAAGAGCCTCTCCACCTCTATCCTATCCATCCCATTCATCATCTTATACGTCTCAATGAGATCTCCCCTCATTCTTCTAAACTCTAACGAGTACAAGCCTAGTTTATTCAGCCTCTCCTCATAGTACCCCCTCAACTCCGGAATCAGCTTAGTCACCTCCTCTGCACTCCCTCCAAGGCCAAAATATCCTTGCGTAAGTACGGCGACCAAAACTGCACACAGTACTCCAGCTGCGGCCTCACCAGTGCCCTATACAGCTGCAGCAAGACCTCCCTACTTTTATATTCAATCCCCCTCGCTATGAAGGCCAGCATCCCATTCGCCTTCCTGACCACCTGCTGCACCTGCAGGCTGGGGTTTTGCGACTCATGCACAAGGACCCCGAGGTCCCTCTGCACCGTCACATGCTGCAGTTTTTCGCCACATAAGTAATAGTCCTTCCTACCATTATTCCTACCAAAGTGGACAACCTCACATTTGCCAACATTAAACTCCATTTGCCAGTTCCTGGCCCATTCGCCCAGCCTATCTAGATCCTTCTGCAGACTCTCCACACCCTCCGCACAATTTGCTGTTCCACCAATCTTGGTGTCATCAGCAAATTTCGACACCATACACTCGGTTCCCTCCTCCAGATCATCTATATAAATGGTAAATAGCTGAGGCCCCAGCATCGACCCCTGGGGCACTCCACTAGTCACCAACCACCAGTCCGAATAGCACCCATTGACCCCCACTCTCTGCCTCCTATTTGACAGCCAATCCTCTATCCACGCTGACACCCTACCCCCAACTCCATGCCCCTAACCTTCTGTAATAACCTCTTATGCGGCACCTTATCAAACGCCTTCTGAAATCAAGAAAGACCACATCCACCGGCTCTCCTCTATCCACTGCCCTAGACACATCCTCATAGAACTCCAATAAATTCGTCAGACACGACTTCCTCTTAACGAAACTGTGCTGCGTCTGCTCTACCAAACAATTCTCCTCAAGATGCCTCGCTATTTTCTTCTTGATCACGGATTCTAACATTTTTCCTACAACAGACATTAAACTAACCGGCCTATAATTCCCTGCCTTTTGCCTGGCACCCTTCTTAAACAACGGCGTAACATTAGCCGTTTTCCAATCTTCCAGCACTTCCCTGGAATCCAGCGACGTTTGGAAAATAATCACCAAGGCACCCACTATCACCTCCGCCATTTCTTTCAGGACCCTTGGATGCATTCCATCCGGTCCTGGGGACTTGAGGATTGAGTTATAAGGAGGATTGAGTTACTGAGGATTGAGTTATAAGGAGAGGATGAGAATATAGGAGGCATGGTTAGCAAGTTTGTAGATGACACCAAGATTAGTGGCATAGTGGACTGTGAGGAAAGTTGTCTCCAACTGATCAATTGGGCCAGTTTAATTTAGGCAAATGCGAGGTGATGTATTTTGGTCGATTGAACCAGGGCAGGACTTACTCAGTTAATGGTAGGGCGTTGGGGAGAGTTACAGAACAAAGAGATCTAGGGGTACATGTTCATAGCTCCTTGAAAGTGGAGTCACAGGTGGACAAAGTGGTGAAGGCGGCATTCGGCATGCTTGGTTTCATCGGTCAGAACATTGAATGCGGAAGTTAGGACGTCTTGTTGAAGTTGTACAAGACATTGATAAGGCCACACTTGGAATACTGTGCACAGTTTTGGTCACCCTATTGTATAGAGGATATTATTAAACTAGAAAGAATGCAGAAAAGATTTACTAGGATGCTACTGGGATTTGATGGATTGAGTTATAAGGAGAGGCTGAATAAACTGTGACTTAATCCTCTGGAGTGTAGGAGGCTGAGGGGTGATCTTATAGAGGCTTACAAAATAATGAGGGGCACAGACAAGGTAGATAGTCAATACCTTTTCCCAAAGGTAGGGGAGTCTAAAACCAGAGGGCAGAGGTTTAAGGTGAGAGGGGCAATTGTCCAGAGGGGCTATTTTTTCACACAGAGGGTGGTGAGTGTCTGGAACGAGCTGCAGTTCCAGTTAGTAGTAGAGGCGGGTATAATTTTATCTTTTAAAAAGCATTTAGACAGTTACACGGGTAAGATGGGTCTAGAGGGATATGGGCCAAATGTGAGCAATTGGAATTAGCTTAGGGTTTTTTTAAGAAAAGAGTGGCATGGACAAGTTGGGCCGAAGGGCCTGTTTCCAGGCTGTAAACCTCTATGACTCTATAACTGTAAATGTAATATTCCTCCGTATGCAAAAATCTGTGGATCATGTTTAAGGGTCTGTTCAACGAGTGAGTAGCCAGAGCCTGTTCTGAGAGCAAATTCCAGAAATAGTGTGAAACAGTTCATCTTCAAATCAGTCTGAAACAACTGACGCAGTCACATTGTATTCTAGACCCTCCTGGCAGCAGGAACACCATCTCCCTTTATTAACACACTAAATGTAGCAACAAGAACAGAAAAGTTTACAAGCATTGTGATAATTATGAACTACTAGTGGTAATACCCTCTTTCATATCTCCCAGCTACTGATCAATATTAAAAAAAATCAAAAATCAATTGCAGGACCGCATCACAAGAGTTGAGGAGGAACTTCTTCACTCAAAGGGTGGTGAATCTCTGGAATTCTCTGCCCGTTGAAGTGGTGGAGGCTACCTCGCTAAATATATTTAAGACGCGGGTTGATAGGTTTTTGGTAGGCAAGGGAATTAAGGGTTATGGGGAGAAAGCGGGAAAGTGGAACTGATCCACTTCAGATCAGCCATGATCTTATTGAATGGCGGGGCAGGCTCGAAGGGCTAGATGGCCGACTCCTGCTCCTATTTCTTATGTTCTTATGCTAGAACAGCTGATGTATCTAAATGTTGGGTGTGAACTCAAATACCAATTAATGCAGGGAAGAAGTTTCCTTTGCAGAAATCCCTTTATGGTGGGAGGAATTAATAATATGGGATCAATTAACCTAATAGTTCAGGAAACCTAGAGGAAGGGTAGTGGGATTGACAAAGGAGTGTGAAAGTGTAGATTTTTTACTTGAATAGATACCCACCTGTATTCAATACAGCCAAACAAGCACCCAATCTGATAACTGATACAAGATTAGAGGAACAAGGAATCTTATGCATCAAAATGATCAGGGATATTGGGATTAGAAAATTAAATCTACACATCAGGAGCAAGATTTGCTTCAGCCTGCCAGGGGATGATCACATGTGTAACATTCAATATACCCAACACTTAATGAATTTCTTTTTGGATTTGTGGTAACGAAGCTTACCCAGGGCTGCCCAAAGGTTGGGAAGGACTCTGTTACTTAGAACGTGTAGTTCCACAATTTTACCACAGTGATCAATTACCAGAGGAAACTACCAGATGTTGACATACTGCAGTGGGCATAGATTATTTCTTTGGGATAATGGTACCAGGACGTTCGCGTAAATGGAATTGGAAAATATTACTTATCTTAGAAAGGGAAGCTCATGACACAGCCACTGCTTTATCAATGTGTGCAGTAGTGATACAGAATTGGATGGTGCTGGACTTCATTCTCGAAGTAAGAGGAGAAATATGCACTTAGATTGGATCAAAATGCTGCACCTACATATCATTTATTTCAGAGAATAACCAATCTGGTAACTCATATTCGGAAGGAGGTCGAGAAGTTAGAAAAATCAGAGCCATCCTCTCCGGAAAAATGGACAACAGGATCGGTCGGAATATTGGGAAAGAACATATTAATCAGAGCTACATCTCTTTTTGTTTATTTACTAATGATTATTGTGATTATAATGCTACTCAAATGTTCTTGTGCGACCACAAGCCAGACTATTACAAGAGGAACATCGATCAAGGTAGAAAAGGAAGAAATACCAACAATTTCAACTTCTTTAGATGTTCCAATGTATGATAATAAATACACGAGAGCATTCTTTTAAAACAAGTGGTGAGCGGGCAGACAGACGGACTTCATTCTTCTGATTGCAAGGCCACCTGGGGAGTCCAAACAGCTTTTTTCCAAATAGGACCTGTCAGCACTACAAGTCAGCGAGGTCCATGGTGTGTTAACTTTGAGGATTCCCAGCCCAAACTACAGTGGATCTCTTAAAAATCACTCCAGCTGACTCTTCACCACAGAACAGGAACAAAGAGCCCTCGAGCACTGGTAGGTAGGGAGACGGATGGTCTATCGCCCGGCTCCTTCAACCCAGTGGACTCAGAGAGTCCAATCCAACTGACACCCGCCCATATGTGACAATTTTAACTCCAGCCTCGAACACAGAATAGGGAGGCACTTAGCCCAGCACATCACCTTGAAACATGTGGAGACCTTACAGCTGGGGAATACAGCAGCTAGGTTATATTAGTTAGTTAACTTAATCTGTGTTGTCCAGTTTTTGGATCATGGCAACTCATTCCAAAAATAAATACATTCTATTTCTGAATGGGGTGGCGTAATGTATTTTGCAAGAACTATGAAAGAGCAACAATTGGAAAGACATTAATGTCCCAGAGGTGAACTAAAGGACATAAATTACCATATTTTGCAATGTGCTACTTAATACAGTGTGATTACCTGCAGCACGAAGTGTCACGTCACTTCATTCAACATGTTTCTACAAATCTTCAACAAAATATTCTACCCAACACTTGCCGTCGTTGGTGTTCCTGGTAAGCGATTGTGGCCATTGAATATGTGTACATTTGTTTGTGAACTGCTTCTGGATTCTTCTCTGTGTCAGATACGCTTAACGATAACCTAATGGACAGAGTACAGCAGACCCATTAACAGTGATAACAGCTGATAAAATCAAGCATGCTGAATTATGTTTGTACCTTCATTATGTTTCCACTACTGATAACAAACCTAGTTTATAACTCAGACGATCTCTGAAATACCAAGTGCTTATGGTTAGGAGAAGCCGGTGTCAGTTGAAATTGATGCAGTGAATGGATATGCTTGAGAGTAGCAACAACATAACGCTAAATGTGGAACACTAAACACAGTGGGACCCAAACACCAAATATCATGCATAGCTGGCAGAATGTGTGTGAAGTTGACCGTAAATTACTTTTTTCCCCTGTTATCTGTTCTGCTCCTTGTCCCCTCTGCACTTTTCTTTTTAAATTAGCCATGACAATGCTGTCTTCTGATATACAAAATGTCTCTATAAAATTAAATATTATGGTCTACAGTATCAACCTAATCTGTAATTTCTGAGATTTTGTCAAATAATTCATTGAAGTGTGGACTTTTTTAGGAGGTTGCATTGAGTAATGCTTGTCATAATCTGTGATTCCATTATTTTTCCCAAAACTCATTGTTTTAATGAGTCTAGAATTCTTTGTACTTACACTATCTTCTGTTTGAAGTATAGCAACAACAGTTGCTGATCAGTCCTTTCATATTGTTATGATTATTATGACTGAACAAATAATAATAACCCTTTGCCTCTCTAATTGCTATAATATCTTCAGTAGAAATCCTCAATTGGAAGTTTTCCCTTGTTATCGATTAATTTGTCAACTTTCCACCTTCATTATACTTGAGTTATTGGGTTGAATTGATTTTCTACTAGTTGGCTGTAGATTTCCTCCCCTCCGAATACTTTCTCCTTTTTCAAGCCATGAATGATCCTGAAATGGTTTATTCAGCAATGAAATCTCAAAATTTGTGTTACCTCCATCATTCTGAGCTCAGAACTGTCCTCCAGATGTTCATTTCTATTTCTGTCATCTCTCTCTGTCTCTCTTTGCTGCAGACTCCTGTTAATCCGAGCTTTCAGTAAACTCACAAACGATGGGACGTGCCTCAAAGACACCATGAGGCCCTTTCCTCAACAGTTCCCTTCCATCATTTGCAGCTCAGATATTGCGAGGACAGATCCTCTTCTTTAGATTTATTCACTTTCAATTACCATCTGAACCTTTCCATCTCAAGCAACAACACTCTGGAAATGTGCATCCTTTCAGATTCCGCAATGAGAATTTGGTAGAGGGCCCCTACCTTCAGTATAACTATGTGTGGTCCACATGCAAACACAGGGATAATTTACTCTCAATTTCTCCCTCTGAAACTGTCTGTATGTGTGCTATCGATGTGGCCTTTAGGACAAACGCAGGTACGCTAGCTATCTTGTGCAGCATTCAGTGAGCATTTGCTCCTCGAATCCTCACATTCTTGTTACTGCAATGTACTTATTTTGCTTTGAACTATATATATAACTACATTTGCCTTGAATTTGCCCTCGACATTCTCTTTGCAATGTCCCTCTCTGACAATTCCCGTCCGGTAATCGATGCATCAAATTCCATTCAACATATTTGGGTGTCCACCGATGTAATAAAAAATCTTTCCAGCTCCCACAATGCTGTTCACCATAACACAATAAATTCCACATTCACACATATACCCCTGGGCCCTCCACCCCCAAAATCTTCCTGGAGAAATTCTGTCTCCGTATGCTCCAGTGCCTGTCCCATAATTTCCGACAAATGCTGCCTTTTAGCAAGTATTTCTGCTTTATTCCTGAGCCCAGATTCTTCTTGTTTTCAAACAGGTCCCTGTATCGTGTCTAAGCCAGCTTTCTTATTACTAGTTGCACCCCTTCTGGAGATGTTAATCATAATGTCACCTCATCCATTCCAGGCTACCAGACTCCACGTTCAACACAAACTTTCCACATTTCTTCCAAAATCCACCTTCAGTCGCCACAAAACAAAAATTCTCCCAATCTCACACTTTGCCATCCTTGCCTCAGCCTTTGTCGTTTTAAGATATGACGTATTCATCAAACTGGCAACATACTTTAATGTAATCTCTCAGCGGCCGCACTTGGAGTATTGTGTGCAGTTCTGGTCCCCACATTATAGGAAGGATGTGGAGGCGTTGGAGAGGGTGCAGAGGAGGTTTACCAGGATGTTGCCTGGTATGGAGGGGAGGTCCTATGAGGAGAGACTGAGGGATTTAGGGTTGTTTTCGTTGGAAAGAAGGCGGCTAAGAGGGGATCTTATTGAAACATATAAGATGATTAGAGGTTTAGATAGGGTGGATAGTGATAGCCTTTTTCCTCGGATGGAGAAAGCTAGCACGAGGGGGCATGGCTTTAAATTAAGGGGGGGTAGCTACAGGACGGATGTCAGGGGTAGGTTGTTTACCCAGCGGGTGGTGAGGGATTGGAATGCCCTGCCTGCTGCAGTTGTAAATGCGTCTAGTTTGGGGGCGTTTAAGAGATCTCTGGATAGGTTTATGGACGAAAAGGGATTGGTATAGGCTAGTGGGTCATTGTTTTTGTAACTGGTCGGCGCAACATCGTGGGCCGAAGGGCCTGTTCTGCGCTGTAATGTTCTATGTTAACAGATGAATGTTCACAAGAATATCCATCATTTAAAGTAATCAATTAATTATAGGTTCTTCAAGGTTTGTATAATTTTGGTTCAAATCATCTCATTACTTCATCTATGGGCCGAGCTTATTTTGTTTTATTCATTCATGGTAAATGGATGTCATTGGTGACCAACATTTATTGCCCGTCCCTAATCGCCCTGCACATGGTTTGCCATGCCATTTCAGGGTGTAGCTAAGGGTCAACCACATTGCTGTGGCTCTGGAATCACATGTAGGCCAGACTGGTTAATAATGGCAGATTTCTTTCCCTAAACGACATCAATCAATCAGGTGAGGTTTACTGACAATCAGCAATGTTTACACGGTCACAGTAGATTCTTAGTTCCAGATTTTTTTACTGAATTCAAATTCCACCATTTGCCATGGGGGGACATGAACCCAGGTCCCCAGAACATTCGTTAAGCTTCTGGTTTAATAGTCTAGTGATAATGTCTCTAGGCCGCCCTTCCTGAAATAGAATAGAAACAAATTTAATTTACGATGTATTGAGATGTTCAATTAGCAGCGGACATCTGTGGGAACGAGCGAGGCTCACGGTTGGTATGTTGCCTCCCAGGTGCCAGGGTCCGCGATGTCTCCGGTCGAGTGTTCGAGATCCTTAAGGGGAAGGGGAACCAGCCCCAAGTCGTGGTTCACGTAGGCACCCATGACATGGGTAGGAAAAGGGACGGGGATATAAGGCAGAAATTCAGAGAGTTAGAGTGGAAGCTTAGGGCTAAAACACACAGAGTGGTTATCTCTGGTTTGTTACCTGTGCCGCGGGATAGCATGGAGAAGAATAGAGAGAGAGAACACTTGAACTCGTGGCTAAAGGGATGGTGCAGGAGGGAGGGGTTCAGATACTTGGACAATTGGGGCTCATTCTGGGGTAGGTGGGACCTCTACAAAAGGGATGGTCTGCACCTGAACCAGAGGGGTACTAATATCTTGGGGGGAAAATTTGCCAATTCTATTCGGAGGGGTTTAAACTGATTCAGAGGCGGGATGGGAACCTGAATTGTAGCTCCAATGTACAGGAGGATGAGAATAGGGAGGTCATGGATAAGGTTTCTAGGTCACAGCAGTGTATTGGCAGGCGGGAGGGTGGTTTGAAGTGCGTATACTTTAATGCGAGGAGCATACGCAATAAGGTGGATGAACTTGCAGCCTGGACTGGTGCCTGGGACTTCGATGTTGGGGCCATTTCAGAGACATGAATAGAGCAGGGACAGGAATGGTTGTTGCAGGTTCCGGGTTCAGATGTTTCAGTCAGAGCAGAGAAGGTGGTAGAAGAGGGGGAGGCGTGGCATCGTTAGTCAAGGACTGTATTACGGGGACAGAAAGGACGTTTGATGTGGACCTGTCTATTGAGGTAGTATGGGCTGAGATTAGAAACAGGAAAGGAGAGGTCACCCTGTTGGGAGTTTTTTATAAGCCTCCAAAAAGTTCCAGAGATGTAGAGGAAAGGATTGCAAAGATGATCCTGGATAGGTGCGAAAGTAACAGGGTAGTTGTTATGGGGGACTTTAACTTTACAAATATTGATTGGAAAAGCTATAGTTCAAGCACGTTAGAGGGGTCAGTTTTTGTCCAATGTGTGCAGGAAGGTTTCCTGACACAGTATGTAGATAGGCCAACAAGAGGTGAGGCTACATTGGATTTGGTACTGGGTAATGAAGCAGACCAGGTGTTAGACTTGGAGGTAGATGAGCACTTTGGTGATAGTGACCACAATTCGGTTACGTTTACTTTAGTGATGGAAAGGGATAGGTATATACCGAAGGGCAGAAGTTATAGATAGGGGAAAGGTAATTATGAGGCTATTAGGCAAGATTTAGGATACATAGGGTGGAGTAGGAAATTGCAGGGGCTGGGAACATCTGAAATGTGGAGCTTATTCAAGGAGCAGCTACTGCGAGTCCTTGATAAATATGTATCTGTCAGGCAGGGAGGAAGTGGTCGAGAGAGGGAACTGTGGTGTACTAAGGAAGTTGAATCTCTGGTGAAGAGGAAGAAGGAGGCTTAGATGAGACATGAAGGCTCAGTTACGGCACTGGAGAGTTATAAATTAGCCAGGAAGGAGCTAAAGAGAGTGTTAAGAAGAGCCAGAAGAGGACATGAGAAGACTTTGGCGGATAGGATCAAGGAGAACTCTAAAGCTTTCTATAGGTATGTCAAGAATAAAAGATTGGTTAGGGTAAGATTAGGGCCAGTCAGAGACAGCAGTGGGAAGCTGTGCGTGGAGCCTGAAGAGATAGGAGAGGCACTAAATGAATATTTTTTGTCAGTATTCACACAAGAAAAAGTCAATGTAGTCGAGGAGATACAGGCTTTTAGACTAGATGGGATTGAGATTCATAAGGAGAATGTGTTAGCAATTCGTGAAAATATGAAAATAGATAAGTCCCCTGAGCCGGATGGGATTTACCCTAGGATTCTCTGGGAGGCTAGAGAGAAAATTGCAGAGCCTTTGGCTTTGATCTTCATGTCGTCATTGGCTACAGGTATAGTGCCGGAAGACTGGAGGATAGCAAATGTTGTCCCCTTGTTCAAGAAGGGGAGTAGAGACCATCTTGGGAATTATAGACCGGTGAGCCTTACTTCTGTTGTGGGCAAAGTTTTGGAAAGAATTATGAGGGATAGGATTTATAATCATCTGGAGAGAAATAAATTGATTAGGGATAGTCAACACGGTTTTGTGAGGGGTAGGTCGTGCCTCACAAACCTTATCGAGTTTTTTGAAAAGGTGACCAAAGAGGTGGATAAGGGTAAGGCAGTTGACGTGGTGTATATGGATTTCAGTAAAGCGTTTGATAAGGTTCCCCACGGTAGGCTACTGCAGAAAATGCAGATGCATGGGATTGAGGGCGATTTAGCAGTTTGGATCAGGAATTGGTGAGCTGATAAAAGACAGAGGGTGGTGGTTGATGGGAAATATTCAACCTGGAGTTCAGTTACAAGTGGTGTACCTCAAGGATCTGTTTTGGGGCCACTGCTGTTTGTCATTTTTATAAATGACCTAGATGAGGGTGTAGAAGGATGGGTTAGTAAATTTGCTGACAACACTAAAGTCGGAGGAGTTGTAAACCGTGAGGATGGATGTTACAGTTTGCAGAGGGACATAGATAATCTGCAGAGCTGGGCCGAGAGGTGGCAAATGGAGTTTAATACGGAAAAGTGTGAGGTGATTCACTTTGGTAAGAGTAACAGGAGTACAGAATATAGGGCTAATGGAAGGACTCCTAGTAGTGGGCAGAGAGATCTCGGGGTACATGTGCATAGATCCCTGAAAGTTGGCACCTAGGTTGATAAGGTTGTTAAGGAGGCGTACGGTGTGTTAGCTTTTATTGGTAGAGGGATTGAATTTCGGAGCCGTGAGGTCATGTTACAACTGTACAAAACTCTGGTGCGGCCGCACTTGGAGTATTGTGTACAGTTCTGGTCGCCGCATTATAGGAAAGATGTGGAGGCATTGGAAAGGGTGCAGAGGAGGTTTACCAGGATGTCGCCTGGTATGGTGGGAAGGTCTTATGAGGAAAGGCTGAGGGACTTGAGGTTATTTTCGTTAGAGAGAAGAAGGTTAAGAGGTCACCTAATTGAGGCATACAAGATGATCAGAGGGTTAGATAGGGTGGGTAGTGAGAATCTTTTTTCTCAAATGGTGATGGCTAACACGAGGGGACATAGCTTTAAATTAAGGGGTGGTAATTATAGGACGGATGTCAGAGGTAGGTTCTTTACTCAGAGGGTAGTAAGGGCGTGGAATGCCCTGCCTGCAGCAGTTGTGGACTCACCAACTTTAAGGGCATTCAAATGGTCAGTGGATAGACATATGGATAACATTGGAATAGTTTAGGTTAGAGGGCCATTAGATTGGTTCCACTGGTCGGCGCAACATCGAGGGCGAAGGGCCTGCACTGCGCTGGAATGTTCTATGTTCTATTTTCTTTTTCAGTTCAGCGTTAGGAGAAAATGTCAGATTTACTTGATCAGGTGACGGTAGTCAAAATGTTGCATAATGTTAAAGTGCAACCTGCCATTCATGCTACTGAATAATACAAATACTAAACAATACTGAAGTAATTCATGCAACCGTCATGAAATAAGTCTACTCGTCATCTTCCAGTGCAAGTACAGGAAATGTAAACATGTCCATTAATTTTCACATTTCCACATTCCAAAATGATAAGCTCGCATTCAAAGTAAAAACACGATGTTAATGAAGTTCATTAAATTATCCACAGCAACTATTGGGAGAATTCCATGCACAGATATTTTACCACTTTGCTGATATTCAGTTTGCAAACATTAAACTGTGTTTCCAGTCATTTGTTACTTCAGTTCTGCAATCCACTGTAGTGTGAACGCTCTATCCTGGGCCTCCTGCACTCTGCGACTGAAGCTAAATTATGAACATCATTGGATTTCATTCCTGAACATCTGGTTGTTCATCTGTTAACTAGAATGATGGATACAACATTCCTTCGTTGTTCCATGTTTCCAGCCAATCAACCTCCCCCCCCGCCTCTCCCCCACCCACCCCCCCACCACCCCCCCACCCCCATGCTACGCACTAACAAGCACACGCACCCACACACACACTCACACACACACCCACACATAGATAAACTTTTTACAACTATTTTGACAACCTTGTACATGGGACAAATATCAGGAATGCTTATAAAACCTTTCTGCACAAACCTTGGCTTTATTCTCTCTCCACGGATGCCCTTAAACCTGCTGAGTGTTTTTTTATTCCATAACTTTGTTATTTTTTTCAGATTCGAATATCCACAGTATTTTCATCTTACTTTGTATTTGGGAATTCTTTATATGAATACACAAGCGCAGAGCAGCAGAAATCTAATTCAGGTCACTGTACTGCTCCACCATGCAGTAAGATCGTGGTTGACCTGGTAGTAATGTAAAATCAATACTCCACTTACTCTGATAAAGTTTCACATCCTTGCTCACTAAGAATAAAACAAAAAGCCAGATCTGTATTATAATCATGACAGCTTAATCCCATCCAGGCATCTACACTCACATTTCATCTGTCTGATAAACACAACCCCATCTTTTCACATGCGTGCACTGGAAGCTGGATCTAGCCTCTAACAATGTCTCAACGTCCTATAAAGCCAACTATTAAAGCAGACATCATTATTTTAGTCTCTCACTGGTTCTTCATTTCATGCTATTTCTCTCCTGAATTTGTGGCCTCGTGGTATTCTCAGTGAGCTAGTAATCCAGAGCAGCACTGTCTTTAAACTGGAGGCGTATCCCATTCTTTTATCTTAAACTTCCTGGTTTTGTGGATGCATTCATAAGACTACCATATCATGAGTCATGGGAGCAGACATCAGCCAATCGGCCCACTGCATCTGCTCCTTCAGCCAAAGAGATTATAGCTGATATGAAAACATAATCCTCAATGCCATTTTTCCACCTGGTCTCCGTAACACTTGATCCTCTTTTTAATTAAAAAACATCTGTCTATTTCTCACTTTTAACATCGAAGAAAAACTTGGGCAGGTACATGGATGAGAGGGGTGTGGAGGGATATGGTCTAAGTGCGGGTCAATGGGACTAGGCAGAAAAATGGTTCGCCACAGACAAGAAGGGCCAGAAGGCCTGTTTCCGTGCTGTACTGTTCTATGGTTCTATGGTTCTGTCTTGAGCATACTTAATCCAATCTCTATTAGCCTTTATGGTCAATAATTCCTGAGTTTGACTGGACACTGAGAGAAGACATTCTGTGTTTGTATGTCTTAAATTTGTTGCCCCTTACTCTAAGGTTATACCCACCTGTTCCTAGACTATCTCATCTGGAGAAACACCTTGTGAGTACCTACGCTGTAAAACGCTCTGAGAATTCTCTTTCTCTCAGTCAGGTTCCCTTTCATTTTTCCAAGGTCCAATGGATACAGCCTCAACCCCTCTGCTTACAAATTTCTCAATGTGGAGATGCCAGCGTTGGACTGGGGTAATAAACTGGTGTTGTGAGACTTCTTACTGTACAAATTTCTCTCCATTCCTAGCATTCATCTAATGAGCCTTCATATGATTGGAGGCAGTGCCGCTGTATATTTTGCTGGTGTAATCTAGCTAGCACCTTGTATAATTTTAGCAAGACTTTCCCATTGTTTCACTCTATTCCATTTGAAATAATACAATTGTCCTTCACAATTATCGGCTGTGTACACATGCTAGCTTTGAGTGAATTATTCACAAGGACACCAAACACCTTCTGTGCTGTATCTTTTGGCAGCCTTTTCCAGCTATACTATTCAGCTTCATTATTTTTCCTATCAGGATGCATGACTTCACATTTTCTGACAGTTTATCTCATATTCACTTGTCTATCGGCATACGTGGAATATTTGTAAAATCCTGAACTCTTTATTTCCACCTTTTTTTGAGTCATTTACAAACTTGAAAATGTAACATTCAGGTCCGTCCTCCAAGTGAGCGTACGTATTGCAAACACTTATGGTCACTACACAGATCCCCATGGAGCAGCACTAGTTACAAGATGACAGACTGAAAGCATTCCTCGAATACAAACGCTCGGTCTTTTATTGGTCAGCCAAGCCTTTCTCCATGCTAAACCCAGCAACATGTGCTCCTTGCTTATTAAGTAGTGTGCTGTACTTTATGAACCTATTGTTTTTATTGGAAATCCAAAGATATAGCAATTATTGATTCCTCTTTATCTATTCTTTCAGAACCCCCTCAGAAGTGTATATATTTTAATGCAAGGTAGATGAGCTTAGGGCGTGGATTGCTGCTTGGGATTGTGATGTGGAGGCCATTACGGAGACTTGGATGTCTCAGGGACAGGACTGGGTACTTCAGGTGCCAGGTTTCAGATGCTTCAGGAAGGACAGGGAGGATGGCAGAAGAGGTGGTGGAGTGGCACTGTTGATCAGGGACAGTGTCATGGCTGCAGAGAAAGAGGATGCCGTGGAGGGACTATCTACAGAGTCTCTGTGGGTGGAAGTTACAAACAGCAAAGGGTCAAAAACTTTGCTGGGTGTATTCTATAGGCCACCCAATAGTGACAGGGAAGTTGAAGTGCAGATAGGGAAACAGATTCTGGAGAAATGTATTAATAACAGAGTTGACGTGATGGGAGACTTCAATTTCCCAAACATCGACTGGAATATCCCTAGGGTAAGGGGTTTGGATGGGGAGGAGTTTGTTAGGTGTGTTCAGGAAGGTTTCCTGACACAGTATGTGGATAAGCCTACAAGGGGAGAGGCTGTACTTGACCTGGCACTGGCGAATGAACCAGGGCAGGTGATGGATCTCTCGGTAGGAGAGCATCTTGGGAATGGTGACCATAATTCTATCTCCTTCACAATTGCATTGGAACGAGATAGGATCAGGCAGGCTAGGAAGGTGTTTGTCTGGAGTAAGGGGAGATACGAAGAAGTCAGGAAGTTACTTGGACAAATAAACTGGAAGGAGGCGTTCTTAGGGAAAAGTACTGAAGGAAGGTGGAGGATATTCAAGGAATGTTTGTCTGGAGCTATGCGTGACAAGGGGGTTTTGGTAGGTCGAGGGAACCATGGTGCACGAAGGCTGTGTTGAACCTAGTCAGGAGGAAAGGGAAGGTGTACAAAAGGTTCAGGGAACTTGGAGAGGTTAAGGATCTTGAGAAGTATAAGGACTGTGGAAAGGAGCTTAAAAGGGAAATTAGGAGAGCCAGAAGGGGTCATGAGAAGACCTTGGCAGGTAAGATTAAGGAGAATCCCAAGGCCTTCTATAAATATGTGAAAGGTAAGAGGATGAGAAGAGAAGGGATAGGACCTATAAAAGGTGAAGGGGGAATGAGGAAGGGGGAAGAAGAATGAGGGGAGATCTCATTGAGACGTATAAGATGATGAATGGGATGGATAGGATAGAGGTGGAGAGACTCTTCCCGCTCAAAAAAGACAGTAGGACTAGGGGGCACAGCCTCAAGATAAAGGGGAGGCGGTTTAGAACGGAGTTGAGGAGGAACTTCTTCACTCAAAGGGTGGTGAATCTCTGGAATTCTCTGCCCGTTGAAGTGGTGGAGGCTGCCTCGCTAAATATATTTAAGAAGCGGGTTGATGGGTTCTTGATAAGAGAGGGGATTAAGGGTTATGGGGAGAGGGCGGGAAAGTGGAACTGAGACACGACAGATCAGCCATGATCTTATTGAATGGCGGGGCAGGCTCGAAGGGCTAGATGGCCTACTCCTGCTCCTATTTCTTATGTTCTTATGTTCTTATGAAAGGTCTGTGTGGAACCAGAAGAAATGGCAGAGGTGCTTAATGAGTACTTTGCCTCAGTATTCACGGTGGAAGCTGATCTGGGAGATTTTGCCACGGATTTGCAGCAGATGGAAAAGATTGAGTCTGTGGATATTAAGATGGAGGATGTGTTAGAGCTTTTGAATTCTATCAAGATAGATAAGTCGCCGGGATCAGATGGGATATACCCCAGGATACTGTGGGAGGCGAGGGAAGTGATTGCAGAGCCCCTGGCGATGATCATTGCGTCGTCAATGGAGACGGGAGAGGTTCCGGAAGATTGGAGGATTGCGGATGTAGTCCCTATTTTCAAGAAAGGGAACAGAGATAGCCCGGGAAATTACCGACCGGTGAGTCTGACCTCAGTGGTTGGTAAGCTGATGGAAAGGCCTCTGAGGGACAAGATTTACGACCATTTGGAGAGGTTTGACATGATCAGGAATAGTCAGCATGGATTTGTCAAGGGAAAGTCGTGCCTTACGAACCTAGTTGAGTTCTTCAATAATGTGACTGAACACATTGACGAAGGAAGTGCCGTGGACGTGGTGTATATGGACTTCAGCAAGGCGTTTGATAAGGTCCCCCATGCAAGACTTCTTGAGAAGGTGAGAGGGCATGGGATCCAAGGGCCTTTAGCCTTGTGGATCCAGAACTGGCTTGCCTGCAGAAGGCAGAGAGTGGTTGTGGATGGGTCTTTTTCTGAATGGAGGTCAGTCACCAGTGGAGTGCCCCAGGGATCTGTTCTAGGACCCTTGCTGTTTGTCATTTTCATAAATGACCTGGATGAGGAGGTGGAAGGATGGGTAAGCAAGTTCGCTGATGACACGAAGGTCAGTGGTGTTGTGGATGGTGTGGAAGGATGGCAAAAGTTGCAGCAGGACATAGATAGGATGCAGGACTGGGCGGAGAAGTGGCAGATGGACTTCAACGCGGATAAATGCGTAGTCGTCCATTTTGGCAGAACCAACGGGATGAATGAGTACACTATCAAGGGCAGGAGTCTTGGTAGTGTTGAGGAGCAGAAGGATCTTGGGGTCCGGGTCCACAGGACTCTTAAATCGGCCTCGCAGGTGGAAGAGGTGGTCAAGAAGGCGTATGGTGTACTGGCCTTCATAAATCGAGGGATTGAGTTTAGGAGTCGGGAGGTAATGCTGCAACTTTATAAGACCCTTGTCAGACCTCATTTGGAGTACTGTGCGCAGTTCTGGTCGCCTCACTATAGGAAAGACGTAGAAGCTATTGAAAGGGTACAGAGGAGATTTACAAGGATGTTGCCTGGACTGGGAGGCATGCCTTATGAAGATAGGTTGAGGGAACTGGGTCTCTTTTCCCTGGAGAGACGTAGGTTAACAGGCGACCTGATAGAGGTTTATAAGATGTTGAGAGGAATAGATAGGGTGGATTCTCAGAGGCTATTTCCCCGGGTTGAAATGGTCGCTACGAGAGGACACAGGTTTAAGGTGCGGGGAGGAAAGTACAGAAGTGATGTTAGGGGTAAGTTTTTCACTCAGAGGGTGATGAGTGAATGGAATCGGCTGCCGTCAGTGGTGGTGGAGGCGAACTCGCTGGGGTCTTTTAAAAGACTTCTGGATGAGTATATGGGGTTTTATGGGATTGGGGGTTATAGATAGGTGTTGATGTGATCGGCGCAACTCATGGGCCGAAGGGCCTGTTTGTGCTGTAGTGTTCTATGTTCTATGTTCTAAAAGTTGAAAGCCATGATTTAGCCTTGATGAAGTGTTGTTGATTCGTATGACTGTGTTTGCTTTATAGTGAATGCATTGGTGTTAATTTCATTTTTGGTTTTCAACTGAAAAACACACACATACCTATTTGTTCTATCTGGAATGGGGATGGAGAATACTCAATACTGCTCTAATTCTGAGAATGCACTGTTCCTCAGAGTGTGGGTGGAATTACTTACCCTGGGAAACATTTGATTTGGCAAGTTATTTTATATCCATACGTGAATCTGGATCTAAAAGTTGAATGTTCTTTGTGATGTTCACATTCCTGGATTGGATACAATCTTCTGCTGTGCATATCTAACCAAGCCCTGATCTCTATGTGTCCGAAACTAGAACAGAAGACATCATGGAGATAATACAAAGTACCATGTGTCTAATTCTACACCTACTGATTGGGTTAAAAAAAACATTCTGAGGGTGGCAACCTGGAGGTGGTCTATTCATGGGCATTATGTGCCATTAGAGTGATCCAACAAGGCGTGGGTTTATTTCTGAGTAGAATGTGCCTAGGCAGTGTCTGCGTTTGCATCTCGTACTTCCTTATCTTCACTATCACTGTAAACGATCTGGCCACAAGACGTGGGGGAGAATTCTTTGAGAATGCGATAACCGCCTGTTGGTTGCAAGTGCTGAAAAGTTAGTCCAAGTTGGTATCAATTCAGGGTATTTATTGGGAGGATGTGTGGCTTAGCTGATGCCAATCCTAGGTGTTGCCCGGTACACTTTGGTGTTCAATATCAAAATGTGAGTTGTCATATGTTAACTCTGTCAAAAACATTAAATCAAATTCCAAACTCATCGAAACATTTGAATTATCAACCAGCCTCCTCCTGTTAGCCTTACTTCTGCACCAACTGTTTTAAACCTTTATTTGGTGTGGAATGGAGCTAAGTGGATCGAGTCCTCGTAGAGATTTTAAAATATTAAATTCTGACTAAAATGTTTAGTGCGAAACTGCTTTCCTTAGTGCCTGAACCAGAATGCATCATTAGTAATACTGAACATTGTTTTCTCCCGTCTCTGTTTTACAGTTAATTTACTGGCCATTCTGGTCCTGTCCCGGAATAAATGTGGCCTCTCCATCTGTACAACTCACTACTTGCGATGGCGGCAGCTGATCTACTCGTCATTATTATTGTGGTTATACTGACCACCATCAATGAATATTATTTTCCTATTAGTTTCCTGTACATCACACCTGTGTGTAGCATTAAATCTGTCATGATGGGTGCAGCCACAGATTGTTCCGTCTGGTTCACTGTAACATTTTCTTTCGATCGATTTGTGGCCATTCGTTGTCAGAAGTTGAAAACAAAATATTGCACTGGCAAAACTGCGACAGTGATTCTTGCACTGACTGGCATTCTGCTCATTTTAAAAAACATTCCTTTCTACTTTACAAAGGACCCTATATTTGTATTCAGAAATGTGCCGTGGGGCTGTCAAACAAAGCTAAGCACTTTCACTGACCCCATTTGGGTTGGATTTCAATGGTTTGATAAGGTTGTGACTCCATTGCTCCCGTTTGGTTTAATTCTATTGATTAATGCTCTGACAGTCAGGCATATTTTAATAACAAGTAGAGTCCGTAAGGGACTGATGGCTCAGCGTAAGAATGGAAATAACAGTGATCCAGAAATGGAGAGCAGAAGGAAGTCTATAATTTTACTCTTCACTATATCTGGAACCTTCATTCTCCTTTGGTCGCTCAATGTTGTAAAATTTATATATGTTAAGGTCATAGGATTATTTTCCATTACTGATTCTGTATATATATTACAAGATGTAGGAGGTACGATGCTCAATTTAAATTGCTGCACAAACACACTTATTTATGTGGTCACCCTTTCCAAGTTCAGAGAGCAAATGAATTTGGTGTTGACATATCCTCTCAAAGCAATTGTACAGAGACTCAGCAAAATGGGAAAATTCTCCCGATGACTGATGGTTGACTCAGTGGATGAGCATCTTCAGACACTCACGATGATCCACTTTTGACAAGAGATAAGCTTTTTCCCATCACTGTGATAAACTTCATTCAAATATGTTCATCCAGTGTCTAACATGTAATGTCAACAAACCAGGGAGCAAGAGAACATGACCTGCCAACTTATGAGTCAATCACACATTCTGAGCAAATCAGTTGTCACATTCACAGCCTATTAACCATGCAGCTCTTCTACAATTGACCGACTCAGTGGAGTTTGTCCAATGTATAAGAGGCGTCTGTGTGGAGGAAATGCAGTTTTAGGCCTTTCATTTAGGCTGATTAATACATCTGACTTACATTCTAATAATTCCTGACTTACAGTCCTGTTAGCCAATTAGTGAACACGGTAAGAAGTCTCAAAAGAACCCAAGATTCTGATTGAGGCCTTTGTTTGTGTCAAGGGCATTCAGCCTCGGATCTTCAGGTAAGCCTCCTCCAAGGCAGCCTTCAAGACACACGATACTGCTGAATCGCCAAGCAGAAACTTATAGCCAGTTCTGCGTGCATGAGGACGGCCTCAGCTGGGATCTTGGATTCACGTCACACAACATGAAACCCCCACCATTTGGTCTGGGCTTGCAAAATCCAACTAACTGTCCTAGCTTGAGAAAATTTGCACCTCTTTAACTGTGATTATCCCTCTCTCCACTCGCATTGTCTATCGCTGTAGCGACCTGATTACCTGGAAAGACTTGCATTCAAACTATTATCTTGCATTTGAGTATCCGTCTATATACACCATGCTTGTGAACCCACCTCTACACTCATCTGATGAAGGAACCGCACTCCGAAAGCTCGTGATTCCAAATAAACCTGGTGTTGTGAGACTTCTAACTGTCCCCACCTTACTTCAACACTGGCTCCTCCACATCATGGCCCATTAGTGAAAGTCTTTCGAACATAGAACATTCCAGTGCAGTACAGGCCCTTCGGCCCTCGATGTTGCGCTGACCAGTGGAACCAATCTAATGACCCTCTGACCTAAACTATTCCAAAGTTATCCATATGTCTATCCACTGACCATTTGAACGCCCTTATAATAATGTAGTTAATTGGTAAGTCACGATGAGGCAATGTGATTCATTGCCCGCCATGGCACTGACAATATAAAGAGAGAGCTCGAATTTTCTGACATTTGAAAGCAGTTGAGATCTACAGCATTTGTCTTTCATGAGTTTGTAATAATCATTCATAATCTGGGATCTGCCAAATGCGCTCCAGCTGGATATGTGGCTGCAATAATGAGATAGCAGTACATGCTGTGAACTTTCAGTGGAAGGGAGTAAGGTAGGATATTGTAAAGACCATGAAAAGGTTAATAATCACACAAGTTTAAAAATCACACAAACTATGGTGGGAAATACTGCAGGTCTTGACTGAAGCAGACCCAGATAAGAGTCAAGGACTATTCCCAATTACAATAGAGGCTTTAATCAACCAGTTTGCAAACACAAAAATAATTGAATGCTATGCAGCTGCAGCTCATATATCCATTATTGCAAGGAACAAGATAAATTGCAGGACATTGTAAGTCGATATTCAGTCAAACAGACATAATGAGTGAGATTCTCTGACCTCCCAGCCATGTATTTCCTGCTGGCGGGAGTGACGCACTGTTTTCTAGCTGTGAGTTTCTCTGGTCCTGCAACTGTCAACAGGAAGGCCCATTGACGTCACCCCCTGCCAGCTGGAAACTCAGGGCCCAGGATGTGCTGCTGAGAGTATCAGGAGTTTCATGAAGATAATAGTGTTGAAAACTGAGCTGTAGTCAATAAATAGGAGTCAGACATAGGTGACCTTGTTATCTAGTTGTTCAAGGATTGATTGCAGGGTCAGGGAAATGGTATCTGCTGTGAACCTGTTGCAGCAGTAGGCAGACTGCAGTGGATCCAGGTAGTCTGGGAGGCTGGAATTGATTCATGTTATAAGAACATAAGAACTAGGAGCAGGAGTAGGACGTCTGGCCCCTTGAGCCTGATCCACCATTCAGTAAGACCATGGCTGATCTTTTCATGGACACATCTCCACTTATCTACCCGCTCACCATAACTCTCAATTCCTTTACTGTTCAAAAATTTATCTATCCTTGCCTTTAAAACATTCAATGAGGTAGCCTCAACTGCCTCTACAATGCAGTTTTCACACTGCCATTCTGAACAAGCTCTTTGTATTAGCAGAGTTGAAACTCAAAATTTTCCTTGGTTAGCAGCCAATGATCAGGAAACCCAATGGGATTGTTCGATTTGGCCAATCAAATAGAGCTAGTGTAGTGACATTGGTCAATCCAGACCCAACAATATCTAACCTCCTTAAATACACATTGTTTACATTTCAATGCCCAGATAAGGAACACTGGCTCCAAAAGTCTCTCAAGAACTCTTCCCTGTCAAGGACAAGCTGTCACATCTAAGTTCCAGGCCAGCTTGGCCACAAGAAATCCCAGCAAAATGAAAAAATAACAGCTTTAACCCAGAAATCAGGTTTGTTTGATTGAAGGTCATTCAGCATGTTAAAGGTTAAATCTCTGCCACCATTCAGCCACAGGAGTGTCTCATTATGAAACCTTTTGCCTGAAATATGATGGAGTTGGAAACCCTCACACCATTTAAGTAGCACTCAGATGAACACTTGAAACGCCATCATATACAAGGATACAGAACAAGTACTGGACAATTGGATTAGAATGATAGGTGTTTGAATGCCAGCACAGACAAGATGGGCAGAATGGCTTCTTTCTGCGCTGTGGAATTCTACCACTCTTTGACTGTATGAGATCTCGCAACGAACTTCAATCGCAATTAGTTGAATCACTGCAAACAGACTGCCTTCAAATCTGCACCATCCTTTCCCCGAGAGCTATGCTGTTTGATTTCCGGGAATAACGAAGATTTAGCAGAGATCCCACTGATGTGTACAGGCTCATTTGCAGACGCAATAAATTTTCTCTGATTGGCAGATGGTATAAAGGCTTTAAAATTGCTGATAAGATATACGTGTGAGAAGAAGGGATGTTTTACGAACAACTTACATTAAAAAAGGTTAATGAAACAACTGCGAGAGTTGTGCAAGTTCAGACAATCCATTACTTTAAATACAATCTGACAAGAATGAAAAAAAAAGGATTCGTAGAGGAAGGGAACGGATTCGCTTTCTCTACAGATTTCTGCACTAAAGACCATGGAAGAATGGATTCATTCTGCGCCATAATCGCGACATTGTCTATAAAACATTCTGCCTGTAGGAACTCCGAGCTAGGTTTCACTTAATGGGCTCAGGTTTTTATTTCAAAAGCACCAGTTATTTCTGTTCTTGATTAAGGCTGACATTTAATTGACGGTAAGGTGAGGAGATGTAGATCACCGCTCCAGTCACCTCTAACCATTGTAATAATATGCTTAATAATCAACCTTCTGTCTCCCCCTCCATGTCTAGTGGCGATGATGGACAATGATTGCGCTCCTTTTTCCATTCTCTACATCAACGATCCTTTGAATTCCAGTTCAGCGTTTTTAATATGTATTCCTGTTCGTCCGTTGCCACGGAGGTTGGAGGTGGTTAATTAATCTGTTTGTTCAGTGGTTGCAATTAATGCTAGTCTCCAAGGATCCTAATTATGTCACTGGTTGTTTTATTCTTCTCATAGAAAGTCTGCAGTGTGACATTTTGCCATGCAGGGAAGCACAGCTCAGTGTAGGCATAGTGATTAGTAGCTTCAGAGAGAAAGACATGTTGGACCTGAGTAAAAGTGCAACAGAACGGAATATAGACAGGGACTTGTCATGGGACATCAATGCGTTCTCTACAAATCATGATTGGGACACTTTAGACGATCGGATATACTATCTGCTGCGTATTGTTCAGTACTTTTACTTTCCAATGCTTGTTATATTTGGTGTTTCTGGTAAGTATCTACATACTCTATTGGTTACATGTTACGCATTAAACTGAATTGCCGCTCTAGCGGATCTCCCATCTGTTTAACGTCCTGGTTCGTATCCTTATTCAAGTGTTAGATATGCAAGCTATTTTTCTGGAATTTACTCTCGGAACTTTGCGGTTGTTTCTGTCTCCATTCCTTATTTAGAACACAGAACATAGAACATTACAGCGCACTACAGGCCCTTCGGCCCTCGATGTTCCTCCGACCAGTGGAACCAATCTAATTGGGGTATGGAATGCACTACCAAGTAAGGTGGTGGAGGCAGGCACGCTGGACTTGTTTAAGGTTTACTTAGATAGGCACATGAGTGAAACAGGGATGGAGGGTTATAGGAGACGGTTTTAAAAAGGGTCAGAGCCTCTGGACGTTACAGGAAATGTAATACTACGTGTTAATGTTTTGTCTCTTTTACTCTGCAGGTGTGTCGGTCCACCTTGTTGTCTAACGAGGGGCATACACACGGTGGGTTGTGCGTGGGCTGCTCTTGGATGTTTCGAGAGTGGCCTAGTACTTCGCGTTGTTGTGTGTGCTTAAACCTGGACCAGCAGATGGGCACCACAACAGCTCAGTGACTATCACTGCTAGCTGTGCAGATACATGGATTTGGGCCAGTGTCTTTGGGAGTTTGCGCATTCTCCCTGTGGGTTTCCTCCGGGTGCTCAGGTTTCCTCCCACACCCGAAAGATGCACTCTTAGGCTGATTGGTGTACCAAATTGACCCTACACTATTCTCCCCTGAATCTGGTTACATTAGGGGTACCATTCACATACACACGGGGCAAGGTAGGTGTAGGAAAATGCTTTGTTCAGATGGCGGCTTGGGCTCGTTGGGCCGAAGGGCCTGTTTCCCATGCTGGGTTGTTCTTTGTTCTTTGACCCTCTAACCTAAACGATTCCAATGTTATCCATATGCCTATCCACTGACCATTTGAACGCCCTTAAAGTTGGCGAGTCCACAACTGCTGCAGGCAGGGCATTCCATGCCCTTACTACCCTCTGAGTAAAGAACCTATCTCTGACATCCGTCCTATAATTACTACCCCTTAATTTAAAGCTATGTCCCCTTGTGTTAGCCATCACCATCTGAGGTAAAAGGTTCTCACTGTCCACCCTATCCAATCCTTTGATCATCTTGCATGCCTCAATTAGGTCACCTTTTTCTCTCCAATGAAAATAACCTCAAGTCCCTCAGCCTTTCCTCATAAGACCTTCCCACCATACCAGGCAACATCCTGGTAAACCTCCTCTGCACCCTTTCCAATGCCTCCACATCTTTCTTCTAATGCGGCGAGCAGAACTGTACGCAATTCTCCAAGTGCGGCCGCACCAGAGTTTTGTACAGTTGTAACATGACCTCACAGCTCCGAAATTCAATCACGCCTTCTTAACAACCTTATCAACCAATATTTAGTAATTAGTTCAATGAAACAACACTCCTTGAATTCATGTACTGCGGCAGATGGAGGGGGAGTTGGCTTGGCAGTATTGTCTCTAGCTGAAACTCTGCTAATGTTCTGGGGATCCGGGTTTGGATCCCGTCATAGCAGCTGTTGGAATCTGAATCCTTTTAAAATATATCTGGAATTAAGAATCTACTGATGACCATGAAATCATATTCGATTTTGGGAAAGACCCTATATGTTTCATTAATGCCGTTTATGGAAGAAAATTTGCCGTCCTTTCCTGCTCTGGCCTACTCCAGAGTCACTGCAATGTGCTTGATGTGTAACTGCCCTCGGGAGCGGCCAGAAATGCTGACCAGCCAGTGAAGCTCAAGTCCCAAAGGAATAGAGAGACACGCAACTGCATTGTAATCTCGGACCCGCTCACCATCAGCATTATCGCTGTTGCCATGGACAAGAAATTAACTGGAGTATCCTTATAAGGTTCAAACCTAGGAACAGTGGGGCATCCGAATCGTGTTCCCAATCTGCACAATGATGGACATGAAACATTGCCCCCACGTGTACATTTTCAACACATTCAGACAGCATTCACCATTCACCAAAAAGCGATTGGCAGGCCATGCACAAACAACGCTCCCTCCACCAGTAGCGAGAGTGACCATTTACGATGCACACTGCAAAGGACCCGCGAAGATTCCTCGAACAGCGTCTTTCAAATCTCCACACTGTGGAAATTACAAAAACAGAAAAGTGATGAGATTACCCCCGCCTGTGGTTCCCCATCAAGAACCATAGCGATGCTGATATACATCGGTTTATCTTGAGAGTGGCTGGCGCAAAATCCGGGAACTCCCACCATAATAGATCCGCAGGTCTAACTACATTTAATGAACGAAGGCGGCGCAAGAATGGACTCATCACGACCTTCCTAATGCAATTAGAAAAGGGTAATAATAGCTGCAGTAGCCAGCAAACATACATCCTGTGAATGCTAAAATAATTTATTGAAGCAACTGACAATATTTTACTCTTTGGTTCCACGTGCCTTGTTAACTTTATTGAATATTAACTGTCGTTATATTTAATCAGGTCACTCACTGCTCTGCTCTGTGGTTCCATTGGTTTATTTTTCTTACCAACTCAGTTTATTTGTTACGATTTTATTCATCCTTAGTTCCACACTGAATTGCAAATTCAGTTTGCAATGTTGCCGTCAGTTTACAGCTGAGGCCGTATCTCTCATAATAACTCTGAGATGCTCCTTTATCTTATATCTATCATCTGTGTATGCCCACCGCCCACAACAAATTCATTAATTCGCTGGACTGTGTACATATTGGTCAGACTTCATCGCTGCACACACTTATGCAAGTTCCATTCCCTTCACCCCTTCAACCAGTTCTCCTCAGCTCTTTTATATCCGGGTAGCAAGGCGACTGCAGGGGCTACTTTTTGTGGATTGCGAACAACCAGGACATCTCATTAAAATGGCATCAATGACATGGGTTGGGAAGAAAGGTCAGCATCAGATTTTGGATGTAAAATGAAATAAATTGCAGATATCACGTAAATATATATCTAAAATGTAAGTTGAATTATTAAGGTTCTGACGGAAGGTGGAATGTATATAACATTAAAGAAAAGCGATTATCAGGAAAGACTGATATTCGGAATGCGGAATGTCGTGTACAGGTATATGCTGAATAAAATGATAACAAAATAGAAACAGGACGGATTAGATACTGAAAAGGCAATTTGCACATAGAGGCGGGACCTAAATTGTATCTTAATTCAATCCGTTTCGCTGCATTATTTGAGGAGGTTGATACTTCCCAAACAACGAAAAGAGCGGATAGCGCAGATTCAAAATTGACAAGGTGTATCTGTTGGATCCGTTGTCGGTACTCCAGAATGACACGATATATGAACCGGCTTCGATGCATTCAAGGATCTTGAAAGAGCAGGACACTTCCAGTAGCATCTGGACTCCGGAGAGGTGCAAGAGGAATGCAGAATTTCATATAATATGCCCTTGTTCAACAAAAAATTGCATTCACAGATGGGTCACTTGAAATTCAGCGGCAGACAACAGTCCAGAAACAATTACTTGGGATAGTTAATAGTTACGGAGAAAAATGTGGATTGATTAGATCGTGTCTAAGTATCGTTTTGTGAAGTGTTAACACAAAGTGTTGATTTGCAGTGTTGTTGATGTGGTATGCTCAGATGTTCAAAAGACTTTTGATATAGTGATAAAAGCTTGCGAAAAAAATGTATCTTATGCAAAAAAGCGAAAGTAGAAACTTCGAGACCAGAATAATAGGAAAGGGTTGATCAAATAATATTTTGGTTTTGGACGAAAGTTTGGCGGTATCGCCTCAGGGAATATTTGCTTTACCTGATGTAATTATCTAAATATTGGTGCGCAGCGGGCAAATCTACGTTTATATCCGGCAGGAAACAGGGAAGTATTGTAAACTCAAATCAAGGCATGGTAGGCATTCAAATACACATGCAAACGTTGGTGGAAAGAATAGATGGATGGTAAATAAATTGAATGTGGAGAAGTATTATGCGGTAAGAACATGGGATGCCATAAAACGAGGGATATGATTATTCTGAAAGTGCTGTTGTGAAGGGACCTGAATGTATACGAATATAGGTAATTCACTGTAGTAGGGAAGGTGCGGAAATTGTCTAGTACAAAAACAACATCAGAGCATTTCAGCGTCATCACGATCATCATCCAGATAATTGCACATATTTCAGCCTAAAGTCATTGTGTTTTGATGATGGTAGATGACCTTAGAAGACGGGTGTTTTTTTTAAACATTGGTTATATATTGATCGATGTATTTATTTGGATATTTTTCTTTGTTTATTATTTCACGGGATATAAATGCCTCAGTCAAGGGCAGGATTTGTTGAGCAACCGCACTTGCACCTGAAAAACTGCCGGTGATCTGCCTTCTTGAATTGGAGTAGCCGCTCTTGCATCTTCTTTACAAGAGATTAGCTAATGCTTTCCACATTCAGTCAATGGTAAAACTCTGTATAATTATGTTACGCATTCAGTAATGGTGGTGTGGCGATTATTGATTGTTTTGGTGATGAATTATGCTTCCCACCTATCAGGCCCATGTTACCCATTGCTTTCATGGCGTCCACGGAGTGTAAAAGCAGTTGTTCCATTGCATAGGGTGTTGGTGAGACTACATCTGGAGAACTGAGTCCAATATTGATCTCGTTATTTGAGAAAGGATGCAGTGGCATTGGAGGCAGTTCAGAGGAGATTCACCAGATTGATTCTGGAGATAAAAAGATTGACAGATGAGGAGGAATTAAAAAGATTGGGTTTATACTCACTTGAGTTTAGAAGGATGAGAAGGGATAAGATCTGATCAAGGGATTGATAAAGTAAGTGTAGACCAAATGTTTTCTCTTATGGGGCAAACTCGAACAAGAGGTCACAGGTATATAGTTGATTTAATACTGAGATGAGAAGGAAATATTTTTTGCAGAGGGTGGTGAATTTCTGGAACTCACTGCCCCATAGCATGTTGGAGTCTGAATCATTGAATGTTTCAAGAAGGAGATAGAGATATTTCTAATAAAAAAAGGGTTAATTGGAGATGGGGAACAGACAGGGAGGTGGATTGAAACTAGGGAGAGATCAGCCATGATCTGATTGAATGGCAGGGAGGCTCCAAGGGCTGAATTCTCCTACTCCTACTCTTAACTCCTAAGTTCCCTTTTCCCAATATTTCTGCAAAGACTGATGGCTCTGTCAATGATGGAGTCTGAAGTATTGCTGAAATACCCTGCAGCATTTGATGGCAGGTTCTACTATTGAAATTGAAATGAAGGTTAAAATTGATGAAACAACTGAAGACACCCATACTTGGTGTTGAGATGATTGAGATGCAAAAACTACATTCATTTCCTTTCTGGAAACTGTAATCTAAACATTGTACAATATTCCTCACTTTTACTGTTGGCTTTAATGTCGGCGGAGCTCCTTAATGTCTTATTTAATGTAAAGGACGACGAATGTAAAGGACGTCAAATAGGAGGCAGAGAGTGGGGGTCAATGGGTGCTATTTGGATTGGCGGATGGTGACTAGTGGAATGCCCCAGAGGTCGGTGCTGGGGCCTCAGCTATTTACCATTTATATAGATGATCTGGAGGAGGGAACCGAGTGTATGGTGTCGAAATTTGCTGATGACACCAAGATTGGTGGAAAGGCAAATTGTGCGAGGGTGTGGAGAGTCTGCAGAAGGATCTAGATAGGCTGGGCGAATGGGCCAGGAACTGGCAAATGGAATTTAATGTTGGCAAGTGCGAGGTGGTCCACTTTGGTAGGAATAATGGTAGGAAGGACTATTACTTACGTGGTGAAAAACTGCAGCAGGCGACAGTGCAGAGGGACCTCAGGGTCCTTGTGCATGAGTAGCAAAAACCCAGCTTGCAGGTGCAGCAGGTGGTCAGGAAGGCAAATGGGATGCTGGCCTTCATAGCGAGGGGGATTGAATATAAAAGTAGGGAGGTCTTGCTGCGGCTGTATAGGGCATTGGTGAGGCCGCAGCTGGAGTACTGTGTGCAGTTTTGGGCGCCGTACTTACGCAAGGATATTTTGGCCTTGGAGGGAGTGCAGAGGAGGTTTACTAGGCTGATGCCGGAGTTGAGGGGGTTGAGCTATGAGGAGAGGCTGAATAAACTAGGCTTGTACTCGTTAGAGTTTAGAAAAATGAGGGGAGATCTCATTGAGACGTATAAGATGATGAATGGGATGGATAGGATAGAGGTGGAGAGACTCTTCCCGCTCAGAAAGGACAGTAGGACTAGGGGGCACAGCCTCAAGATAAAGGGGGGGGCGGTTTAGAACGGAGTTGAGGAAGAACTTCTTCACTCAAAGGGTGGTGAATCTCTGGAATTCTCTGCCTGTTGAAGTGGTGGAGGCTACCTCGCTAAATATTTTTAAGAAGAGGGTGGATGGGTTTTTGATAAGAGAGGGGATTAAGGGTTATGGGGAGAGGGCGGGAATGTGGAACTGAGCCACGACAGATCAGCCATGATCTTATTGAATGGCGGGGCAGGCTCAAAGGGCCAGATGGCCTACTCCTGCTCCTATTTCTTATGTTCTTATGTTCTTATTCCATCATTTTGTAGTGGACGGAGGCTACATTGATGCATTTCTTGATCATAACATATGAGATTGCCCCTGAGTTGATGGGAAAGTACATGGATCTGCACATTTTCACATTTTTTTGGCAAATTCAAGTGCAGAAGCTACGAATAAGCATTTTGTCCAGGGATATGGCTAATTATGGAGCACAAAGCTTCTACAATATGGCCAGAATATTCGGATGACCATAGCTTTTTTTTACTGTGTGCATTGCTGTTAGATGATTCTTGATTTATTTGGAATAAATTTACTTGTGACTGCTGGAATTTGTGATGTTTGGGATCTTCAGTGTAGGACAAAATGAATCACGCTGTTGAAAATGCTTTAAAAATACACCAGCCCCAGAACATTGCATTCAAGTATCAGACTCACTCTTGTTTCACTATGGTATTGCTTGTGGAGACTCAATCTCTGGTCTATTGGCCGGCACAGTAAAAAGTCTGACAACACCAGGTTTTAGTCCAACCGCCATCAGTGAGAACCATACATGTCTGAAACACAGGTCTTTTCTGTCATCTCCTGGTTGTGTTACACTTAGCTCTTACTCTATGTCGTGTCTGCTGTTGACCATGTAATTAGCCATGTTTGGTAATATTCCTGGGAAGGCAAAACATGTTCAGTTTTGTGCAGTTGTGTTCCACGCATGGTCCCTGCAATTTCTCATTGTGAAAGGCATTGTTAGGGTCTTAGAACCATAGAAGAGTTATAGCACAGAAGTAGGATATTCGGCCCATCTTGTCCATGTCAACCCGAGGATGCTCAGGAGCCCTTTCTAATCCTACCTTCCTGCACCTGGCCCACAACACTATAACTGACAAAACATAAGGTGCAGATACAAGCATTTTTAAACAAGTTTAGGGACTCTGTCTCCACCATCAACTCAGGCAGTGAATGCCAGACACCCACCACTGTCTGCATAAAACAGCTGTTCTTTATGTCCGATCTAAACCTACTGCCACTTATCCTGAATCTTGTCCTCTTGTTCTAGAACTCTCCACTGAGACAAAGAATTTTATCCTGTCCACTTTATACCTTTCCTTCATTACTCTGTACACCACAGTCAAGTCACTCCTCAGCTGTTTCTGTTCCCAAGGAAAAGAACCCCAACCTATCCAATCTCTCCTCATAGCTAAACATTTCTAGACCTGGCAACATTTGTTAAATCTCCTCTGCACCCTCCGGCCAGACCAATTGCGTCCTTCATGTAATGCAGTGACCTAAATGCATTACCTCACACTTCAGTACATTAAAACCATCTGCTACTGTAACACCCACTCCAAGAGCCCATCAATATGGTTTTGTAGATTATAAATATTCTCTACAATATTCACTTCTCAGCCAATCTTTGTCATCTACAAATTTTCCAATCGGGCCCACCACGTTCCAAATCGTTAATATCTGACACAAAAGCAAGGCTCTGACCACGGAGCCTATGGACCATCACTTGAAAAAAATCTTTCTGATCCCAAGGGAAGCCATCGACCTTTGTTTCCTGTTAGTCAGTCAACTTCTGATCCAATTTGGCACAGTACCCTCTATCCTTTACGTTTTTGACCAATCTGCCTCAGCTGAACTACATTCAACAGCTCATTTTGTCAGTTCCTCAAAGAATTCATTCCAGTTTAATAATCAATCCTCTGTCTCCATGTCCATGTTCAGTGGCGATGATGGACAATGATTGTGCTCTTTGTTCCATTCTCTACATTAATGATTCTTTGAGTTCCAATTCAGGGTTTTTAAATATGTATTCCTGTTCGTCTGTTGCCATGGAGGTTGGATGTGGTTAATTAATCTGTTTGTTCAGTGGTTGCAATTAATGAAAGTCTCCAAGGATCCTAATTATGTCACTGGTTGTTTTATTCTTCTCATAGAAAGTCTGCAGTGTGACATTTTGCCATCCTCAAAGGATTCATTCCAGTTTGTGAGCAAACCCTTTCTTAACAGATCCATGCTGACAACACTTCACAATTCCACACCTTTCAAAGTGACAATTAATCTTATATCTCAGGATTGATTCCACTAATTAGCTGAACACTGCTGTAAGACTAATTGGGCTATAATTGTTTGGCATTTCACTTGTTCCCTTTCTAAACAATGGAACTACATTTGCATTTCGCCAGTCCTTTATACCTCCCCTGCATCTAGTGAGGTTTGGAATATCATCCTCAGATTATCTGCTATTTTCTCCCTGAGTCTCCTTCAGCACCTTTAGAAAAAGTCCACCTGGCCCTGGCAATTTATGGAATTTCAAGGATTCCAACCCTTTAAGTACTTTCACTATTTTTATGATTATCCCACCCAATATCTCACAGTTTTCCTCCTGGACTATGAAATCTGCATCATTCCTTTAAGTGAAAACCCTTCCACAGCATTTGCAACTACAAACAAGTTCCCTTCTTCATCTCTGGTAAATCCCATGTTTCCTTCACTAAACTTTTACATTAATATATTGTTAAAACATCTTTTGGTTTTCTTTAACTTCCTCTTTTTTCATGCCATCTCTTTGTTTCCTTGCTCTTTTTTTCTTCTTACTTCATCTCTGCATTTTCTATATTCATTAAGACTATCTGCAGTTCTTAGTTCTTTGCGCCTGTTTTTTATGTTTCTGTTTGATCTTTCCTGCCTTTTTCTAGATTTGGCAGTACCACCTTTACTTCTGGAGAGGGTATTTCTACTTTGTACATTTAGGATACTTTTTAGTGCTTGCCACTCGTTTTCCAATGATTTATCCTCTACAAAAGATGTGCAACCACTTCAGCCAAGTCCCTTCTCGTTACTGCAAAATTTGCCTTCCCCGTTCAAAGCTTTTATTCCTGCTTCATAGCTTTCCTTTCTCCTGGCAACTCTAAATCTAGCTGAATTGGATTACTATCCCAAATGTGGTCCCAAACAATCACTTCACTCACTTTTTCTTTGTTCCCCAAGACTATGTCAAAAATTGTTTTTCTCCTCCATTGAGTTATTCACTAATTGGTTGAAAAAAATCTTGTCACACACAACATCAATCCTTCTCCCACAATGCTCTTATTTTGTTTTGAATTCCAGTTGACATTGGGATGGTTAAAGTCTCCTACTCGTATGACTCTCTTTTTCCTACAGGCAGAAATATGCCTACATATTTATTTTTCTATCTCTTTTTCACTATTTGGAGGTCTGTAGTGTACGCCCCGTAGTGTTATTGCCCTTTTTTAAATCTCGACCCAGAAAGCCGTTCATTATCACATCCCATCTCACAATTGGAATTGATTAGTTAAAAATTGGTGCTACTCCCCTCCTTTTCTTATCTCCCACTCTATCGTGTTTGAAAACTCGATAACCAGAGATACTGAGCAGCAAAAACTTGCCCCTTTAGCCAGATTTTCCATTTTAGTGACGACGCAAACTAGCCTCCCCATCCATTTGTCTTCATATCAGTTCCTGCTACCTTGAGGAAACAGTCAGCATAATGAAGGACCCCCACATGCCCGGACATACACTATTCCACTGCCTTCCATCGGAAAAAAAATACAAAAGCCTGAAAACGCATATCAACCAACTCAAAAACAGCTTCTTCCCTGCTGCCATCAGGCTTTTGAATGGTCCTATAACATATTTAGCTATTCTTACTTTGGACCATATTGGTAACTGTAACAGGATGTTGTCCACTCTCTCCTTTCCATCTCCACTATATACTCTACGAATAGTATGCCTTGTTTGTATAGTACACAGGAAATAACGCTTGTTACTATAAGCCAATATATGTGACAGTAATAAATGTACTAAATTAAATCCAGTCATGCTGCCGTGTGTCTTCCTGCCCCTTAACTCATCTATCTTTATTTGTCATACTTTTTGCATTGAAATATAAACAGTGTAACCCCATCAATTCCACATTGGTCAGCAGCGTTTCTTTTTCGTCCAATTCATAATTATCTATCTTTTCTGTCTTTAGCTTTCTGTCTTTGCCATACGTGAAAACACAATGACACAAATTTTGCCTTTTTTTGTGTAAAAGATGAGATCATTCATGTCTGTAAGAGCCAGTTTACAAACTCATTAAGTCACGTGTTTGAGAGTGAACCATGGATCGTCACGCCCATTTCTTCATGCTGAAAGGTTTGGGATGCATTACAAGTTATTGTCTTCGTATTTTCCATTTGATCTTTCTCAATTTTTCAGAAGTAATCATACGCTCCCATAACAGATCTTCCCATTTTCCCAGAGCTCCACATTAGCTCTGTCATTGATTTCTCTGCTATTTCCTTCCTCACTTGTTCAGCAATCACCGATGGAAGCAATAAAACTGCAAGCTTAGCAAGGACTGCACATTTGGAGAAGTGTTGGGACTGTGGTACTGCCAAGGGATTGCTCACTCAGAAACCAATGGCAGATCTAAGGCAGATGGTGGGATTTGAAATCAATTCAAGGTGTCCGTTTATAGTGTTGATATTTGCGAAATAAACAAATCTGATTCCATTAAAGTCCTTCAGGGATGTAAATCAGACAACGTTACCTTGTTCACCTGTCTGTGACACTGGACCATCAGCAATGTAATTAACTCTGAATTGCCTGCGAGCTACTCAGCTCCCCGGCAATGAACAGTGGGAAATCCAGCTAGCGGCACCTATCTCCAATGAATGGCAAGATATATATTTATTATCATTCAATGAGATCCATAACGCTAAGGGTATGGACTAAATTTTCCATCATTCTGAGAACGTGATCTCATGTCCAATATCAAATCTCAACGCCACGACGTCAAGGCTGTTCATTCTCATTGTAATACAGATTTAAACATCGAGTGACTCCAATTTCCAAACGCCAATCGATGTATCAGAATGAATTTGAAGAGCAGCAATTTGTTGCCGTTTCTTGTTTTAAGGGAGAGGAATTCTCGTAGTTCTGAAATGTTCAGCTAAATTTCAGACACAGATTCAATCGCAGTGTTGTTAACATTCGTCTTTTTAATTGATGTTTTGGTACGGATCAACAGGGCGGCTTCAGCACACGTTGGCGTGTATTGGGAAATAATGATGTTTTAGTGGGGAAATATATTTGTAAGTTTCGTCAGCACACCATTTGCCATTTGATGTTTTAAGTATGCATCCACGCATACTGAAAACACTAGGAATAGTATGCATCTCTATGCCTAGCACATTGCTCATCACGTGGAAAATATTCGATTTGATTTAATTTCAAATCGAAGGTCATAATTTGAAGAAAAGGGGGTAAACATTTCAGAACTGAACTGAGATGGAATTTATTCACTCAGAGGGTGGTGAATCAGTGGAATCCACTACAACAGACGTCCTTGAGGCCAAAATGTCTTCGGATGTCAAGAAAAAATAGATATAGCTCTTGAGGCGAATGGGATCCAGGGATATGAGGGGAAGAGGAGATCAAACTATTGAATTTGATGATCAGCCATGATCAAAATAAATGGCAGAGCAAGCTCAAAGGCTGAGTGACCTACTAGTGGTTCTAATCACTATGTTTCTATTTATTATTGTCACATGTATTTATGCAGTGAAATATGTTGTTTCTTGCCTGCTATACAGACAAGTATGCTAAGCACACTGTACATAGAGAAGATTCTCTATACACGGAATAGAGTGAGTGCAGAATGTAACCTTATATCCATGGATAGGGTGTAGAGAAAGGTCAACTAAATAAGAGGTAGGTCCATTGAAAGGTCTGATGGCAGCAGGGGAGAAGCTGTTTTTGAGTCTGTTGGTACATGTCCTCAAACATTTGTATCTTTTTCTCAATAGAAGAAGATGGAAGAGTGTATGTCTGGGCTGATTGAAGTCTTTGATTATACTGGCTGATTTTCTGAGACAACAGGAGGTTTTGACATGGATGGGGGGCTGGTTTGGGTGATGGACTGAGCTTCGTGAACCTCCCTTTGTGGCTTTTTGCCATTTTGGGCAAAGCAGGAGCTATACCAAGCTGTGAAACAACCAGAAAGAATGCTTTCTATGATGAATCTGTAAAAGTTGGCGAGAGTCATAGAGGATATGCCAAACTTCCTTAGCCTCCTGAGAAAGTAGAGGCATTAATAGGTTTTTTTTAACTGTAGCATAGGTATGGAGGAACCAGGACAGATTGTTCGTGATCCGGACATCTAGAAACTTGAAGCTTTTGATGATTTCCACTTCATCCCCTGTTGGTATACACAGGAACGTGTTCTCCACTACACTTCCCAAAATGATGATGATCTCCTTTATTTTGCTGACATCAAGGGAGAGATTTTTCTCGACACACTAGTTCACCATATCCTCTACTTCTCCCATTTACTCCATATCATCATTGTTTGCAATCCGCCCAATAACAGTGGTTTCATCAGCAAATATCAGAATTGATTGGAGGGAAATTTGACCAGACAGTTATAGGAGAATGAGTCTAGTAGGGCTGAGGACTACACCTTTTTTGGCAGTGGTGTTGAGGATAATCATGGAAGAGGTTTGTTTCTTATCCTTACTTATTGAAGTGCAGGGTTTTACAGTATTTGCATACTCACAGTTCTCCCTGGCCACTGTTGTTGCGGATGTGTGCTATTCCCTAATCTCAGTAAAGATACACTGACCTCAGTTCCACAGCTACACAACATCATATGCTAGTTCGGTTTGGGAAACCTAATTGGCATGGACGAGTTGGGCTGAAGGGCCTGTTCTCATGCATTACATAACTATGACTCTATGTTTAGGTTTTCTGTTCAGCTTCTAACAATCTTGGTGTTACTTGTAGGTTTCCACCCTGGTCCTAGTCAAAGAGAAGGAGTGATTAGTTATCATGATAGCGAGCATTATGATGATCTTTGATGTATATCAAAAGGTTATCTGTGAAGTTGATTTAAAAATGTCATACTGTAATGTACAGAACTGGTTATGTACAGAGAGAAGGAACTTCTGACAGTTTGAATTTGCAGCTCTGCACAAATGAAAAACATTTGCAGAGGATTACTAAGAATCCTCTCTCTCTCGATTAAAATCTCACTGAAAAATTTAAAACTGCTAACACAAGTTATAGCAAGTATATTTCTAATTATTAACTCTAACTAAAGTGGGATTTACGTTTGTAAGAGGAATTTTGTTCATTTGTTACTGAAACAGATATGAGCTCAAAGTAATTGTCTTCCTTTCCATTTTACATATTGTTCAACTTTCAATAGTGAGAGTGTGTTTCATTTTCTGAGTGTTACTTTTTAAACTGTTTGAACAAAGATTTTAGTTTACAAGAAAAGATCATAATTTAACAATGAATCAGTTTAGGCTTGAAGTACCCTTTCCTCACAGTTATGCTAACATAGTTACATTGTTGGGGCCTAATTTTACTAAGTTTACTCATGGAATTTTTGATTCTAATTAAGAACCCAAACAGAATTGAGGTGCTGGTAGTGTGATAATCACATTTCGTTTGGTATTCAGCTGACAAAAGGCTTGTACTCGTCATCACACCCAGTGTCAGTGCATAATGTGAAGGACAAAGAAGATGGACGTAATTCCAAATCCTTAAACCAGAATCACTTTGTAGTTATAATTGACACAATCCTTGGCACTTTTTTGCCCAATAGGAAATATAGAGCTATATTTTACCATTTCGATTCTAACTGCTAAGCGGACTTAAAACTGGGAGTGTTTCAGATCTGACTTTAAGACCCAGCTTCAGGCACCTCCAAACGCTGCCTGTAAAAAAAAATCAGCGATTCTGAATCCCCCGACACAAGCTTATGGGTGGGATTTAACTCACCCGAATCCCTCCAGCTCCGATTGGCCCCTCCAACTGCACCTGCACAGAAAAATGAAAGAATGCTGCCCTCTGCCACATCCTTTCTGGGCCAGATAATACCCTGGCCCCCACAGACATTGACCCACCACCCACAACATTTACTGATCCCCTTATCCCCCCACCACCCCACCACACAAACCGATCGCGGGCCCTTCCCCCTCCCCTCCACTGATCTCAGGCAGAGTGGCAGTGGGCCCCCCTTTCCCCTCACTGATTTCAGGCAGGGGGACAGCAGACGTCCTTCCCCACCCCTCGCCCCCCCCCCACCCCCGATCTCAGGCCGAGTGACAGTGGATCCCCCTTCCATCCCCCCCCCCCCCCCTCACTGATCTCAGGCAGAATGGCAGCAGACCCCCCCCCCTTTCCCCTCACTAACCTCAGCAGAGAGATCCATCCTCCCCCCTCCACCCAACAGATATCAGGCGGGGTGATCCCCCCTCACCCCCACCCGGACCCCACTTCCTCTGGACTCTGATTGCTGATTTCCCTCTCTCTCCCTGTCCCCCAAGCATTGAGGCACTGATCCACCCCCAACCCCCATCAGCACACCTGCAAGTGCCCACTTGCCTTCCACTCAATGCTAACAGCAAACTGTATGTAACTTGCTGGAATGCTCTGACAAACTGTCTGCAGCTGATTTGCCCAAACAAAGGGCAGTTCCATTAAAAAGTCAAGAATGGACAGGCAGGCGTTTCGGAAAATGTGTGCGCGACCAGTTTTTGTGAAGGTGATCTGGGCAGGATGTTCGATGCAGCAGACACAAGACGGGACACCCTCTTCCTCCCAGGACGATACAGACCAAGGTGTTCTGATGACAATGTGGCCTGGGAGGCAGTCACTACCTCGTTTAGTGCTTGACCTCTGCCCCCGCACCCCCACTGCCCACCCCTCCCCCCCACCCCCCCAAAACTGGGAAGCAATGCCGGGAGAAAGGTCAATGATCTCAGCTGGGCAGTAAGGGTGAGTGTTTAACTCCATCTCGCAAATTGCCCCAAATCTCCCCCAGATTCTCCCATTTCCCAGCAGCCTGCATGCTTCCAGCTCCTTCCTATCCCTCTCACGAGCCCCACTACACTTGCCCCCTAAGGGCCACACCATCATTTCTTTTCATGGCTCCTTCTGTCTCCAAGGAGAAGATCGACCTTAGCACCCGTGAGAGGCAAGGACAGGGACTGGTGAGCCAGACCTCTGGGTCATCACCCCCTTTACAGGAGCAGGTGCTGGACCTCTCAAGGGAAGGAGAGATTCGGGCTGTCGGCAACAGCATGGTCACGCTGCCACCAAGACATGAGCACCTGTCATTCCTCCACTGACTTTGAGGCAACATCTTGAGGGCATGGATTTGGGGTGCAAGGGACAAGATATGAAGCATCTTTATTTGCACGGAGAGGGTAGTGGGTACCTGGAACTCACTGCTGGGAGAAGTCATGGAAGCCGATGCGAGAGTGACCTTTAAGGGGTGTCCTTACAGCTTTGTGAATGGGATGGGAATAGAACATAGAACATAGAACATTACAGCGCAGAACAGGCCCTTCGGCCCACGATGTTGCGCCGACCAGTTAAAAAACAATGACCCACTAACCTAAACCAATCCCTTTTCGTCCATAAACCTATCCACAGATCTCTTAAACGCCCCCAAACTAGGCGCATTTACAACCGCAGCAGGCAGGGCATTCCAATCCCTCACCACCCTCTGGGTAAAGAACCTACCTCTGACATCCGTCCTGTAGCTACCCCCCCTTAATTTAAAGCCATGCCCCCTCGTGCTAGCTTTCTCCATCCGAGGAAAAAGGCTATCACCATCCACCCTATCTAAACCTCTAATCATCTTATATGTTTCAATAAGATCCCCTCTTAGCCGCTCCCCGGAAAGGTAGGGGATTAAAATCAGATAGGCAACCTGGTCATTGCAGACTTGGAGGGCCGAGATACCTGTTCCTGTGATGTAATTTTCTTGGTGCTTTGCTCTATGTTCAATGGAGAAATGTAAATCACATCCTTTGCAGCCTGGATTCCTCTCCCTCCTTTGCACTTATCCTTGTGTCCTGTGTTACAGAGACAGAACGAGATGCCCTGGGGCCTTCTGGACTACAGGCCCCTTCTGCAGATCCCACCCATCCTCTTCAGGACAACTCAGACCAGTCCTCGAGGATATGGCTGAAGGGACCTCCCAAGGTGGCACTGTTTTGGCATCAGCTTCCACCTCACAACTCATCATCCCAGACACTGATACATTGGTGGGTCCAGTTAGTGGTGAGGTTTCTGGGTCACTCTCTGGGGAGCACTACACATCTGCTGATGTATATTGGGTGGAGGAAGGAACATCTGAGGCCTCTGGCACGTGGGGGCTGGCCGGAGGCGAGGACTCAGCTGGTCCCAGGGTCCATGCTGGGCCTCTGAGATCACTTCTCCCTCAGCTGCTGGAGATGCAGCAACAGAGCCAGGGGAGGCTGACGGCCACACTGGACAAACTGCAAAGCTGCTGGGAGGAGTCCCAAAGCTATTGCCTGTCTTGCGTTGTTTACAGGCCATCACTGCAAGGGTGGCACCTGCAGTGGGCAGCCTGGGACAGGGGATCCTCACCATGAGTGGCAGGCTCCAAGCGATGGTCGAGCCACAGCAGAGTCTCTGAGGGGCATGGCCAAGTCACAGTGAGCCACAGCTGAGGGATTGGACAGGCTTCTCCAGATCCTGTGGTGCATGGCTGAGAGGATCGAGAGCTTGCAGGGGACTCAGCAGGACAGTGCTGAGCCATATGAGAATGTGAGCTCATCACAGAGGGTCATGGCTGAGGGGCTGCAGAGCGTGGCCCAGTCTCAGAGGGCACTTGCTGCGACCATTAACAGGTGACCCGTGACTCAGGCGGCCATCATAGAGGGCTTGATCACCATGGGTAGGGCGCAGGTGGCCCCCTCTGGACTGGCAGCGCCAGCTGATGCCTCAGCTTCTGGAGCTCATTCCAGAAGAACCGCAGCCCCGTGGATTGACTCACGGACTCACAGGAACACCCACAGGGAGGAGGAAGAGCTTGAGGCCATTCTGGGGCCTTCCAGCCAGAAGGCTGTGGCTACATCTTCTGACTCTCCCCCTTCATGACACGGGCATTTTAGGGGCAGCGGGATGAAGAGGGTGTCATGGAAAAGTCCCAGGCACTGGAAGGTGGACAGGTCCCTCAAAGTCCAGAGCCTATAGAGGACTCCTGCCACATCACAGACAACGGGGCGAGGTACATAAGTACATAAGAAATAGGAGCAGGAGTAGGCCATCTAGCCCTTTGAGCCTAATTTTGAAGACCCCAATGCACC